>NC_057355.1:13104375-13446250 GCF_016509475.1 Prionailurus bengalensis
GGACCCATAAGTTATTTAAATTTTTAAAAATGTTTTTATTTATGTTTAAGAGAAAGAGAGAGCATGAACAGGGAGGGGCAGAGAGAGAGAGAGAGAGAGAGAGACAGAATCTGAAGCAATCTCTTGGCTCTGAGCTGTCAGCACAGAGCCCGACACGGGGCTCAAACTCACAGACTGTGAGATCATGACCTGAGCTGAAGTCGGACGCTTAACCAACTGAGCCACCCAGACACCCCAACCCATGAGTTATTTAGATGTGTGTTTCATATTCCCATGTGAATGGGTTCTTTAGGTTAATATAACTTACTGTTTCCAGACTTTGGGGTCTGTATGATATTAAAGCTAAATTTACTGCTACAATGGGCTCTCTGGCCTAATACGTGTACTTAAAATAAATGCTGCCTCTTCATATTACATGCTTTTTTTTCAGGTGGACTGTGCATTCTCTTATCAATTTTAAGATCTTGTGTAGTTTAAATATTAACACTCTCTCTGCTACCTGGGTTGCAAACATATTTTTCCAAACTTATAATTTTCTATGGACTCTACTGAAGTCATCATTTATCATACAAAAGCTTTTATTTCGTATTTATAGAGTGAAATTTGCTTATCTCTCTTTTTTTTAATGCTTTGTAGCATTCCCTATTGCCTAAGGACTTCACCACTTTTAATACATATAGACTATCTATTCTTAGAGGATTTTGGTATATTTTTTCCAGGGATGAGGAATAAAATTCATGTAATTTTATGTATTAAAAGACTTTTTTGAAAAATGCAAACACAAATGCAAATTTTTGGTACAAAAGTGAATATCTGTCCAAAGCATGAGAAGAAATCAAAACAGAATAAAAAATATAACATGTTGACAAATATCTCAAATATCCCCCTAATCCAGAAAGATGGCATAATATTTTTTACTAAAGGGCTGCTTAATTCATGTCTACAGTGCTTTTATTTTCCCTCATCTTTTGGCTTCAAATTCTTTGATCACCTCACTATATAATTGCAATTGTGTAACATTTTCCATAGAGAAAATGAAAAGTTGGCCCTTTCCCTTCACGGGAGTTGATCGAAAAATGTTTTATTGTTGGTGGTTGCGATGTATAACCCACATGAGTTCAGACACAAACGCATTCACTCTAAAACCACTGCGCACAACTGTACCTTTCAAACAGGAAATCTGAAAAACCACATTTCACTCGATTCCTAGAAAGAAAAAAAAAATACACGATACCTTCATAACGGCGTATGCTGTATCCTGGAGTTGATTCTTGAGGAAACTTCCATTTTGACTGAACGTCTGTGAGAATTCCATCTTCCCTCATCCATTGTATACGTTTGATCACCGGAGGAACTTTCCACCCACTGATTTCTGGCCCCATACATTCCAAACCTCGTTCCTCCTCCGCTACCCTGGTTCCCCTGGCTCTGGGCACAGTAGGACGTGGTTAGGATGTGGTACCAGCCGAGGTCCTGTGTCTTGGTGAGAGCATGCTGGGTGGGGTGTGATGCCTGGCTAGCATCCCAGAGACTGTCCCCACTCTGCAGCACGAACCAATAATTAACATACAGTGATCACACGGGCGCCTGGGTGGCTCAGTCAGTTAAGCGTCCAACTTCAGCTCAGGTCATGATCTCACGGTTCGTGGGTTCAAGCCCTACATTGAGCTCTGTGCTGACAGCCTGGGGCCTGCTTTGGCTTCTGTCTCTCTCTCTCTCTCTCTCTCTCTCTCTGCCCCTCTCCTGCTCAAGCTCTGTCTCTCCTCTTCTTACTCAAAAAGAAATAAATATTAAACATTTTTCGAAATGGTTACAAACCACAGGCATACGCCCCGCCAGGCCCAGATGAAATGCATCCCTTATCCAACCTCTCCTTTGCCAGATCCCAAAAGCCCTGTATTTTTTTTTCCCAGTGCCTTCTGATGAGAGAGATGTGGGAAGAGGAGGAAGATTGGCAAACAGAATGACCCCACTCGTCCCATTTTGCCAGGGATTTTGCCCAGTTTAGTGCTCAAAGTCCTGTGTCCCGGGAACTCTCTCAGTCCCGGACCCACAAAGAAGGCTGATTGCTCTAGGGGAGAAGACACCATCGTCTTAGCTGTTGGTGCTTAAAATAACTTGGTTTTTGCAAATTTTTGAAAACTTTTGACACCATGGACACATGGCCGGGGTACTTCCATCCATCTTTAATTTAGGTCTTTCAGTCTTTATCTGAAATCTGTTGTTGACTTGACTTCTTCATGTTTTCCCTAGTCTCCGTCCCTCCGGCCGTTGTGCTCCGAAGTGTCTTGTTATGTTTCTATGCCAGCGTTCTGTGACTCAGGTATGACTTTTGGAGTCCCCATTTGTCAAAGGGGGGGATGACGTAGTCTCCCTCTGGGACAAAGAGAGCAGAAGCAGAACGCTGTTCACCTCCAAGGGGGACTCCTGGATTCAACGATGCCTCTGTGCTTCTAGAAGTCCCAGCTTTGGAACCGCGGGGCCGCTGCCCCACTCAGCCACCACTGGGCATCTTGGTATCAGGGAGCACAACCTCTCAGGTCCTAAGGCCATGCTGCTCAGGGGTCCCCAGATCTCAGCAGATCTTATTACAAGGATCTGTCACTTGGTTCATCTTTGCTGCAGAAATCTCTGAGGATCCTTTCCAGGATCTCACGCAGTCCATTTAAAAGAAGGCCCAGGTTGGGGCGCCTGGGTGGCTCAGTCGGCTGAGCGTCCGACTTCGGCTCAGGTCACGATCTTGCGGTCCATGAGTTCGAGCCCTGCGTCGGGCTCTGGGATGATGGCTCAGAGCCTGGAGCCTGCTTCCGATTATGTGTCTCCCTCTCTCTCTGACCCTCCCCCGTTCATGCTTTGTCTCTCTCTGTCTCAAAAATAAATAAACTTAAAAAAAATTTAAAAAAAATAAAAATAAAAATAATAAAAGAAGGCCCAGGGCAATTTTTTCTGGGTTTTTCTTTCTGTTGTAAGTCTGATAACAAGGCTCATCTGTACTTAAGTGTTGCCTTTGGTCCAGGTGCATGTGTGTGTATGTGTGTGTACAAAGACATGTATACATATATGTGTGGATACACATACAGTTGACCCTTGAACAGCCCAGGGGTTAGGGGCGTTGATGCCCACACAGTAAAAAATCAGAGTATAATATTTGACTCCCCAGAAACTTAACTTACAAATAGCCTACGATTGAGTAGAATACTTACTGATAGTATAAACAGTCAATCCACGCATATTTTTATATACGTATTATATACTGTATTCTTAATTTTTTTAACATTTACTTATTATTGAGACACAGAGAGAGACAGAGCATGAGCAGGGGAGGAACAGAGAGAGAGGGAGACCCAGAATCCGAAACAGGCCCCAGGCTCCGAGCTGTCAGCACAGAGCCCGACGCGGGGCTCGAACTCACAGACCGCGAGATCATGACCTGAGCCGAAGTCGGATGCTTAATCGACTGAACCACCCAGGCACCCCTTAATATACCGTATTCTTAACAATAAAATGAACTAGAGAAAATAAAATGTTATTTAAAAATTATAAGGAGGGGCGCCTGGGTGGCTCAGCTGGTTAAGCATCCAACGCTTCATTTTGGCTCAGGTCATGATCTCATAGTTTATGAGTTTGAGCCCCATGTTGGGCTCTGCGCTGATAGTGCACAGCTTGCTTGGGGTTTTCTCTCTCTCTCTCTCTCTCTCTCTCTCTCTCTCTCTCTCTGCCCTGCTTGTTCACACACTTTCTCTCAAAATAAATAAACATTTTAAAAAGTATAGAGAAGGGAACATGCATTTACAGTGCTGTACTTATCGAAAAAGATCTGCGCATAAGTAGACCCTTACAATTCAAACCTGTGCTGTTCGGGGTTAACTGTATATAAAAGATTATGATACTAGGTAAACATACATAAAATGTATGTGTGCCCATACCTGGATCAAAAAAATCACATGATGCTGGACAACAGAAACCACTATCTAAATAGATTACACTATTTACACATAGTTACACTGCCTTCTTCCGCGAAGGATTTGCATCGCTTGCCTGAATATTAGCTCATATTTACGAATCTTTATCAAGCATAATGCAAATAAAAGGATATTTCTCAGACAAACAGACAAAAACACAGTCGTCATCTCCGGCCATTGTCTCTAGCTCATTTTCGCGTGTGAAATGCCAGTGGAATGACCACGTATGCACCGAGTGCACAACAAAAATAGTATTTTTGTTTCCGACATCTGAAACATACAGAGAAGAGCTCAGTGTGGGTCTCCTTGGAACAGCCTTCGGGTTTTTGGTTCAGCCACAGGGTGTTATAAGCTTTACTGGCGATACAGAGGCTGCAGATGTCTTTCACGCTTGCCATACTCAAAAGATGCCGAAACATAAACTCAAAAGCCAACGTACTCGCTTGCAGTTGTCACTGTCCCTGGCGACGTGACCAGCACTGGCCACCTGCTACATCCCAAGAATCAGGTCTGCTCAGAAAAACCTCATTATGAGTCAGAATGTTCCAGGAGAGCCAAGAGCATCAAATGATTGATGGGGGCATTTCTTTCTTTCTTTCTTTCTTTCTGTTAAGTTTATTTATTTCTTTTGAGAGGGAAACAGAGAGAGTGAGTGGGGGAGGGGCAGAGAGAGCGGGAGAGAGAGAATTCCAAGCAGGTTCCGAACGGTCGGCTCAGAGCTCGATGGGGGGCTCAAACTCCCAAACCGCGAGAACATGACCTGAGCTGCAATCAAGAGTCAGACGTTCAACGGACTCAGCCACCCAGACGCCCTGATGGGGGCATTTCAAACAGGCATGGAGCCAGGGAAAGGGCATGAACATTTGGCTTCAAGACTCAGGAGTTGTATGGCGTCCTGTAGGGATCTCTCTCTCTCTCTCTCTCCTGCTCTCTCTGCCTCTGTTTCCTCTTCTCTGTGGTAGGGGTGATAAATGGGATTGTTCTGGAGAACATCTTTCGAGCTCGCTCAAGCATTAACTCACTTCGACCCTCACGACCGTCCCACAGGGTCGGAACCATTAGCCTGGTGACACATCCCACGTCTTGATCCCAGTGGAATTCCACGCCACGTCTCTGTCCAGCCTCCTTCCAGCCCTTCCCACGACACTGCGGGCCTCTCCGTTGACGCCCGTGGAGGTAGGAGGTCATCCAGGGCCATTTCACGTTCACTTTTACCGCACTTGCCTGCCCTTCACACAGTGTAAGTGCAGGATGTGCCCCGTCACCTGCAGAAAGACTGCGGTGACACGCCTCCTCTCCCCCTTCTGATGACACAGCAGCCCTGGCCAGGGCCGTATGGTAAATGCGTTTCCTTTGGTTTCTACGATTTCATTACCAGAGCAGGTGACGAGAGAGTTACCCAAGACCACAGAGATCTGTGAGCCGTCCCCTCCAAAGCTCACTGAGCACTCAATCCAAGATTTTATAGCTTTTTATGCAGGTGAAGAAAACTTTCAGAGAGATGTAATGAAATCACCAACACACCTACATAAAGTTGGGTGAAAAGGGACTCACCGATTCGCCGTGTTTATCATGGAACCTAAGGAAACCTCCAACCATAGGCCATTTTGGCCACCAAACTATGATGTTGCTAGAAAATATGTGTTCTCGTCTCCTTTTTAAGTATACAAAATTAGGATATTCTGTCTTACTGGCAACACATGGGGCTTGTCATCGTCAAATCTGGGCTAGGATGTAAACTTCACTTTGTACAGGCTGTCTATAACCTTGGACCAAATACTACACTTCTTTGGGGTCCAATTTCTCATTTACAAATGGACCCGATGGTTTTATCTCTACAGGCTGTTCTGGGCCATAAATAAATGAGCAGATGTTCACGGACTTGATATACGAGTAATATACACACAGACTCTATCTGCAAAAATGCCTATGAGAGAGGGCAGATAGTGTAGTTTCTGCTTGGGGTGGGAAACGTGCAGAGGCCAGGGAGTCTCCTGGAAAAAAAAAAAAAAACACAAAACCCACAGGTGGTTGTCACACCCACCTGGATTCAAACCGTGACATTATCACATACAGCAAGAGTCATTTTTTTTTTTTTTAGTTTTTATTTATTTTGAGAGAGACGGAGACAGTGCGAGTGGGCGTGGGGCAAAGAAAGAGAGAGACAGAGAATCCCAGGCAGGTTCCATGTTGCCAGCACAGAGCCCGACGCAGGGCTCAAACCCACGAAGCCGTCAGATCATGGCCTGGGCCACAACCAAGAGTCGGATGCTTAACCGACTGAGCCACCCAGGCGCTCCACACGGCAGCAAGATTCTTAATCCACCCGGGACCCCAAGGTATACGATGAGCTTGCTACCTAAGTTAGAGAGCTGTGAAGATACAAACGGAACAACAGCCAGGAGGAGGGACAGAGGGACGTAGAGAGGAGGGCCTGGGCAGGAGGAGTTTTTCAAGATCCCCATTCTCCGCCCTTCAACGCCTTCTCGCAACGCAACCCACAGAAACGGGAAGAGAGGGAGAACCTCCTTGGGATTTGAGCTAAGAACTTGGACTGTACAATTTCGTATCATTTAAGAAAGAAGGGATATTAGGGAGCTTAAGGGGCGGCCACTTGGCAAACATGAAAGGTTGCTCAGAGACATCTTTATAAGCTCTATCCCCATTGGGGTGCCCCTCGGAGCTGCCTCCCTGCAGAGCTAACTGAGGCTTCGAGACCCAGCTGCTTATGCCCTGCCCTTCAACACGGGGCTTTATTTTATCCTGTGATTGCTCAGGAGAGCTACACATGGCATCCAGCCGGCAGCGATAGATAGCATTACCTGTTATCATTGTTATTTGCCGTTTCACTTATGTTCCGCTGCCTTAAGCACTGGAAAAGCAGTTTTACTTAAAAGGCTGGGCTCCGCACTTCCAGGTTTATCAAAATAAAGCAGAAGTCGGGCTGGCTAGCTTTAAGGGCATAAAGGAAGATGCCGTTTGGTGACAGGAGGTTTTGAATTAGAGCAGGTGGAGATAGCTGGGTTCTGCTTAAGACTTTAAACATCCAAATAGGTGCATTTAAAATAACTGCCCCCATAGCCTCCGTCTGAATTCTCCTGCCTTTGTTATCAACATAAAGCAAGCCTCTCAGCAGCAGTCCTCATAAATTCCGAGGATTAAACCGCACAGATTGCATTTGGGATTCGACGGCACATTCTAGAATGAAGGGTGTTTGGGGCCAGGTGCTTTTCACTCGGGTATTAGCAGAGCGGCTATCAGGTTTTGAGACTTTAATTTGGAAATGATAATAGTTATTTGCCGAAGACTTTAACGTGCTAGGTAGGAACCACTCAAGGACTTTATGTATAATGTTATTTAACCCCACAAAACTTTATAAGATATACGGTATTAAGAATGAAGAAATCGAGACTCAGATCATTAACTTGCCCCAAACCAAATAACTAGTAAATAATGGAGATCCAGACTAGAAGAAAGAAGGGGTATTAGAGATTTAAGGCGACAGTATATCTTTCACATTCAAACAATCATGCCTTGGAGTGCCTGGGTGGCTCAGTGGGTTAAGCCTCTGACTCTTGATTTCAGCTCAGGTCATGATCTCCCGGTGTGTGGGATTGAGGCCCACGTTGTCCCCTGCTTGGGATTCTCTGTCTCCCTCTCTCTCTGCCCCTTTGCTGCCTGTGCACTTACTCTCTCATTCTCTCTCTCTCTCTCTCAAAAATAAACAGTAAAAAAAAAATTTTTAAGGCATGCCTTTTCCATCAGGCCACGCCTCTGATACATACAAAACAAATGTTTTGCCGTATCTTCTCCAAGTAGAAGATGGTATCGATTGTGAGATGCTCCTTCGTGTGTCTCACAAAGGCGAAAACAACCTGCCGGTCAAACTGGTGATTAATTCCGAGATGCGTTGGGACTTCAGAGATAGATGTAAAAGCGTAGGAGAAAAGAGTACCTTCTAATATTCATGAAAAGTGATCCTTTAAAAGCCAGTCTGAAATGTAAAGACCAGAGCGGTGAGCTGCTAGCCCAGCATGAGGGCGGCCTGCTGACATCCAAGGCATAGACACCTAGCTTTTCTGCAAAGGCGGAGGATAAAATGCAGGCGGAGATTTCAGAATTGTTTCAAAATTCTTTTTCAGAATTTCTACCAGCAGGTGGCAGTGCAGGCCATGGGATATGGCTTTTGGCCTTCTGGGGCAGGGGTGGGGGGGGTGGGGGGGCTGGCTTTCAATGGAGCACCAGCAGGAGGCAGGCCACCGGAAACATGTTCTTACAGCTTTAATTTTAATTCACTCTTTGGTGTCTTACCAAACCTCAGGGTATCTTCGGGCTTCCTGTTTCTCCTGTCTGGTCTCTTCTTTCTCTGCATTAACTCCTCTCCCCACATTTCCCAAATCCAAAACAGGTCGACTCATAATGAAAACACAGGCATCCTCCTTTTCCCTGGAAAATCAAATCAGGAGTTTGGGAGTTAGCCACCGAGAAGGAAACTGGTGTCTTGCTTTTCCTATTCTCTGACGTTCTGGTGTCTTGATTATATAGATCTGCAGAATATTCCAGATTGAACCTCAAGGTCGAGATTCTTCTACCTAGAGAATATTTCTCAGGTAGGTCTTCCTATCTCTTGATGTGGCTGGTGGTCAAACCCATCAGCATTGCTCTCCTTCTGGAATCTTCTCCCACCTCCTTACGGAGCACCTACACCAGGCTCTGGCTACCTGAGAACACCTGTGAACACATCCTGTGTCCACTCCCAACTCCAGGCCTCTCCCTGAAATGTTCTTCCCCCGAATCCCTGCCCATAAAAAAATGCTCATTCTTTTTTTTTTTTTTCAACGTTTTTTATTTATTTTTGGGACAGAGAGAGACAGAGCATGAACGGGGGAGGGGCAGAGAGAGAGGGAGACACAGAATCGGAAACAGGCTCCAGGCTCTGAGCCATCAGCCCAGAGCCCGACGCAGGGCTCGAACTCACGGACCGCGAGATCGTGACCTGGCTGAAGTCGGACGCTTAACCGACTGCGCCACCCAGGCGCCCCAAAAAAATGCTCATTCTTCAAAGCTGAGTTCCAGTTCCTTAATGAAGACTTTCCTCACTTAAACCTCACTACCCTCCACACACAGCCCTTAGCGGTTCTCTGTAAATATGCTCATTGCTATGCTTGCCACTTCATTAGTTATTAGTGTGGTAACCTTCCTCCTTCTGACTGATTTATATCCATATTCTTAGCACCTAGCACAGGGATTAATTTTGCACATTATATTATTTTTTAACGTTTATTTATTTTGGGAGAGTACAAGCAGGGAAGGGGCAGAGAGAGGCGTAGAGGATCCAAAGTGGGTTCTGTCAGCGCAGAGCTGACAGATGTGCAGCTTGAACTCACAAACCGGAGATCGTGACCTGAGCCGAAGTCAAAGGACTTGAGCCCCTCCGGGTGCCCCAACTTTTGCGTATTAAAAGCACCTGAAAAACTTTCAAAAATCCTGACAGGTATCCCACCCAGACCAATGAAATCAGAACTTCTGGGGGGTTGAGCCCAGGCATCAGTATTTTTTAAAGCTTCCAAAGTGGATCTCAAGGTACGGTCAAGGTTAAGAATCACCTCCGGGGCCATGGTTCGAAAAGTGTGGTCCTAGGACCGGCATTACAGCATTACTATCATCTTATTTGAAGTGAAAATTCCTAGAATCAGAAATGGCAGGGGGGGGGGGGCTATGGTGTGTGGACAACAATCGTATTTTAACAAGGTGTTCCGGGTTGCAAAGTCAAGTTTGAGAAGTGCTGTCTTAGGGGTTTACCTTAGATAAGTCTACATAGCTGTGTGAGAATAAAGCACTCCCTCCTTTTTTTTTCTCATTGGATTCTGGCCCCTATTTCTTCCATACCGCTGTGCTTACAGACCAACAACAAGCCCATTTTAGTTGAAGGTTGTTTGTTTTTCGGTTTTTGGTTTTTTGTTTTTTTCCAATCTAGTTTGGTCTAAATTGATCAACATCAATTTATAGTAAACTAGCTTAAGGAGATATTTTACATGTTTTTTCAATCCATAATACAACCAGGGAAGTATTCTCGTGGCTATTTTTCAAATCACAGAATAGAAACGGGACAAAACCTGGGGTGACTTGGGGGCCCAGTCGGTTGAGAGTTTGACTCTCGGTTTCGGCTCAGGTCAGTATCCCAGTGTTGTGGGATCGAGCCCCATGTCCGGCTCTGTCCTGGCTGTGGAGCCTGCTTGAGATTCTCTCTCTCTCTCCCTCTGCCCCTCTTCCCCACCAAAATAAAATAAATAGAATACAATAAAATCAAATAATAAAATAATTTTTTAAAAGGCTGGAGTATTATAAAAAATAGAAATGGACAAAGCCAGTATATATGGAACTTATCCTATATGCCAGGCATTATGCCTAAGGCCCTCATTATCTCACCATAAATCTGAGACATTCATTCCACAGATAAGGAAAGAAAGGCTGGAGAAAGATATGATGAGTCAAAGGGGCAACAGCAGAGATGTGAACGCAGATCTGTCCTAACATCAGGTCATTCTCAGGATTTTCATGAATGCCATTTTGTTATTTTGTTCATCATCGCCCAGTTTCAGGGAGGAAAATCGGCTGCTCTAGAGAATTCCTGACTAGGTCCCGAACAAAGGTTGCCACTGTGCTAGGCTCTGTGGGGCACCGGCAGTGAATGAAACAGACAAGGCCGCACTTGCTTCCTTGAACCGGACGTGGGGCTCACACTCGAGAACCATGAAATGGTGGCCTGAGCTTAAGTCAGATGCTCAATCAACTGAGCCACCCAGGTGCCTCCCCGCCGCTGCTGTGCTTCTCTAGTAAGAGTCCATTCTTAGTTTTGTTGGAGAAATAATGGTTTTTATTTTGGAAACAGACAAAACATATCCGGTTTTGGAAGAGTCAGCCCATCAGAAGAAGCGAAGCCAAGGTTCTATTTCCAAAACCGTCCACCTCAATCATAAAACCTCTTCTTTAGGGACTGGCCAGCAAGACCCTTCAGCAAGTGTACCAGACAGAGGAGAAACGTCCATGCGGACTTCTGTGGGGCCACAGAGTCTGACCCAGCCTACAGACTGGGAGCCACTTCAAGCCAAGGCAGCTGTACCTACAGAAGCACCGGGACTGAGTGTCACGGGCACACAGCAGACCATCAGGCACATTCTGGGATCCAGCTTGCTCCGTGATGCTCATTCCCTGAGAAAACAATCATAAATCTTAAATTCAAGCCGTGGGGCAAACAAGATGCTAGAGGGAGGGGTGCCTGGATGGCTCAATTGGTTAAGCGGCTGACTCTTGATTTCGGCTCAGATCATGGTCTCATGGTTCAAGGGTTTGAGCCCCGCTTTGGGTTCTAAGCACAGAACCTGCTTGGGATCCTCTCTCTGGTACTCCCCTGCTCGCTCTTCTCTCTTTCTCTCTCAAAATAAATAGATAAACTTAAAAAAAAAAAAAAAGACACCAGAAGGTGACTCTGTTTCTGGCTGTGTGCACTTGAGCATTCAAACATACACTCAAATTGCAAACACATGAAAAAGCCTGAGAAAGTTGTTTTTGTTTGTTTGTTTAAGTTTTAAAAACATGAGAGAGCTTATCAAGACAGGGATGAATTTCTGGAAAACAGTACGGAGGTTCCTCAAAAAATTAAAAGTAGAGGCTACTCTATGACCCAGCAATTACACTACTAGGTATCTATCCAAGGGACACATAGGTGTGCTGTTTCAAAGGGGCACATGCACCCCAATGTTGATTGCAGTGTTATTGACAATAGACAAAGTATGAAAAGAGCCCAAATGTCCATCGATGGATGAGTGGGTATACCTTCAGAGGTGGGTTTGATGGGGGCGCCTGGGTGGCTCAGTCAGCTGAGCATCCGACTTCAGCTCAGGTCATGATCTCACAGTTCATGAGTTCGAGCCCCGCGTTGGGCTCTGTGCTGACAACTCAGAGCCTGGAGCCTTCTTCAGATTCCTTGCCTCCCTCTCTCTCTGCCCCTCCCCTGCTCTCTCTCTCTCTCAAAATTAAATAAAATATCTAAAAAAGTATTTAGTACAACATTTAACAATTAAACAATTAAACAAATTTAATTTAATTAAACAAATTAAAGTATTTAGTACAACATGTGTATTCTGTCTACTTTCTCCTCCAGTTTTCTGTAAATCGGAAACTGATCCGAAAAAAATCATCTAATGACAAGAACAAAAGAAAACAACTCTTTTTGCAAGGGTTTGGCTGCCTCCTCTCATCGCCACCTGGTTGGATCCTAGGTCCTTTCCATACTAGACCTGGTTGGATCCTAGGTCCTTTCCATCCATGGAACTTCTGTAGTCTGAGTCCCAGAGCCCTCAGGACCCCCCACCCGCACCCCCGCGTGGCCTCATCGGACAGCTCTCTTGTCCCCCTCTCAGCAAAGGGACTGAGGACAGGTTGCTCGTGAAGGGGTCCCAGGGGATGGACAAGGAGGCTCTGCGCTGAGCCTGCCAGAGAGACGCCAGCAGAGTGAGATGTGCTTGGATGAAATAAAAACTGGCAAACGAAGCCCAAAGAAGGACCCGCCCCCTGCCCAGAGGCCCACGTCTGAAGATGACTTCAGGGGCTGGAGACACTCCTGGGGGCCACCCTGGGGGCATGGGCCGAAGATAGACCACATGGACCTCTGTGATGACCCTCAGAGCAGGATGAATCCCTTCCTGGATTGAACAGGGACACGCTGGCTCCACAGAAAACTCATGAAATTATAACATGCTGCCAGTTCCAACTGATTTCTCCAGACTTATTAGGATTGGAATCCAGGTCTCTTAGTTGATGCGTTTGGGGAGACCCTTCACTTCTGGGCCCCTGCCTGCCGAAGGTGACCTCACACAAAGGAGAGGGAGGCTCAGAGGAGACAGATCCCTGGGACTTTTGTGAGTAGCTCCAGGCTTCCCTACGTCAGAAGGAAGCTTTCAATCAGGAGAGTGAGCCTCACTCGGGGACAGGGCCCAGACCACGGCCCTGACTTGATCTTGTGCACAGAAAGGGTCATGCCTGGCCTAGGTTTGCTGTCGGGCCACATTGGTCTAGAGTGGCTGGGCTCCCGGTTGCAATCAGCCCTTTCCAACCCCCCTAGTGCCTGTGTAAGCGAGACCGCTTTCTATTTCAGAGCAAAGTTAAGGGGAACTGTCTTCCAGAAGCTGGCTGGCCTCCCCCTCCCCCAGCTCAACTGACCTGCTCCGGTTGTCAGGCACCTGTTTACCTTAGAGACGGAACACTCCCCAGGGTTCTGAGCCATCAGCGGAGACCCACGGGACCCCGGCCCTCGGAGGCAGAGCTATGGAGCCCTCCGTGGCCATGGTGGGCCTGCTGCCCCATCGGATCCACTTCCCAGCTGGTCCTGGGGCACCTGCGGGATGCTCTGCGGGCGATTTCTGAAGGCTGGAGACACGTCCCGGTCCCCGTGAGTTCCCCTGGGAGATCCTGGTGTGTATGGCGGTGCTATTTTTGACAGTGAAGAGACGACGCATCTTAGGAAGTGTCAAGGCACTAGGCAAAAGGTGTTCTGCCCACCCTGAGGTCTGTGGAACGGCAGTGGGAGTGTGGGACCAATGACCCGAGCTGACGATGCCCTAGGGCGGCCTGGGGGGGAGGCCAGTCCTCTCCCATCACAAACCTTGTGCCTGTCAGCCATAAATACAAACCGCAGTAGGCTGTCACTCCAGGACCCCGTTGACTTTCTGGAAAAGGCTCAGAAGCGCCAGCCTCCTGAGCTTCCCCAAGTGACTGGTGACACCCCCACGTTCACAGCGTCAGAGAAGCAGGGAGAACAACTTCAGAAGAAAATAATGGATGATTTGAATGCAAACTCCCACGTTCCAGAAGGTCCGGAACCGCTTGCCCAAGAAATTGCGAGACGGAAGCAGAGACGCGGAGGAAATGGAGCAGGAGAAAGAAAGGCGGAGCCGTGGCGCACACGGATGCAGCGGGCTCTGAAAGCGACAGCCAGCCGATTCGCATCAAGGACTGGAAACCTGCCGAAGACCAGCCCCTGGCCCGATCTCCTTGGAGCTCACTTGGGTCACGTCCCCGGGGAAGTCGAGCGAAAGAAGGAAGCAGGAGACGCTCAGAGATGGTCAAAGGCTGATCCGAAGGGTGTCGCTGAGGATGCTGATTTCAACGGGTCCCTTCAAAGTGCGGAAGCGAAGAGTCGGGAAATAGCCAGACAATTGTGGGAAGAAAAGCGAATGAAGGAAGAGCTCACAAGACAACTAATAAGCCTGCAAGCTGAGGAAGCCTCTTTGCGGCAGGAAAATTCGCAGCTTGAGAGTGAGATTCAGCAGCTGAAGCTGAAGCTTCAAATTCTGCCCGATTTGTATCCAGAGAACCTCAGGCGACTCCAGAGAAAACTGAGGAGGAAACGCGCTGCTTTGAAATCGAGAAGCAACTTTGCACCACGCGGAGAAACATGAAGTCCGTGTCTCAGATTCGAAACTTATACAAGACGATGGCCGAAGACATGGGCAGAGAACTGGAGAGAAACGCCTCCTACTGTCGAAAGGGGACCCTCTTCCGTGAGAAAATCGTTCAAGAAAGCTGGAAGGCAGTTGTGCTGACACAGGGACACCTCCAGGCGCTTAGGAAGGAAAACGATCTCAGCAGGCCCCTGCTGGCCAACGCAGAGTCCAACTTCCAGCCCTTTCCGAGCGGCCCCTGGGCTCCTGCTGCTCCACCGGGAGCCCCCAGAGGCCCAGCAGTGTCCCCAGGGGATCCCCTGCATCGTCAGCACCCCTAGGAAGGAAAAGAGTCGGGCCATGGGGACCCAGGCATCTGGGGACACCCGCAGGTTTGACTGAGCTCGAGGCGGCCGGGTCCTGAACTCCCACAACCACAGCACAAGGTCCGCATGTGTTTTCTGCCTTTATAAAGTCATTTTGACTCATCTCTTTTTGGTTTCGATACTGTTATTTAATTACTACTACGATTGCTTTTGTTCAAGTAGACTTAGCATTATTATTTTCCGATAGTACTTTTCTTTTTTTTGAAAGAGAGGGAGTACAAGGGACCAAAGGGCGGGGGGGCGGGGGGGGGGGGAGAAAATCCCACAAGGGGCAGAGAGAGAGAGAGAGAGAGAGGGAGAGAAGCGGGGCTCACCTGAAGCAGGACTCGAACTCGCTAACCTTGAGGTCATGACCTGAGCTGAAATCGAGTCAGTAACTTAACCCATAGGTACCCCTGTATCATATTTTGATTTAAGTAAAAGATCCACAATTACTGTAACAATTATTGAATTTTCTCATGGATACAAACATTTAAAACAATAAAGACCAGTTTTATACGGCATGAGCATTTTTGTATGCCATTTTGAAACACGTGAATTAGAAGTCTTGTACAAGTAGAGGCACGTGGGTGCCTACCTCAGCTCAGAGCACGATCTCGTGGGTGGTGAATTCAAGCCCAGCCTTGGGCTCTGCACTCACAGTGTGGGCCCTGCTTGGGATTCTCTCTCCTCCTCCTCTTTCTGCCCCTCCCCAGCTTTCTCTCAAAAATAAATAAAAACGTTAAAAATAAAGAAATTAAAAAGAAAGAAGTCTGTGCAGACATTTTAATATTTACCTGAATAAATTTTGGTTAAAAAAAAAGTCAGTTGAGCCTCCGACTCCTGATTTTTGGCTCAGATCATGATCTCACTGTTCATGAGATCGAGCCCTGCATCAGGCTCTGTGTTGACGGTGGGAGCCTGCTTGGGATTCTCTCTCCCTCTCTCTTTGCCCCTCCTCTGCAGGCCCTCTCTCCCCCAGCCCCCTCTCTCTCAAAATAAACAAACATTTTTATAAAATGGAAATAAAGAGGTGCTTGGGTGGTTCAGTCGGTTGACCATCCGACTTTGGCTCAGATCATGATCTCACGGTTCGTGGGTCCGAGCCCTGCACTGGGCTCTCTGCTGACAGCTCAGAGCCTGGAGCCTGCTTAGGATTCTGTGTCTCCCTCTTTCTCTGCTCCTCCCTTGCTTGTGTTCTGTCTCTCTCTCTCTCAAAAATAAATAAACATTTTAAAATTTTTAACAAAATAAAAATAAAATAAAGTTGCAAAATTTCTAAAAATGTTTAAAGCGAGATCATGCTCACACAATTTGTATATATGCAAAATACAGCTAACTCGTAGAGACCCAGAGGGAGAGTCGCCCGATGGATCAGACAAGATTCCAGCAGGAAGAACCTCATCCCAATTGGTACAAGATGAGGCCTGTAATGAAGGGAGATGGTGAGGAAAAAGCAGGTGGAGACTCCCAGATGCTAAGAGTAGGGGAAGCCATTCCCTTCCTTGGGCTTCTCTGGAGGGACCAGGGGGTAAGTGGTGCCCCCTGGGCCCAGGGAGAGCTGTCCTTATGGAAGGCAAAGCGGGGAGGGCGGGGGGGGGGGGGGGGGGGAATTGCTCCTTGCCCCCAACTCTTCCCATTTATCCGTCCCACTGACTGCTGATACAAGTGACAGCCACTAGAGGGCACAGAACAGTCGGAGAATGACCAGCAGGCTTCAGTCTATTAGAGACAAAGTGCGTGTTGTTACCGCATTTGTTTGTATGCATTCATTTAATACAAGCATACCTCGGAGATACTGCGGGTTCGGTTCCAGACCATTATTATTGCAACATAATAATGCAAATATGTACGGCCAGAAAGCAAGTGAAATAATTTTTTTCTGGTTTCCCAGTACACATAAAAGTTGTTTATACTGTAGTCTAGTCAGTGTGCAATGGCATTATCTCTAAAAAAAAAAAAAGGTACAAATTAAACAATGCTTAATTAAAAAATACATTCTGGCTAAAAAATGCCGTCCATCGTCTGAGCTTCTAGCGAGTTGTAATCTCCTTGCTAGGGGAAGCGTTTTGCTTCAGTATTGATGGCTGCTGGCTGATCAGGGTGCTGGTTGATGAAGACCGTGGCCATGTCTTAAAATGAGACAACTGTGAAGTTTGCGGTCTCACGTGACCCTTCTTTTCACAAAAGATGCTGCTGGAGCGACGATGCTGGGAAGGGACGTGAAGACGTTTTAACCCAGTTGATGAGAATGTAAAATAGCACAGCTGCTATGGAAAACAGCGGGGAGGTTCCTCAAAAAATTAAACAGAGGGGCGCCTGGGTGGCCCAGTCGGTTGAGCGTCCAACTTCGGCTTAGGTCATGATCTCACGGTCTGTGGGTTCGAGCCCCGTGTCGGGCTCTGTGCTGACAGCTCAGAGCCTGGAGCCTGTTTCGGATTCTGTGTCTCCCTCTCTCTCTGACCCTCCCCTGTTCATGCTCTGTCTCTCTCAGTCTCAAAAATAAATAAACTTTAAAAAAAATTTTAAAAAAATTAAACAGAGAATCACTATATGACCCAGTCATCCCACCTCTGAGTATACGTCCCCCCAAAGTTGAAATCAGCATCCGAAAGAGGCATCTGCCCATCTGTGTTCATCGCGGCCGTATTCCCGGGAGCCAACAAGAGAAAGGAATCCAAATGTCCATCAACAGATGAATGGGTTCAGAAACTGTCACAGGAAAGAGTAAAGAAAATGTAATATTATTCTTTAAAAAGAAAGAAAGAAGGAAATTCTGTCACGTGCTACAACATGGATGAAGTTTGAGGTTATTACCCTACGTAAAATAAGCGACACACGCACACTCACCAGATATTGTCTGATCTCCTCCCCCCCCCCTTTTTTTTTGAGAGAGAGAGAGAGAGCGTGAGAGGGGAAAGGGCAGAGAGAAAGGGAGACAGGATCCGAAGCGGGTTCCACACTGACAGCAATGAACCGGAGGCACAGTTCAACTTGAACTAAAGCGGGACGGTCAGCCGACTGAGTCACCTATGTGATTCCCCTTACATGAAATATCTAAAGTAGTCAAGGGGCGCCTGGGGGGCGCAGTCGGTGAAGCGTCCGACTTCAGCCAGGTCACGATCTCGCGGGATCTCGCGGTCCGTGAGTTCGAGCCCCGCGTCCGGCTCTGGGCTGGCGGCTCGGAGCCTGGAGCCTGTTTCCGAGTCTGTGTCTCCCTCTCTCTCTGCCCCTCCCCCGTTCATGCTCTGTCTCTCTCTGTCCCAAAAATAAATAAACGTTGAAAAAAAAAAAAATCTAAAGTAGTCAAACTCATAGGAACAGAAAGTAGTGCTGTGACTGCCAGGGACCCAGGGGCAGGAGGAAATGAGTTGTTCACTGGGTAGAGGGTTTCAGATTCGCAAGTTGAAAATTTCTAAAAATCGCTTGCTCAACTACGTGAATCCAGTTAACAATACAAGACGGCAAGCCGAAAAATAATTACAACGGTAAATTTCATGCCATGCGTTTTTTGCCACAATTAAGAAAAAAAAATGGAATGTGAGTTTTGGGATTTGAGTGGTGGGGAATTAAACTCGAGTTCTGTCCTTGACCAGTGACGTCGCCGTCCTCTGTTTCAGTTTTCTTTTCTTTTTTTTTTTTTTTAACGTTTATTTATTTTTGAGACCGAGAGAGACAGAGCATGAACAGGGGAGGGGCAGAGAGAGAGGGAGACACAGAATCCGAAACAGGCTCCAGGCTCTGAGCGGTCAGCACAGAGCCCGACGTGGGGCTCGAACTCACGGACCGCGAGATCATGACCTGAGCCGAAGTCGGACGCCCAACCGACTGAGCCACCCAGGTGCCCCTCAGTTTTCTTTTTTATTGAAGGAGTTGATCTAAATTTTTTAAAGGTTCTATGAGGTCTAAATTTTTTTATTTATTTTTATTTATTTATTTATTTATTTATTTATTTTATTTGTTTATTTATTTTATTTATTTATTTTTTTGTTTATTTATTTTTGAGACAGAGACAGGCAGCATACTCTATGACAAAGTCCTGTATAGTACAAAATGTTCACCTCCTTATCTTCCAAAAAAAACCCCTCCACAATACCTCATCAGTCCTATCAGAGAGACAATCAATTCACATTTGATGCTCAGTGATCAGCATCTCGCCGATTAATCTAGGCTGAACACAACCTGAAAAAGGACAGTGTGTCACCTCAAGCCAAAGGAGTTCCCGATTATTAAATATGCAATTATGTTCCTCATATTTTTGATCGTGAAGCTTGATTGCATGTGTATAAGAAAGATCAGAGCAAAAGTCATTAGGAGAAAGATAGTTGTCTTGGAGAGGACCCGGATGTCAGGTGAAGATGGTCTGAAGGGAGGAAGTGATTGAGAAACGGAAAGGAAGGAACAGAGATAAGGCAGGTTGAGGATGAAACTTGGTGGGTGTTAGACACAGACGTGTCTCAGGGGTGTTTCGGAGGCTTTAGAGCAGAGGGATCAGGGTAAGAATGATACAGTCAACGTTTGTAGAAAGGATGGTGGGTATGTTGAAACACACAGGGGAGATATTGGCTCCAGGGTCAGAGAGGCATCTTGGTGAGACTGGATACTTTCAGCTAGTGTTTTAAGAGAAAGATAAGCAGCCAGCCTCGGGCTGAACCTTGGGGCATAGCCGTAGTTAGCCAACGTCATCACACTTTGGAACAGGTGCCTTAGGTGTTTTACAGCATGATGAATAGGGAAATTTATGAATAAGGAAGAAGAGGTCCCAGCAGGGCTGTAAACAAGGTGGAGGAAGTAGCCAAGACGGAGGAATCTGAGGCCAAAGAGGCAGAGGAAGGTGCCGGTAGGGGGGTGTTGGTTAGTGGTAGGTTTGCTGCTGAGTATGGGAAGGAGGACACCCAGAGTGAGAAAATTCCAGGAAAGGCAGGAAGGGAACGATTTCTAGGCTCAGGTGAAAGAATTCAGTTTGGAGATACAGGTGGGAAAGATAAAAGGATGCGTGTAGAAAGTTTATTCGTTGGAATTCATTGCAAAAGAATTTGGCGAACTCACAGAAAAAGGAATTACGCGGAGGGCTTTGGGACAACTCCTAAAACTCATAAGAAGGTCAGATAACCAGCAAAAGGGTTGAACCAAGGGAGACCGGGCCTGGAAAAGACAGGTAAGTGCAAACCACAGGACGAACTTAGGTTGGGCCTCCACCACTGGTACACCAACTGAGGACACCGGTGTCATCTGACCACAGCCCATTGTCACCTCAAAGCGGAGAAACCCCCACCTGTTCTCCCAAGGTTCAAAAGCCTGGTGGCAAGTGTCTTACAGGCTGACCCTTCCATCATCTGCCCACTCCCCCACTGCCATGACTTTTTTGTTTTTGTAAATTCTTTTAATGTTTGTTTATTTTTGAGAGAGGGAGAGAGAGAAAGAGAGACAGAGTGGGAGCGGGGGGGGGGGGGGGCGCAGAAAGAGAGGGAGACACAGAATCCGAAGCAGGCTCCAGGCCCCCAGCTGTCAACACAGAGCACGATGCAGGGCTCGAACTCACAGACTGCGAAATCCTGACCTGAGCGGAAGTAGGGAGCTTCACCAACTGAGCCACCCAGGTGTCCTGGCCATGACTCCTAAGAGTACCTGACTCTTAAGCTTGGGGGGGGGGGGGCAGAGCTTAGGCACACTTGCAGTCCCACAAGGACCCCAGGGCAGACATTCTCTCAACAAATAAGGCTCTTAGAGTTAAGAGTAGCCCGAATAAGAGACACGTGCCTACCACAACCCACCGCATCATTTCCCAGAACTGCAATTCAAAACGAAAACCAAAACAAAACACACAACGAAAAGGGCTTCTGCCTAGCAGAAAACCAGCTTGCCTTCATACAACGGAAAACACTCTGCTTCCCAAACCAAGCCATCAAAATCTCTCCCGTCTATCCAAGCTCCAGTCCTTAGACCCCTAACTGACATCTATTCCTTTTTTCTCCCCCCGTGCTATAGCAAGCTTGTTCTGATATGCTGCAAACCACCCAAAAATTACAAAGTCAGATGCCACTGATGCACATGCAAATTTGGTGGAAAGAGACAAAAAAGAAGGAAGTTAAAACATTTACATGACCCAATAAGGAAGGAAATTCCGGATGATGGCTCTGGTCCCCGCTGTATCGGGTCACTGCTGTGGGTAATATTAGTGGCTTATCTAGACCACAGCCCATTCCGTGTCTAGTTTGCCTTCTGCCATTGGTTTGGCACGGTTGAGGGCGCTTGATCACTGGGGTGACCCCCAAATGTCACGCATGAATGAGTATCACAGCTCTATGTTCCTACAGGTGTAGGGTTACAACAGTCTTTCCAAACTGCCTTTCACGAGCTTTCTCTTTCTTTTGAAAAGAGACTTTAGTTGTATATTGGACAAGAACAGATATAAGATTAGTTGGTAGTAAATCAACCCTACGGTAAAATTACAAAATTATGCTCTTTACCACGTTGTAAGATTTCGATTGCCAGCCAGCCTGTTTCTGGTTTCTTCTTGGGGACTAAGGTAATATAATAATAAGGATGGCCATATCCCCAGCAGGTGACTCAAATCCCTTCTTAAATCCCATAAAAGTGGCCCCAACTTTTCTATTATCAAAATAAGGACTATGTAACAAAAAGATGATTTAAGAACAAAATAAAATAACTACATAGCCTTAAATGAAACTCCAGTTTTATCTATGTAAATAATAAGCAATATTTTCCTCTGATTAAACTATCTTTCATTCAAACAAATATTTCACACTGAAATTCTTAAGCCATATGCAACTATTATCAGATTAACTGTGTCCTCCCCGCCCCCCAAATTTATATGTTGAAGTCCTAACCCCGGTAACTCAATGTGAATATATTTGAAGATAGGGCCTTTTAAAGAGTGATGAAATGAGTCAATTAGGGTGGGCCATAATCCAATCTGACTGATGTCCCAGAAAGAAAAGGAAGTTTGGGCACACGGACACCAGGGACATGCACACAGAGGGAGAAGTTGGCCGTTTACAAGCCAAAGGGCGAAGCCTTGAGAGAAACCAAACCTTCCGCCATATTGATCGTGGGCTCCCAGCCTCCAGAACTACGGGAAAATAAATGTCTGCTGTTTAAGCCCCCCAGTCTATGATGCTTTGCTGTGGCAATCCTAGCCACCTCATACAGCAAATTCATTGCAAGGGACCAACAAAATCATCAGTAAAGAAAAAGAACATGTGTGAATTACCATCCGCTTTCATTGGTCTTTTGGACATTTTTCATGTCTCGTGAGTGTATGAATTTTGTCATTCTCGTAAGAAAGCACACTTGGAAAGCCTAATGGCAAACCAGCTGTTAAGTGTTTCTGCTGTGTTCGGGTGGGCAGTAAGGACTGTCACCCAAGTCCCCCGACTTACTTTATTAGAAAGACAGATGTTTGCTGATTGCACTACTGTGTCCCTCATTACGTGATCTGTGTTGGTTTTCTTTCTAGCAAAGACTTACTTGCTTAAAAGACATGAGGCTTCACTTCCAAATTCAAGTGACCATTTACTGATGAGATTCATAAGTGTCTCATAGGTCACTATGTCTCATTCATAGGTCAACGGCCCCCACATCAGACTCTGAGACAGGGAGCCTTGTACAGGTGATTTGCGAATGAAGTAATCCCAAGGGCAAACTTCTGAGAAAGTCAGAAAAGCAGGCAAAATTTTTTAAAAAATAAATAAATAAATAAATGAAGGAGAACGCCAAATAAGGACATGGCTTCAGGGAAAGTTTTGGAGATAATTGCATCGAGTGTATCCCTCCTTGGGGATCTCTGGAGTGTAATTTGCACCTCAGCCCTGTCCTGACCCCAAGACAAGAGGCATAGAGCTTTCAAATTCCCAAATTCATCAGTCACTGGCTTAGAGGAGAGGAAATTCCCAGACTCTGCCAGGCCAATCCTTTGTGGGGGTGGGGGTGGGGGTGGGGGTGGGGGTGGGGGTGGGGGTGGGGGGGAGGGCAGGGGGAGAGGGGGAGACTCAGGTGCTGGCTCTTGGGAGCAAAAGCTCCTTCAAGTCCTGGGGCACCAAAAATAGAATCAAAGGGACCCAAGGAGGTCTGGTAGGCACACTAATATTATATACTACAGTAAACATCGAATTTTTGTTTCTGTTTCTTCAACTCAGCTGTAAGATTCTGGGCCATATTCTGGAAGGTTCACCATAACTTCTGGAGCATAGCTTCCAGAACCTCGGCATCACTCGGATTTTTCTTAGGCCCAGACACTCCTATGATTTCTAACATGGCCCCTCCTATTCCAGGCATTCCTTCAGCAATCGCCAGGCATCCACTCCCCAGGAAAACCTGGGGGCAGGAACTCACTGAGGAACTGACTCTCTCCCTCAGGCCCCTCCTCCCTTCTTCTTCAACCTTCCTCACCCCGCCCATCCTCCTTCCAAAAGCCGATCGCATCCTTCAGTCCTACTCTCTGTGGTCTCCATTTTTCTGGGCTCCCGGTTGGGTTTCTTTCAGCGCTGTGCTGGTACCCTGACTGTCGCCTGGTTGACAAACGAGAACAATATCACGGGCTTCTTCCCGCCCCCGTGTCTCGAGAGAACATGTGCCACCTTAGGCTGGGTTGAATTGGGATTTATTTTCTCGTCTCTGTCACGGCCTCTGGTGGGAACGTTCAGCCTTTTGCAGTCTGAAGAAGTCACTTGCTTTCTTGGCCTAGACGTCGACTCATTGAGAAGTTGGCTTAATGTGATGCGCCAGAAGTAGGCATAAGACAAACGTGAGTCATATGCTGATACAACCCTCTGTGCCTGCTGGGGGGGGGCCCGCTCAGGTGCCATCTTTATCTACCACCTGCACGTGGTGATGCTTTGCTGAATGGAATGGACACGCAGGTCATAATGAGGAACTCAGGGTCCAGGGTCACCTGCTTTTTTCCATAACCAGGAGTTCAGTTGTGACCAAGGCCCAAGATCAACCCTTAAGCTCCTTCTGTAGAGAATAATTCCTTGCTAGAGAGTAACTCGACGAGAACCGAGGTGGTCTGAGATTCTCCTCTTGGGGTTTGTCACAGTCTCCTACAGTGTCTTGATCTACCTCCAAAACTTTGAGTGCCATTTATTGGATCTGCTTGGACTGCAATCTGGACTGTCCAGGGAAACTTGTGCTGGGCTGTACTCTGATTGGGAAGCTGCCTCGATTTTCCAAGGCTGTTGTAACAAATTACCACAGACTTGGGGTGGCTCCAAAGGACAGGAATTTATTCTCTCACTGTTCCGGAGGCCAAAAGTGAAACATCAAAGAGTTGGCAGGATCGTTCCCACTGGAGGCTCTGAGGGAGCATCACTCCATGCCCCCCTCCTAGATGCTGGTGCCTGTGGCAATCGTTGGCATTCCTTGGCTTGTGGATGAATCACTCCAATCTCTGCCTTTGTCTTTGTGTTGCCTTCCTTCCTGTGTCTGCTTGTATCTTTCCCTTTTCCTTTTTTTTAAGCTGCTCTTTTTGGTTTTAGTTCTTTTTTTAATAGAATTTATTGTCAAGTTGGCTAACATACTAAATGTATCTATTTTTTTTTTTTTTGAGAGACAAAGAGAGCTCACGCATGTGGAGGAGGGGCAGAGAGAGGGAGAGAGAGAATCCCAGGCAGTCTCCATATTGTCAGTGCAGAGCCCGATGTGGGGCTCGAACTCAGGAACCAGGAGATCATGACCTGAGCCAAAGTCGGAGGCTTAACTGACTGAGCCACCCAGGTACCTCTTTGTCCCTTTTCTTATAAGTATATTTGTCATTGGATTTAGGGTACATGTGGTTATAAGAATGATCTAAATCTGGGATGGTTTCATCTCAAGATCCCAGAGTTAATTGCATCGGCAAAGACTCTTTTTTCAAATAAGATAACATTTACAGGTCCTAGGGTTTAGGAAATGGACATGTATTTCACCCCAGCCTAGAA
The DNA here is from genome assembly GCF_016509475.1 of Prionailurus bengalensis. Lineage (NCBI taxonomy): Eukaryota > Metazoa > Chordata > Mammalia > Carnivora > Felidae > Prionailurus > Prionailurus bengalensis. The sequence goes on from NC_057355.1 coordinate 13,129,086, forward strand.
GTATTTCTGATTACTCAGTTATCAAATGCTTTAAATGTCCATCCAAATACAGTATGTATTTTTAATAGCCCACGATGCAAGGTGGAGTAAACAAAGGAAACGTGTCCTTTAAAAAAAAAAAAAAATCCCGACATGTCTCAGACTATGAAGTATTAGGGTTTTCACAGAATTTATGTCCCATTCCATTGCATGCATGAGTTTTATTAAGGCCAAAGCACTTTCTTCTCTTCATATGCCAGCAGCTCATATCACCAGGATATTTGGCCTGTGTAATATGTTATAAGCAGGTAAGACAGTCATACCTCTGCGGACTAAATTGTGGCACGGAGCCAAATGGTTGAAATAATTCAGCTCAGAGCCTGGAGCCTGTTTCAGATTCTGTGTGTCCCTCTTTCTCTGCCCCTCCCCTGCTCACGCTCTCTCTGTCTCTCAAAAATAAATAAATGTTAAAAAAATTTTTTTTAATTAAAAAAAAAATATGGGGCGCCTGGGTGGCTCAGTCGGTTGGGCGTCCGACTTCAGCTCAGGTCATGATCTCACAGTTTGTGGGTTCGAGCCCTGCATCGGGCTCTGTGCTGACAGCTCAGAACCTGGAGCCTGCTTCGCATTCTGTGCTTCCTTCTCTCTCTGCCCCTCTCCCACTTGTGCTCTGTCTCTCTCTGTCTCTCAAAAATAAATAAATGAAAAAAATTTTTTTAATTAAAAAAAACCGATCACCTCCAAATAATAAATGCACTTGGAGTCACCACCGGCTAAGCTTAAAATAATTCACTTTCATTCTCCAAGACCAATCTGAGATTGGTTGACCTGGCCAAATCAGTGAGTTAAGTAAAAATAAAATAGAAATCACCATCATCCTATTTTCCCAGATTTTTTTTTTTTTTTGGTAGCATTAATTTTAGGAACTTCTCCATAGTAATTGTAATACTTTTGCATTATTATTTTGATAGCTAGAGGGAGCTCCATGGCTTTCAACTTGGCTCTTCTTATCTTAATAGCTCTTGTATTAAAATCTGGAAGGTATTGGGGCGCCTGGGTGGCGCAGTCGGTTGAGCGTCCGACTTCGGCCAGGTCACGATCTCGCGGTCCGTGAGTTCGAGCCCCGCATCGGGCTCTGGGCTGATGGCTCAGAGCCTGGAGCCTGTTTCCGATTCTGTGTCTCCCTCTCTCTCTGCCCCTCGCCCGTTCATGCTCTGTCTCTCTCTGTCCCAAAAATAAATAAATGTTGAAAAAAAAAATTTTTTTTTTAAAAATAAAAAAAATCTGGAAGGTATTTTCAAGGATAGAGGTAAATATAGCAGCTACATGCTCACCAGCCAGGTAATTGATAACAAAAAAGGTTTATGATCTACTAGAACAATGAGAAGTATTTGCGGATCAAAACTCCATTTATTTCTTGGCCTTTGTAAGACTCATTTGAGACCAGTGCAAAGCAATGGTAAACTGAGATCCCAAGAATTAATGTTATGTATAGCCAGTGTCCAATGACCCTCAAAAGATTTGAGTAGCTCATTCTCTTTAAGGAAAAATGGCCCTGACAAATGACAGAAAGGAAGTTAAATAAAAAAATTCGATATGTGTATTTCTGACTTAAAATTTTTTAATGTTTTTTTTTATTTTATTTCTGAGAGAGAGAGAATGAGAGGGAGAATGAGCAGAGGAGGGGCAGAGATAGAGAGACAAAGAGAGAGAGAGAGAGAGAGAGAGAGAGAGAGAGAGAGACAAAGGATCCAAAGCAGACTCCGCCATGATAGCAGACAGCCCAATGTGGGGCTCCAACCCAGGAACCATGAGATCATAACCTGAGCCAAAGTTGGATGCTCAACTGACTAAGCCACCCTGGCGCCCCCTTTTTTTAACCTCAAAGTTACCCAGTCTGAGAATCAGACTGAGTTATGACATTTTGATCCAAATTGGGCTTCTTTTGTCTCCAGACCAGCAGTTAGTTTTCAATTATAAGAACCATCATGGGAAAAGGGACATCTGGGTGCCTCAGTCGGTTAAGCACCCGACTCGTGGTTTTGGCTCAGGTTATGATCTTACAGCTTGTGGGTTTGAGCCCCACATCTGGCTCTTTGCTGCCAGTGCAGAGCCTGCTTGGGATTCTCTCTCTCCTCTGCTACTCCCCCATTTGCACTTTCTCTCAAAATAAATAAATAAACTTAAAAGAAAAAGAACCATGGGAAAGGGTATTTCTACTTTGGGGAAGATGGACAAAATATATTTTTCTCTGTTCCTCTCACTAAGTACAGCTAAAACTCCGGACATCTTCTCTATTTAAAGGAGAAACAGACAAATCCACAGATATAGCTGAAGGCTTCAACACCCCTGTCAATACTTGATGCAAAAAGTAGACAGAAAATCAGCCAGTATATAGAATACAAGATATCATCAGCCAGTAGGATCTAACTGACATTTATAGATTATTCCACCCAACAACAGCAGAACACACATTCATACATATCAAGATAGACCATATTCTGGGCCATAAAACAAACCTCAACAAGTTTCAAAGAACTGCAGTGATACAGTGTGCTGTCTGACCACAACAGAATTAAACTAGAAATCACTAACGGAAATGTAACAGAAAAATTTCCAAATGCTTAGAAACACACTTCTACATAAGGCACGGACCAAAGAGGATGTCTTGAGAGAGAAAAAAAAATACACTAACCTGCGTGAAGATATGTAAGCCTATCATTTATTCTCTTAAACTGTCCCAAGGTATGAGAGACAGCTGTCTCATTCTATCTTTCTGGAAAATTCCATGCCCAACAAACCTTCTAATGGAATCGACACCATGGTCCTAATATGGACCCTCAGTGGGCACTTGTATCCATATGACCACGTACAACAATTGAATCAATTCTTTAAATGAGTATTTACATAACTATTTCAATGTGGCTTCCAGAATCCTATTTCTTAATACAAAAGGAATTTTATTATCTTCAGCCTCAACTAAGCCAGAAAGACAAACCTAGATTGCCACTGGTATTCCATCCCCTTAAGATGTATTGCCTTCAAACACTCCTGGATCCCACACAGTAGATCTCTGGGTTTAAGCACGCTTGGTTGCATACAGTGGAATTCAGTTCCACTTACAGAGGAGACTTGGTAACTCCCAGAACTGATGGGAAGCTGGATAACTAGGCTTTAAAACTCAGCTAGGACTGGGAGAGACCAACCAATAGGAAATACATTCTAAGCAGCTTCTTCCACACGACCGTCTCTTTAGGATATCTCTACCAGCTACACTAGACCTCAACCATCATCATTGTGGGACTCGTGATGTTGCCATAGCGCCCCTGAATAATGTCCCAACTGTCCTTATAGGACAGGGCCACTCCTTCAGGAATAAAAGTCTCAGGCAAAAACTTCAAACTGACTCCTATGTCTCCAAGTCAGGACTCAAGACTGAATTTATTTGACTTCACCCCAATAATTACGCTAGCTTGCTTCCCACGGATGGCCTTTAAGATGTCAGTAAGTTAGAAAATTGGTGTAGAGGTAGAGATGATGGGTGGGATAGAGGGGATGAACTCGATGGGTTAAAGAAAGTGGATTAAAAGTAATCTATTGTTAAATACTTTATTTGCCTCTACCCACTGACTGATAGAAGGGATGGAACACCCAGGCCAAACTGTATGGTGAAATTTGTTGTATTACCTTACTGAAAAGTCTAGGAGTAGATCTGACTTTAATTGCTAATTAGTCAAGAAGTCAATGGCTCAAACTTTGGTTTTTGTCTACTTCTAAGGATCCATCCCTCCACATACTCCGCAGACTCAATCTACTCCACATGGTGACAAAAAAGGCTGCTGCTGCTCTGGGATCCTTGTCCTCTCAGTTTCAAGCCAGGGAATAAGAAGAAACGTGGCATAACTCATACAGGGTTAGTACCCAAAGTCCATAAAGAACTTATCAAACTCAACACCCAAAAAACAAAGAATCCAATTAAGGAATGGGCAGAAGCCATGAACAGACACTTCCATGAAAAGATGTTCAACGTCACTCATCATCACGGAAATGAAAATCAAAACTACGAGGAGATGTTACCTCACCCCTGTCAGAATGGCTAAAATCCACAACACAAGAAACAACAGATGTTGATGAGGATGTGGAGAAAGGGGAACCCTCTTGCGCTGTTGGTGGGAATACAAACTGGTGCAGCCACTCTGGAGACCAGTATAGAGGATTCTCAAAAAACTAAACATAGAACTACAATGCTGATTGCAAATCAGCAATTACACTGGTAGGTATATACCCAAAGCATACAAAAATACGAATTTAGAGGAGTACATGCACCCTGATGTTATAGCAGCATTGTCAACAATAGCCAAACTATGGAGACAGCCCAAGTGTTCACTGACTGATGAATGGATAAAGAAGATATGGTATATAGATATATAGGTATAGGTATAGGTATAGGTAGATAGATAGATAGATATAGATATAGATATAGATATAGATATAGATATAGATATAGATATACACACACTCACACACATATACATACCGTGGAATATTACTCAGCCATCAAAAAGAATGAAATCTTGCCATTGGCACTGATGTGAATGGAGCAAGAATGTATTACGCTAAGTGAAATAAGTCAGTCAGAGAGAGACAAATACCATATGATTTCACTCATCTGTGGAACTTAAGAAACAAAACAGATGAACATATGGGAAAGGGGTGGGGGAGAGAAGAGAAGGAAACCAACCACAAGAGACTCTTAACGATAGAGAACAAACTGGAGGTCGGAGGGTGATGGGTAAGAGGTGGGTTAGATGGGTGATGGATACTAAAGGAGGGCACTTGTGATGAGCACTGGGTGTTGTATGTAAGTGATGAATCATTGAATTCTAGTCCTGAAAATAATATTGCACTGTATGTTAAATAACTAGAATTTAAATTTAAAAGAAGAAGAAGAAGCATCTCTTTATGACTTCAGCAGACCCTAATGTTTCTATGTTTGTCTGGGGCACATGCACAAACCCTGACCTGTTACCACAGCCAATACAATGTTCTGCATTGATTGGCCGGGCTGGTCCCTGTCCTAACTTTTGGAGGGGTCTACAGCAAGATTATAAATATAGACCCATGTAGTATATGTCAAATTATTTGCAGTCATATTATATATGAAATGAAATACATGCTACCTTCTTAATAGGGTACCTTAATTATAACCTGGGAGGAAGGTCTGCATTTAGAATTCTCAGATTCTTTGGAGGCTTACTCGGAGGCGTAGCCCAAGGAATTCTCTTTCCTTTCTTGACTCTGGATTGCAGCCTAAGGCGCCTCATGCGCACATATGTGGTCACTCTGGTGTGCACAGCCCTGCCAACAGCTACCTTTTACCAAACCCCCTTGAGCCCAGATAAGCACCCATGGCCTGCCCTCAGATGGGGGGAGAGACCACCATGTGATTTGGAAGCAGGTAGAGATGTTTAGGTAGGTAATTTTGGCATCTTGGATACTTACATCTAGAACATGAACAAAACTGACATGTGTGGGGTCCTGTTGGGCATACGCACTTGGTTCTGTATATTCCCCCCCACTGTGCAGATGAAGATGATGCAGGAAGGCCAAAACAGGATCCAGGACAGGGTCCCACTTGTCCAGATCTTCGGGCTGTGCTGAGAAACGGGTAAGCTACTCATCATCTCCTACAGACAGGGCTGGAATCAATACCATTGGAAGCAAAGGGCCTGAGAGTGTATGAAAGTGAGTCGAGGAGTGGTCCTCCTGCAAGAAGCTAGAGACAGTCCTTGGACTTTGGATAAATGGATACTGGGTGGCCGGGAAATTGCAAACACCATCTGCACACATGACATTAAATATGCTTTGAAATTAGACGTATTTCTTTTGCCTCTTATTTTGTGTCTCTTGCGCTTCTGGGTCCACTATGGGTCAGTTTGGTTCCCTTCCAATTTAAATTTCACTCCTTGCCTCCATTAGCCTGGTGCCTTTTCCTGCTTGCTGTAACGATTTCAGGCTCTGACCCGGGCAGAGATTCCATGTGACTCTCTCATGGAACATGACACCAGCCACATCTCACCATCTCGTGTGGACAATTGTTACTGCCTCCTAGTGGGTCTGGTTCCCTGAATCCAGTTTTGTTCCCTCACCCTTACGCCCTCCACTCCACCCCTCATTGCTGCCGCCTTTTATGAACAGACATCTTCCATTCTAGAGTTAGAGCAACATTTTTTAAAATAATTTTTAAAAACCTTTAAAGTCTAAATGTTGCAACTGCTACCAAGACCCCTGGCCTTCAGAAAAACAGTCCCCATGGTGTGGTTTGCAAAGTCTGAAAGTTCTGGGCCACGTGAGCCTCTCCTCACACACCTTTCTCCACTCTGCCCCACTGGCCTTTCCTCCCAACTTGTGGGGGATTTTTTTCAGTTCTTTGAACAACTTCTTCTTCCTCCTCCTCCTCCTCCCCCTCCTCCTCCTCCTCCTCCTCCTCCTCCTCATCCTCCTCCTTGCCCTTCTTCTTCTCTTCTCTCTCTGTCTTGACTCTCATCTCCATATTTTCACAAAGAATTTTCCCCCTCCCAAATCAACTTACGCCTCCCTCTTTCCTTTCGTTTCAATTAAATAAATATTCATCATATTTTTGCTTTGAACATGAAAGTAATAAGCTCCGGGATACCATTCCTAACTCACCAATATCAGGCGAGTTCCCCCAATGGAGAGCCCCACAGAGGAGGCAGCCCCACGGCAAGTCAAATCCTGTGTATTACGGCATTTTCCCTAAATCAGGCAAATTCACCAAGAACATCACTTTTGATTCCCACCACAACTCTATGAAGTGCTTGGTTTTATTCTGTTTGGAAGATGGAGGACACTGAAGCCTAAGGACTTATGGACTTCTTCAAGGCCAAGGTCACATGAGTACCAATAGGAGGGGCCAATTTTCTCCTCCAAACACCAGGAATGGCAGCCTATTATTTGCATCCCTGGTGTGTCAGGGCCTTCCTGACAGGAGAGAGATCATTGTTTTGGTACCTTCTAGCACATTGTCCTAAAAGCCCAGGCTGGAGTTGGCTGAAGCTGCCAAGAAAATAGTCAATTAGTGCTCTGTTTGAGGTTGCTTTCCCTCTGTATTACTTCCCTGAAGACTCTGTCTTTTGTTTATCCACTGAAGGTGGGCCCTGGGGCTCACTCCAACATGGAACAATAATAATTAGTCCAACAATGACAATTCTATTATAACTTCACTTTCATCTCCTGAGATGCCCAGACACTTTGCCAACACTCAGTTTGTAGCTTTGTCTGATGATGGGACCAACTGTGGGAGGAAATGGGAGGGCCCCGGATGGAAGCAAATGTAGGAAAAGAAAATTGGTATGTGGTTCCTGTCCCTGGTGCAATGCATAATATGTGGGGGTTAACAGAATGCGCTTGTAATTTATAACTTTATGCTGAGAGACAAACTTGGCAAAGGCCATTTTAAGGGGAGAGAGGTGATTGTTACCACATTTGGAGTGCTCCGTGTCTTAAGAATGTGATTGTAAGTTACAAATAAAACCCACCTAGTGTGGTTCATGGCAATCAACTTGGAATGTGAGGTTTCATGGGACGCTGGACTCCCAGTGCTAAAGCTGGGATAGTCTAGAGCAAAATGGGATGCCCTGGTCACCCTACCTAACACAGACACCCATCTAGACACACCAAGGCTTGGCAAATGACCTGCCACCTATTTTTGTAAATAAAGTTTTATTGGAATACAGCCACGCCCATGTATTTCTAGACGGTCTATAGGTGATGTCACACGATCCTAGCAGGGCCAAATGGTTGTGAAAGAGACGTTATGGCCCACAGAGCTGAACTTACTTGCTACCTGGCCCTTCACAGAAAAAGTGTGCCAAACCCTGATCTATATTTCACTTGGAAAAGATCTTGAAGCAGATGCGTGGAGAGATGTGTCAGGATTCATCAAGCATGACCAAACCCACATTCTGAACTAAGAACCATACAAAGGTCACTGTCTGCCCAACCTCCATAAAATGGCTTTATGTGGTAAAGTTCTGATACGGATATCCATTTACTCCTTGATAAGAAGGGAATGCTAATCTTTCACCAGAAACACCAAGAGAAAGGTTGCCACTTTATCCAAAATTCTCTTTTGTGACTAAGTTCTCTCACCCGGGTTTAGCTTCCTGCTGTTCAGGATAGGTTATTGAACTGTAGAATCTCTCGATGCTCAAAGTTTTGCTTTCTTTCATTTTATTAAGGTTTTCAATGTTAACTCCAGTATAGTCAGCATACAGTGTTTTAGTCGTTTCAGGTATGCAAGAGAGTGATTCCACAGTGCTATACATTACTCAGTAACCATCACAATGAGTGTCCTCTTAATGGCCATCACCTATTTCACCCGTCTCCCCACCCACCACCCCTCTGGTGACTATCAGTTTCTTCTCTGTAGCTAAGAGTCTGTTTCTTGACTTACCTCTCTTCCTTTTTTTTTCCTTTTGTTCATTTGTTTTGTTTCTTACATTCCACATATGAATGAAATCATATGGTATCTGTCTTTCCCTGATGGACTTATTTCACTTAGCATTATATTCTCTAGCTCCATCCATGTCATTGCAAATGGCAAGGTTTCATTCTTTTTTGTGGTTGAATAATATTCCATTATATATATTTTTATATTATATAAATTATATATATTATATATAAATTATATATTATATAAACATATCATTATATTATATCGCACATATTATATATATTTATATACATATATAAAAATATATATAATATATAATTATTATATATTATATTATATTCATTATATTATATATTTATATATATTTTATATATTTATATATTTTTATATATTTATATATAAATTATATCTAAAACATATAAATAAATATTATATTATATTTATTTATATAATAAACATATAAATATTCTATAAAATATTATATAAAATATTATACAAATATATATTATATATAAATTATATATATTATATATATTTTTCCCCACATCTTCTTTATCCATTCACCTATCAATAGACAATTGGGCTGCTTCCCTAATCTGGCTATTGTAAATAATGCTGCAATAAATATAGGGGTGCATGTATCCCATGGAACTAGCGTTTTGCACGTTTTGGCTAAATACCCGGTAGTGCGATTACTGGGTCATAGGGTAGCTAGCATCGAAGGCCTCTTCTTTTTCTCCAAGTTCAGTGCTTTCTTAGATGTAGTTTGTTGGTCTCCTGTATCTGGAGACGATCCCGAGGGCCACCATTAAACAAAAGGCATTAGGCAGTTTTAAATATTAAAATGTTGCTCGAAACCTCCTGCGTAGGGACAAACTAATGCATTCCCGAAGGAAGAAAGATGAGATCCAATGTACTCAGGTTGAACTTGCGCCCTAGAACATCGAGCTTCTGGCATTGTTCCTTCAGACCCTCTGACACCTTGTAGAGATTAGAGGACATGCTAAGATAAGCCTCCGCCATTAGAGTGTGAGGAAAGGAAGGCCTTTTGAAACCCCGCTACAGATGTTGACTTTAAGGATAATAGTCCTTTACGGGGAGTATTTAACTGACAAAATAGTCTTTGTCACTTTCCTCACATGCCTCTTGTGAAACCTGTTTTGACCCAGAAAGTTTATTTTGGCAGATCAGAGAATTTTTGAGTCAAAGGGGACTTCAGGGGTAACTCGGAAGAACCCCGTTTTGTTGTCGGTGACAACGGAGGCTGAGCGGAGGTAGGTGACGTGCCCAATGTCACACCACAAGGAAGTAGAAGTTCATGGGTAGGACCTAGATCTCTTGACTCTTAGTTCAAGGTCTCTTCAGCTGTGAGCCCTTCCCTGTGTCCCCCTTGTTATATTTTTGTACCAGCTAAAATGGCCTCCCAAGTGTAGTCTTCTAGGGGAGCCATGGGCCTGTGGCATTAATTAAGGTCATGCCTCCTAGAAGTCAGCCACATCTATTTTTGGGGGCGAGGGGGGGGAGACCAAGTGTGTGAGAGTGGGGGAGGGGCAGAGAGAGAGAGAGAGAGAGAGAGGGAAAGAGAGAATCCCAAGCAGCTTCTGCACTGCCAGCACACAGCCCAACGCGGGGCTCGAACCCATGAACCGGGAGATCATGACCTGAGCCGAGGTCAAGAGTCTGAGGCTCAACCAACAGGACCACCCACCTGCTCCAGAAAACCCCTGTCTCTGGCCTGCCTGGTCCTACCCTCGTTGGAGACCTGAGATCTAGCTTCCTCTCTGACTCCCTCATTTTCCTCCTCTCCTCTGTGCCCCCCCCCCCACTTTTTTTTCTTAACTATAAGTAGGATTGATAAAGTTTGCTTTTGTCTGCGCTCAGGATATTAGTCACTACAATACGAGGTCACTTGTGAGAATGGGAGTCAACATATGGTAGTGATTACACGGTAAAGGAACAAAAGCCCAGAGAGGGAACACAAAAGCACATTTTCTGCTGCCAGCTCGCAGCGCTGACCCAGGGAAGCAAATAATCTGTGCAGAATTCGGTCTGTGCCGAATAGGCCTGAGGCACGAGACTCCTGAGAATCCCAGAAGTACATCTGTGACGGATGGGGAGCGCTAATGAAAGACAATGGAGCAATGAACTTCCGGCAGGGCACAGTCACTTCCAGTGGTATTGTGCCTGGGGGTACAGGCATCCAGCCAGATGCACTTGGGTTCGAGTCCAGTCTCGGACCCTCGTGAGCTTTTCATTGTCGGTCACGTTGCACAACTTCTTGGAGACTTGGTTTATTTTCAACAACGACAAAAAGGGGAATACTAATCATATGGACCTTGCTGAGTGATTGTGAAGGCTGTAAATAGTGTCTGCTACTGGGCCTAAGAATTCAAGAAATATTAGTTACTATGATTATCATTATTAGCACCATTATCATCATCAAGCTAGTTTAAGATATGATTTACCCTCCCTGGAAAAGACCAGTAGTTCATAAAAACGTTCCAGTGAGTTATACCTACAAACTATTTATGTTTTACTGTATGTGTGTTCGTGGGTACGTTATACAATCTTTCATCCAAAACCACAGGTCATGTACGCATTAGAATTCGGAACTTTGGAGATATGAGATAAGTTATACAGCACACATAGCATATGCTATAAAACAATCCAGTAAGTTCTGGGGTAGCGCCCTGTAATCAATCACAGTCACTTCTGTGTCAGGGTTCCCAAGACCACCGCCAGACCTGGCCAATCGCTAGAAGGACTCGCAGAACTCAGCCTGTGGTCATGCTCCTGGCTGTGATTCATTATAACAAAAGGACACAAAGCAAAACCAGCAAAGATAAAAAGCTCAAGGGGCAAGGTCTGGAGGAAACCAGGCAGAAGCCTCCAGGATCTTCTCCCGGCGGGGGTCACACAGGATGCATTCGGTTTCTCCTGCTACAGGAGACAACACATGTGAAATGTTGTCTGCCACGGAAGCTCATTAGAGATTCGGTGTCCCGGGGTTTTTACTGGGGACGGGACACATAAACACTCCCTGCCTGGCGCATACCAAAATTCAAGACTCCCAGAAGGCAAAACAGGTTTTCAGCATAAACCACATGGTTTCTACAAACAGCTGAGCACAGTAAAGCCACTCTTATGAGTCAGGGATGGTGGCAACTCTCCCAAAATGCAAGTTCCCAGATGCCAGTGGAGAGCCAACCACGCAAACAGGCCTTTTTAAACACAGCAGTCTCAGGCCTGCTGTGCTAACTCTTTCCACACATCTTTCTGTAGCGAAATCCTCGAGCAATCACACTAATAGTCGTCAAGACTCTGACTAGCCTCCTGCCATTTCAGGTCAGGCTTTGCCACCAAATCAACTCAGGTTAGGTCAGGTACGTCATGAAAATCTCTGGTTTTCAGAACTTCTTGGGTTTTGGAGTTGACATTAGGGGATTGCAGCTCTGTTTTGTTCTCTCTGTCTGCTTCTTTTTTCTTCCTTTTTTTTCCTTTCTTCCTTTTCTCCCTTCCCCTTCCCCTTCCCCTTCCCCTTCCCCCCCCTTCCCCTTCCTTCCTTCCTTCCTTCCTTCCTTCCTTCCTTTCTTTTTCTTTCTTTCTTTCTTTCTTTCTTTCTTTCTTTCTTTCTTTCTCTTCCCTTCTTTCTTCTTAACCTTGTGTTTGCTCGTTTTTATTCTTAAGTAAAATATGTAACAATTGCACAAAAGTCAGGAGGTAAGAAATAGAACTGTTTTAGACCGTATGTGGTGGCATCATGCCACTTGAAAGGAGGCTGTGATAAATTCAAGGCGAACCCCAAAGCAATGACGAAAATAACCAAACAAATAGTACAGCTGAGGAGCCAAAAAGGAGACAAAATGGAATCACAAAAACATATTCAATTAATTCCAAACCATATAGCAAAAGAGAGAAAAGGGAATGGAAAACAAATGGGACAAATAGGGAACAGACAGGAAGATAATAGAGTTAAGCCGAATGATATCAATAGTTACGTTAATAGTAAAGAGTCCAAACATCCCAATTAAAAAGCAAAATGTCAGATTGGGATAAGTCTGCTGCCTAGGAGAAATGAGTTGTATAATGATGTGAATACATTAAAAGTAAAGGATGAAAAAATATGCTCTGTTAGCACTTAAAAAAGAAAGGGAGAGTGGGTATATCAATATCCCACCAAGTGAATTTCAAAGAATATTAGTGGAGATAAATACTGTAATTTTATGATGATAAAAGTGTCCATCAAGAAGACGAAAAAACCAAAATCGTTTATACACCTAAGAGAGCTTTCAAACTCACAAAGCAAATGCCACTGAAAGTACAAAAAGAAACAAAGTCACAAATAGAATCAGAGATTTTTACCCTCCTCCTTCAATAATTGGTAGAATGAGCAGACATAAAATCAACCAGAATATAGAAAAATTGACCAAAACTAGCAACAAACCTGACTTATTTTACTTATTTATAATCCACCCCCCAAACATCTGAATACACAGTCTTTTCAACCACATGTGGAACATTTTATAAAGGTATAACGTAAGCCAGAAAATAAATCTCAATAAATTTTAAGCCAGAAAGCAAATTGCAATAAATTTTGAAAGTTTCATTTCATGCAAAATACGTCCTATGATAAATTTAGAATTGAATTGCAATTCAAACCAGAAAGATTTTTTAAAAACATCTAAAATACAGAAACAGGGGCGCCTGGGTGGCGCAGTCGGTTAAGCGTCCGACTTCAGCCAGGTCACGATCTCGCGGTCCGTGAGTTCGAGCCCCGCGTCAGGCTCTGGGCTGATGGCTCAGAACCTGGAGCCTGCTTCCGATTCTGTGCCTCCCTCTCTCTCTGCTCCTCCCCCGTTCATGCTCTGTCTCTCTCTGTCTCAAAAATAAATAAAACCTTAAAAAAAAATTAAAAAAAAAATAAAATACAGAAACAAATAGCATACATTTAAGTAACCCATTTATCAAAGAAGCAATGAAAAGGAGAGTTAGGAAATATATTGAACAAAAAAGAAAATAAAAACACAGCATGTAAAATGTGTTGAATACTGCAAAACAACATTGGGGTGGTATTTAGGCTACCAAAAAATTCTATTAAACAGAAGAAATGTCTTGAGTTAATGGCCTATGTTTCTACCTTTAAAAAATCTAGAAAAAAAAAAAAGAAAAGAAAAGCCCAATTTGATCCAAAGTAGGTAGGAAAAAAGAAAACAAATAATGAAGATCAAAATGGAAATCAATGAAAGAGAAAACAGAAAAAATAATAGAGATAATAAATGAAACTAAAATAATTTGAATAGATGACAAGCCTTGTCTAGCCAGGCTTGATGTGGAAAAAAGGAGAGAAGGTCCAACTTGCTAAAGGGTCAGATTATATCACAAGTGATTCTATACATAGTAGTGAATATCAAAGGAATGTTATAAATAACTCTGTATCAAAAAATTTAAAAATGTAGCCCTTGGATTAGGGAAAGTTTTTTTTTAGATGCAACTTCAAAGAATGGTTATTATCAAATAATTTTTTTAATGTTTATTTTTGAGAAAGAGAGAGAGAGAGCGTGAGCAGGGGAGGGGCAGAGAAGGAGAGGGAGACACGGAATCCAAAGCAGGCTCCAGGCTCCAAGCTGTGAGCACATCAGCACAGAGACCGACACGGGGCTCAAATTCATAAACCCTAAGATCATGACCTGAGCCGAAGTCAGACGCTCAACCGAATGAACCACCAAGGCGCCCCTCAAATAACTTCTTTTAAATGGACTCCATCAACACTTTTTAAATGTCTGCTCTTTAAATAATACTCTTGGATGGATAAAAATATAAGCCACAGAGTAGGTGAATATTTGCAAAGCTTAGCTCTAATAAAGGATTTGAATCCAGAATATGTAAACAAATACTCAAAGCTCAACAATGAGAAACAGCATGATTTAAAAAATGGGCAAAAAGTCCAATCAAACATTTTACCATAGTAGAAACACTGATGGCAAATGAGTACATTCAAACATGCTGAATTCACAGGTCAAAAAAATGCAAATTAAAAACCTCAAGAAGATATCACTATATACCTATAAGAGTGGCTAAAATTCAAAAGTATACAAAGTCGACTGGCAAGGGGGTGGAGGAATTGAAACTCTCATATACTGCTACTGGGAATGCAAAATGGTACATCCACTTTGGAAAATCATTGGCAGTTACTTTAAAAATTCAACATCCATGTACCATATGATCCATTCCACTCCTAGCTATTTACTCAAGAGAAAAGAAAGCATATGTTCTTTCAAATACTTGTATACAAACGTTCACAGCAGCCTTATTTGTAATTGCTATAAATTGGAAAGAATCCAAACGTCTGTCACCAAGTGAATGTGTAAACAAAAAACAAGGAAGGGGTTGCCAAGAGGCACATGGAAACTCTGGAGGTGATGGATATGTTCACTATCTTGATTGTGGTGATGGTTTCGTGGATGTATAAATAATTCAAAACGTATTAATTGTATATCTTAGTGTGTACGTTTCATTATAGGTCAACCATTAAACAATAATGTTGCATAAATCTGTCAAAACCTATTTTTTTTTAATTTTTTTAACGTTTTATTTATTTTTGAGACAGAGAGAGACAGAGCATGAACGGGGGAGGGGCAGAGAGAGAGGGAGACACAGAATCGGAAACAGGCTCCAGGCTCTGAGCCATCAGCCCAGAGCCCGACGTGGGGCTCGAACTCAGGGACAGCGAGATCGTGACCTGAGCTGAAGTCGGAAGCTTAACCGATTGCGCCACCCAGGCGCCCCTGTCAAAACCTATTTAATTGCATACTTTAATATGTATACTTTTTTCAAGTTCACTTATTTTGAGAGAGAAAGTGCAGGTCAGGGAGGGGCGGAGACAGAGGCAGAGAGAGAAAAATCCCAAGCAGGGTCAGCACCGTCAGGGCAGTGATGTGAGGCTCAAACCCATGAACCGTGAGATCATGACCTGAGCCGAAGTCGGATGCTTAACCCACTGACCCACCTGGGCGACCATATTATGTATACTTTATTAAAGGTCAACTATAGGGGTGCCTGGGTGGCTCAGTCGGTTAAGCGTCAAACTTTGGCTCAGTTCATGATCTCATGGTTATGGGTTCGGGTTCCGCATCTGGTTCTGTGCTGATGGCTCAGATCCTGGAACCTGCTATGGATTCTGTCTCCCTCTCTGCCCGGCCCCCCTCCTCATGTTCTGTCTCTCTCTCTCTCTTTCAAAAATAAATAAACATTTAAAAAAACAAAATAAAGGTCAACCCTACCTCAATATTTTCGAAGTAAGAGTTACAACGAATACCAGCATAAGATCCATTTCTAATAACATTTAATACATTGATCCCAATGAAGATGATTTTAAAGTTTACAGCATTCTATGTAACAATTTTTCCTAACTTAGTCCCTCTATTTAAGACATAATTCAACTAGTTAATAATAATAATGTTTGTCAATTTTTTTTTTTATTTTTAAGATTTAATTAAATGGTCCTATCTGCGCAAGTCTTCCCACTTGCCAATTAAAACCTCAAACACAGCAAACACTGCCCGTGAAAGGCAGGTGCAGGAGCCAGCGGCCTCGTGCCAAACTTATTTATTCCAGCATATTCCTTTACTATGGGGCATTCAGTTCCCTTTAATATTTCTCCTGAAAGGAAGGAGCCATGGCTCATTTTAAAGCACCCATAAAAGAAGCAAATAAAAAAACCCAAAACACTACGTTCATATTCTGTTGTTCCTTACCACCACTCAAACTGACCTAAACATAAAAGAACTCCAAGTTACATGAAAACATCGATGGGCCCCTGGGTGGCTCAGGTCATGATCTCACGGTTCATGGGTTGGAGCCCCATGTTGGGCTCCGTGCTTACAGCATAGAGCCTGCTTGGAATTCTCTCTCCTTCTCTCTCTGCCCCTGCCCCGCTCATTCTCTTTCTCTCTGTCTCTCTCAAAAATAAAGAAACCTAAAAAAAACACTTCTGTTTAGAAAACCTTGACGCACACAGAGATTGATTTTCTTAAAATCTGGCAACTTCATGAAGAAAAACTGCCAATGTACAGGCTGCATAAGTGAAGAAAGAAAACACATCTTACAAAAACAGAGACTATTTTTCATTTGTTGTACACGTATTTTAGGAAATACCTGTGCCATATGAGTTCATGGAGGAAGGGCTGTCTGAGATGTGATCCTCTCATCCTTAAAAAGAGGATAACAGAGGCCTTTGTAAAAATCTGCTAATAACCACTGGGTGAGCTGGAAAGGACTGGGAGAGCCCGAGTCTCTGAGACACAGCCAGGCCTCCTTAACTTTGAAATTCACCTGGGCTTTTTGCATTGTTGCAGCCGGGCGTGCATTGGCTGGAGAAATGCTCTCATGCTCCATCGGGCTTGCGGCAGGAGGGGCGAGGCATGACCTAGCAGAGAACTTCTTTGCAGATTGCTGGAAGCCGGAGTGTTCCTCCTGCTCTGGCTTGTGCCGGGATAAACCGAGCACCATTTAATAGGGCTGGTGGTTTTCTTGTCCCTTCCTGTTTGGAGAAGGATATTGACAGTAGAGTGAGCCAGGTCACTGACTCACGGTCAGCGGCAACTGCCGGAGCGCAGAGCGGAGGACCATACCCACCTTCTAAACTTCGTGCTCTCCATACTTGGGCCGAAATACCCAGACAAGATTCCAAGATCATCGTTAAAAATTCTGAGAGGGGCGCCTGGGTCGCTCAGTTGGTTAAGCTCCAGACTCTTGATTTGGGCTGAAGTCATGACCCCACTGTTAGTGAGATTGAGCTCTGTGCAGACCCTCTTTGGGATTCTCTCTCTCTCTCCCTCCCCCAGAGTCTCTCTCTCTCTCTCTCTCTCTCTCTCAAAATAAATAAATAAACATTAAAAAAATAGTCACTAGAGGGGCGCCTGGGTGGCTCAGTCGGTTAGGCGGCCGACTTCGGCTCAGGTCATGATCTTGTGGTCCGTGAGTTCGAGCCCCGCGTCGTGCTCTGTGTGACAGCTCAGAGCCTGGAGCCTGTTTCCGATTCTGTGTCTCGCTCTCTCTCTGACCCTCCCCCGTTCGTGCTCTGTCTCTCTCTGTCTCAAAAATAAATAAACGTTAAAAAAAATAGTCATTAGAAAAATAAAAGCCCCCACGTCTACGTGACTGGAAAGGTTGGACAACGGAAAAGGTAACAGTGGATTTTTTTTCTGTGCTCTTGTGCAAACACATATCCAGTGTAACACACAGCATGTAATTACTGTTTACCCATCTGCCCCTACCATTACTCCTTAGTATCCTTGTGCGGCAGTATTCTATAGGTTGAAAAGTAGTTTGGGGAAGCACTAGATATAAATAAACCCCAGCATCCCAACTTAACTAGCAGGGACTCAGAGCATTTCTCTAATTTTAATCATAAAATTAGGGAGTAGTAACTGATCTTCCAAGGCGACTAGAATTTCATAGTGTTTAGCGCTGAGTCAACACACAGGAACTCCATAAATGTTAATCTCTTTTTTTTCTTTCATAAAGGCGTGGAGAGAAATATGTGCTCCCACAGAAAACAATGCATTATGGTATAAAGAAAAGCCTTCCGGATTATCTGACCTTGGCCTTTCATTGCCCTTGAAGTATTTTATAAATGGACTAATCTTAGGTAATTAATACCAATGCAAAATAATTATTGTGTATGGGTATGCCAATTAAGCCTGTCCTTTGAAAGGAGGACCCTCCTCTCCCCCTCCACCAGGCACCCTACAGAAAATGTGGTTTTACATCCATTTGCAAGTTTCATGTCAACAGGCTCCTACTCCATTGTTTGAGAAGGTCACTAAAAGGACGTGACTCCCCGTTGACCCTCAAGCTGTTCTAGGGCCAGCAGAGGTTTCTCGCCCCCTACTTTGGATTATATGCTCTGCCTGCTGTTCCCCCAGTGGGGGAGCCATTTCAAGGATGCAGCCTTGAGACAGAAAGGTGGTGTTGAGGTCGTCTGGACAGTATACATGACTGAACCCCATTCTGTCAACTTTTCAGATTCTCCAGGCAGGTGTGGAAATCTACCCATCCTGCAGCTGTGCAAGACAAGCTTGGTATGTAAGTTCCCTGGTTTATTAAACCCGCCTGTACCCATCAGGAGGGGTCTGCCTGTTTTCTTCAGTCTCTCTTTGCCCTCCAGGGGAAGTCAGAATCTTATTAACTGACTGAGCGACCCAGGTGCCTCCAGGCTTCCCCACTTTGGAAACAAGTTGTAACATTTTAGCAGAGTCCCCTCATTAGTAACAAGTTACATAGAGTCTCTGACTTGTGTTCATTTTGCATCTGCATCGTAGCAGCGATTTACCCTCTTTGGAAAATTATCCCTTAATAAGGATGTATATCTACGATTTCATTCATCTTTGCATTCCCCGCGCCTATCCTGAAATAAGATGTGTAGCAAATGTTCATCAGAGAGAACTGACACTGGATTTCAAATATGTGGGCAGTTAGAAGGAAGAGATTTACAATCTGAGACGATAAATGAGAGGCATTGGACCGGAGATGGAATTAGGGACATTGGTCTACCTGCTGATCTTAATAGAGCCGTAGAAAAGGCTAACGGTTTCAGCGTAAAGTTGGCAGTATTTTTTCTACGTCAGGCAGCTGTGGCCTTATCCATTAAGACCCAGAACCCAGCTGGTTTTTGCTTGGGAGGAAATGCGGCTGTTTTGCAACTACATAGCCAGGAGCCATCACTGCCATTTAAAGGATGCTGAGGAGGCTTTAAGCGGAGGTGGTTTATCATTAGCATTAGTAATCCTTAATGCATGCCCGCTAACTCCCCCAAATAGTCAAAGAGCGCATGCTATTTCCAAAGGCCCACGTGACATGCCAAAGACCACAGATTTTAGATTCAGACCAATTTAGGTTCAAATTTCACTGCGTCCTGGCTACATGACCTTGTGACTGGGGAGGGTTATTTGCGCGGAAAGCTGGGTCTGGCACGCGGTGGCGCTCAATAACAGTAACACCCACATTGCAATTGCTGGAGAAGGAGGCAAGGTTCTCAATTGGGGACGGCTCCGAAATCCCAAGGAAATTTAACAGAGAGGACAAAACAGAGTGCAATTAATTGAGTGACTATTCTAAAATTGCTTTTCCTTAATCACCATGGTAGTTTTAAGGATCCGTAGGCGCCCTGCCCTCAATTTACTACTGGAAAGCTGATGCCATGCGGGGTCAGGGAGGGGCTTTCCCAAAGGGGTGCAGTGAGTGCGTGTTGGACGAGGCATCAGAATTGAATCTCCCAGCCTCTGTGGCAGAGACTCTTCTGACATACAACCCAACTCCCGCATCTGGGATGGATGGATGTAGAACAGCCTTCTGCTTTAAACAGCCCATCAGAACACAGAACACTTCTCTTAAAAAAAAAAAAAAGAAACATAATGCGGGACTCCTGTGAGGCTCAGTCGGTTGAGGGTCCCACTGTTGATTTCAGCTCTGGTCATGATCCCAGGGTCGTGGGATCGAGCCCTGCATCAGACTTTGTGCTGAGCATAGACCCAGGTTAAGGTTGCCTCTCTTGGGGTGCCTGGATGGCTCAGTCGGTTCAGCATCTGACTTCAGCTCAGGTCATGATCTTGCAGTTCCTGAGTTTGAGCCCCGTGTCGGGCTCTGTGCTGACAGCTCAGAGCCTGGAGCCTGCTTCAGATTCTGTGTCTCCTCTCTCTGCCTCTCCCCTGCTCACACACTGTCTCTCTCTCTCTCTCTCCAAAATAAACAAACATAAAAAAAATTAAAAAAAGATTCTCTCTGTCTCTCTCTCTCTGCACCTCTCCCCTGCTCACAGTCTCTCTCTCTCTCAAGTAAAATTTATATTAAAAAATCAAAATATACATTAATGCAACATGGAGGGCCAGGTGGATACTGGTGCCACTATCAGTGTTCCTGAGACCAGCATTCTGGACCTGCAGTCCCTAACATTTTTAATGTTTTATTTATTTTTGAGACAGAGCATGAGCAGGGGAGGGGCACAGTGAGAGCGAGACACAGAATCTGAAGCAGGCTCCAGGCTCTGAGCTGTCAGCACAGAGCCCGACACGGGGCTCGAACTCACGAACCGCGAGATCATGACCCGAGCCGAAGTCGGACGCTCAACCAACTGAGCCACCCGTGCGTGCCTTTATTTTGTTATTTGAATGCCGTCTGCTACTAAGTGTGTGTATGTGCGTGTATGTGTGTGTGCATCAAGCTTCTCTTCTGGACATTACAGTGGGTATTTAGGGAATAAAACAGAAGGGGAGGGCCTACAATCCCTATGGAGTAAAACCCTAATAAAGAAACACATATGTCCACGGAAAGGTTTGTTCAAACAAGTTTATGGCAACTTTCGTAGTAATAGCCTCAAACTGGGAACACATGTCTAGCAATAGAATGGATAAACAAACTGTGACATAGTCATATGATAGAATATCACTCAGCAACAAAAGGAAAAACTTCTGATACACAGAACAGAATGGGTGAATCTTAAAAAACCCAAGGAGTTAAAAAAAAAAAAAACAACCCTTTGCAGAAAAGAGTACAAATTTTGCCCCATGGTTTTTAAATGTTCATTTATTTTTGAGGGAGAGAAAGAGAGAGAGAGAGAATCTTAAGCAGGCTGCATGCTCAGCGTGGAGCCGGACTTGGGGCTTGATCTCATCTCAAGATCCCGGGATCCTGACCTGAGCTGAAATCAAGAGTCTGATTGATGCTCAACCGACTGAGCCACCCAGTCACCCCCAAGTATATTATCCCATTTATTTGGAGTTCTAGAATAGGCAGAACTAATCTGTGATGAAAAAAGCTGTCAGAACTGAGTAGCCTGTCTGTACGTGTGTATGATTACGTACGTGTGTGTGCCTATACAACAGAGAGAAGCATCATCTGGGAAGGGACAACAGGTAGGGAGGGTAAAGATAATGACCTATGTATCCTGGTTGCCTATATGGACTTATTATCAAAACTCGTGAATTTACAGTATATACAAGTATATACATACTTGAAGATTTTTATCGAAAGAAATAAGTTAAGGTAAAAAAAAATTCTAGTTAAAAGTACACATGGAGGGGGCGATGTGTAAGAATGTCTGCGATTGGGGCACCTGGGTGGCTCAGTCGGTTGAGCGTCCGACTTCGGCTCAGGTCATGATCTCACAGTCCGTGAGTTCGAGCCCTGCATCAGGCTCTGTGCTGATGGCTCAGAGCCTGGAGCCTGTTTCAGATTCTGTGTCTCCCTCTCTCTCTGACCCTCCCCCATTCATGCTCTGTCTCTCTCTGTCTCAAAAATAAATAAACGTTAAAAAAAAAATTAAAAAAAAAAAAAAAGAATGTCTGCGATTTACTTTGAAATATGTCCCAACTTTAACAAATTGGTGGAGGGGCGCCTGGGTGGCGCAGTCGGTTAAGCGTCCGACTTCAGCCAGGTCACGATCTCTCGGTCTGTGAGTTCGAGCCCCGCATCGGGCTCTGGGCTGATGGCTCAGAGCCTGGAGCCTGTTTCCGATTCTGTGTCTCCCTCTCTCTCTGCCCCTCCCCTGTTCATGCTCTGTCTCTCTCTGTCCCAAAAATAAATAAACGTTGAAAAAAAATTAAAAAAAAAATTGGTGGAGCGATAGATACATGGTTGTATGGATATGTAACAAAATGTATAGTGGGATCTAAGCGGTGGATAGACACGTTTTCATGGTAAATCTTACAGGCTTGTTGTATGTTTGGAACTTTTCATAATAAAATGTTGAAAAAAAGCCCTATGAATTTAAGGAATTTACATGGAATGAGTTTTATCATCATCATCACTGTCCTCATGACTGTATTCAGATATTCAACTTATTGGGAGTCCACTTTGGTTCAGATACATTCAAAATGTTTTTTTACCCTTACACAAATCTTCGGGTGTTGATAGTATTTCCAACTCACATAGAAGGGAAATTAATAGAAAAAGGAATGATTAAGTTGTAGAATAAATCCATGGAGATAAATGGATAAATTAGGAAAGGCAGCTAATTTGAAGTGGAAATTCACATGACTGGTATCGTTTGTATTGCAAATGGCTCCCGACGTGTGAAGTCCGACCATATGACACGAGCTACTGGGCAGGATTTGGGACGGACGGGAACACCGTTAGTTAATGATAATGTGGATATACTGGAATTACCCACCTGAGCATATTAAGAGAGAGCCTGCCACTTTTACAAAAACCTTTTGATGACACATTTGTGCCTTTGTTCTCCTTACAGACAAAGGAGGGCATAAGGGTGCTTCGGATCATGAGTCATATCTTTGATTGCTTGCCAGTTACCGTGGAAGGCAGATTTCCTCACCAACTTCATGCTTGGTGGCTTCATTTCCCAATTGCTTTTAGGTTCTATGAGTCTAGAATACAGTGAGTTCTTGTCCAAGTGTCTTGAGGAAAAATCAGCATGTTCTTGGTATGGTTCAAAGAGAATGAGAGGCGGTGTCTTGACCTAGAAATTCTGCTAAGTGTCATCGGGACCTGGAAATCTGCTTGGGTGATATGAAAAAGACAGGCCAATATTCAGAGGGGTGAGCCCTGTGTGAAGTCTTAAGTCGTCCTTACTTGTGCGAAGATACTATTTAATACTGAGACAAAGATTGATTAAAATTCAAGCACTGGACTCCAAAAGGCTTATACTTAATGCAAGTAGACTATTTCTCATAATAAGGTGGCAAAGGCTAATATGCTGCTTCTTTGCATTGAGCTAGAATTGGGTCAACTCAGTGAAGCAACAGAGATGATGTCATGGCCATCAGTCCCCTGACCGCCTGCTGATGACATTATAAGAGGGCTGGACCTGCTTATCAGAGCTGACAGCGAGATAGTTGTTATAACCAAATTGAAAATAATAACAGTAATACAGTGAACTTTTTGGGTGAAAATACTAAGAGCCTTTGATCTGGTCCGATCTCGCTTCCGGAAACTGACTGCCTGAAAAATGACACTATAGTTTGAAGAAGAGTTAAGTTATGGACTCAGATATCCTGACTCCTAGTACATTTCTCTGTGTTTAAAAAATTTTTTAGTTATGTTTCTTCTCTCATAGACGATACATGCTATACAATCACTGAGAGGCTCTATGTTTGAGGTTGAGTCATTGGATAAGATGGATAGCAGATTAGATATGGCAGGGAAAAAATTAGTTAACCTGACCACACAGAAATAGAAACTATTCAAAACGAAACACACAGGGGCACCTGGGTGGCTCAGTCTGATTAAGCATCCAACTTCGGCTCAGGTCATGATTTCGAGGTTCATGGGTTTGAGCCCCACGTCAGGCTCTGTGCTGACAGCTTGGAGCCTGGAGCCTGCTTCATATTCTGTGTCTCCCTCTCTCTCTGCTCCTCCCCTGCTCGTACTCTGTCTGTCTGTCTGTCTGTCTCTCTCTCTCTCTCTCTCAAAAATAAATAAACATTTAAAAAAAGTAAAAAAAAACATTCAAAATGAAACACACAGAAAATAGAAGCCTGAAGAAGAAAAAAAAAATGAGCAGAGCAGTGAGTTCTGGGACAACATTAAGCAGTCTCATATATATATATGCATATATATATACATATATATGTGTATATATATATACATGTATATATACATATATATGTATATATGTTTGTGTGTGTGTGTATTATTATATATGTGTATATTAAGTGTGTGTATAGATACAGTTTTCAAAAATGAGAAAATGGGGTCATAAAAATATTTGAAGAAATGGTGCTTGATTTTTTTTTTTTTATCACAACAAAATCCAATGAAAACCATAAACTCACAGGGTCAAGAATCTCAACAAACCCTGGGGCACCTGGGTGGCTCCGTCAGTTAAGTGTCCCTCTCCTGATCTCAGCTCAGGTCTTAATTTCATTTTTTTTTAAACATTTATTTTTGAGAGACAGAGAGACACAGATTGTGAACAGCCGAGGGGCAGAAGAGACAGAAACACAGAATCTGAAGCAGGTTCCAGGCTCCGAGCTGTCAGCACAGAGCCCGACGCGGGGCTCGAACTCGGGAACCACGAGATCCTGACCTGAGCCGAAGTGGGATGCTTAACTGACTGAGCCCCCCAGGCACCCCTAAGTCTTGATTTCAGAGTCTTAAGGTTGGGCTCCACGCTGAGCATGAAGCTTACTTAAAAAACAAAACAAAACAAAACAAAACAAAACAAAACAAAACACGTATCAAACCTTAAATAGATTATTCATCACACATTTAGGGTATACTTTTGCTAATCAGGCATGGGTAGGTGGTCTCTAAATTTATAATCCTAGCCTCCTGGCATTCATGTTCTTGTGTCATCCCCTCTCTCTGCGTATGTGATGAGTTTATTGGTTTGTGCCTGATTAACAGAATATGGTAAAAGTGGGGCGCCCGGGTGGCTCAGTCCGTTAAGTGTCCGACTTGGGCTCAGGTCATGATCTTATGGTCTGTGAGTTCGAGCCCCGCGTCGGGCTCTGTGCTGACAGCTCAGAGCCTGGAGCCTGCTTCGGATTCTGTGTCTCCCTCTCTCTCTCTGCCCTTCCCCCACTCATGCTCTGTCTCTCTGTGTCTCAGAAATAAACAAACATTAAAAAAACAAAAAAACACCAAACAAAAAAAACAAACAGAATATGGTAGAAGCAATGGGATGCCATTTCCCAGATTAGGTTACAAACAGATGGTGGCTCCATCTTGGCCTCTTTCCTTCTCTCTTTGATCATCTTTTGCCAGAACAAGGGGTACATAGGCCACCTACGGAGTAACCGATATGGTGAGGAACTATGGTTGGCCAGCAACTGTGTGAGTTTTGAAGCAGATTCTCCAGCCTCCGTTGAGCCGTGAGAGGACTGCAACCCCATGAGATATATCCTGAGCCAGAAACATCTATCTCAGCCACACCAGGATTCCTGTCCCGGAGAAACTGAGATCATAAATGCTTCTCGCTTTAAGCCATTCCATTTTTAAGTATTTGTTACACGTCAATAGGTAATTAACGCATTGAGTGTATGTACGAATCTAACATAAAAAATCCTATGCTCCTGTTTACCCTTGAACTGAGAAGGGATTCCAGAAATAATTGCAAAACAAATGAATGTATGAAAGATAAGACAGTTACTCAAAATAGCTATGTCATAAAGACAAAAGCAATTGGTCTTGATCAAAGGTTTATAAGATTGGGAAGGATATTGTTATGAGAGTTCTTGGGCGGAGGGACTGATTCTTGGCTGCGAAAATAGGTGATTCTCTCAGGCTGAGACAGTATTTTGGACCTTGATGGGACAGAATTTGGCTACATTTTGGCGACAACGAGTCTAGGCACCTGAGTGAAAGAATCAGTCAGTAGGAGAGATGGAAAACCGAAGGGTGGATATAGGAAACTGTGAGCAGAATGCAGTGTGAGAAAACAAGAAAAAAGATATCAATGGAATAAAAGCAACGCTTGTATACAGATCATTGTAACTTCCGTTTGGGGCTCATGTTAGAAATGATTCATATGAACACAAAACATTAATTCTTGCAAATAATTCCTTTATCATTACACTTTCCTTTGTCGCATTGAGTGTATGCATCTACCTGAGCTGAATTTGCAGCGATGAGCTGATGAGTTTTCTTATTCTCGGAGAGTAATAGAGAAGACACAATGGTGGGCTACTAATCTTTTCATTAAGCAGAGCATTTCTGTATTTCAAAAGCTGCAGTGACAGCTACACCTTGAGAGAGGTGCGATCACAAAGAAGAAAAATCCATTTTCTTGTCTGACTTACTTTACAGCTACACGTAGCATGAACTTTGATTATATTGGGCCCATTTGACTTATTGTCTATATTATTTATCTTCGCACTTTTATTTTCTTGTCCTGATGGTTTATAGTGGCTTTTCCTTGCCAATTTAAACTCTAGCTCCCTTCTCCATACTGTTCATTGATCACTTGCTTTTTCATTTTTAATTTCCGCCCTTCAGAGTCCAGTCACACTTTTCATGGTGCTGCTAATTCTGTCCTTTATTCTCCTGCCATGTTTCGTCACTAAGTGACCATGGAAGTTTCCAGGTTGTTGGGGACACAGACCTCCTTGAGCACACCTTGCTAAAAATGGGCACTTTTACATGATCCGTAAAGGAAGCCTTAGAGACACAAAACCTAACAAAGGCCCAACACGTTTTAATCTCCCGTATGGGCATATAACTTGGATTCCTGCCTTAGTTTTATGGAATTCTTGAGCATGTCTTACCAATGAATGTATGTGGTAAAGCATACTCAGTTTGAAACTGGGATTTTCAAATGAGAATTGCTGAAATAGAACTCCATTTAGCAAATTCGTCAAGTAGGGCCCAATTTCAATAAAAACCATCCGGAATAAGGAGAGATAGGTCACAACTCATTAGGAGGGTATTCTGTAATAATAATACAAAAAAGACTGGGCACATGTATACTGGAAATTAAGAAATTCATTTAGTTTTAAGGTCAAATTTCTTACTATTTTACTCTCTATTTTGGGCCAAGTTTTTCTCAGAAGGAAGCAACAATAGTCATTATAAATATGTACCTAAAAACTCACGAAAGCAGGGAATTGTTTACCAAGTCAGCTTGAAAATATTATTTTTATGCACTTAATAAAGCCCTGTGTAATTCCTGACTTCTTTTCAATCCATTAATTAGTGATTCTGTATTTTCTTTGTAGGTCATCATTACAGCCCGTAATTGGAGGCTGGATGAATTAAAACTTATTCAAATTACACGTCCCAGCAGTCACAAATATAGACTGGAGGCTTCAAGTCCAAACTTTGTTAATGCCCTCCGCTAAAAGGGTTATTATTTCCTTCCATGTATCTATATTTTAATTTTCTGATTACTTGAGTAAACAATTATGGAATCATTGCTAGGCAGGTCTGGCTTCATTTCGAGAATTGATCTCCCACTGGTTGAATATGTTACGTGTCGATTGCAGCGATGTGTGCTAGGATTCGTCCATGAGGATCTCCTTTCTCAGCAATCCTGCGTGGAGTCATCGTGTCTGCTAAGTCCCTTGTATATTTTCTACAGGGGGCGGGGGGTGAGGCTCCTGCCCCTGACTCTGTGACTTGCTGGATCCTGCAGGTGCTGTTATCAGAGTCTTACCTTTGAGAGCTATGGTGTTTATTTGTTTCCATGTTTTTCCCCCCTCACCACCTGTGAGCCCCTGGAGGGCCGGAGCAATCGTATTTATGTTCTATCCACAGCCATGACCTTCGAGCTGGACACATTGTTGGTCAGGGGATACACATAGCCACCTGACTTCTATCCACCTGCATTATGTGGCCAGCACAGAGTTAATACTTGACTTTGAATGTCTTTGGGTGGGTATGACGTCTGGTCTGCAGCCTTTGTTTCCTTGTATGTGGCCAACCACGCATTTATTTCACTTGCCTGGCCCCTGTAGGCATCCTAGTTTGTGACCCTAGCGTATGTTAGCTATGTGGGTGAATGTGTCAACGAATGTACATCTATTTGCCCAGAAAATTATTACTCTAACATTCCAGTCCTGAAGATTCCTTCAGTTTCAATTCAGACTTACAACAAACAGTCCAGGTGGAAAAATATAACTTTGTTATACAATATACATAAAAGCATTGCTGAAAATTTGACAGAAGGTAGGCCACTCTGAGGGTTGTTTAGTAGTCAAATGAGAAAGGAAAAACAATTCAGTTGTGCTATTTGCAGAACTCAGGGATGCAAACAAACCAGTGGCTGTGGAAAAGCCTAGATTTGCATTCCTGAGTTGACTGACAACTTCTACCTTGGATTTTTTTTTTTTTTTTTTTTGAGACAGAGCATGAATGGGGGAGGGGGCAGTGAGAGAGGGAGAGAAAATCTTTTTTTGTTTTTAATGTTTATTTATTTTGAGAGAGAGAGCATGTGTGTGAGTGGGGGAGGGGCAGAGAGAGAGAGATTCTCCAACAGGCTCCCTGCTCAGTGCAAAACCCCATGCAGGGATCCATTTCACAACCCTGGGGTCATGACCTGAGCCCTGGGGTCAAGAGTCGGGTGCTCTACACACTGAGCTACCCAGGCACCCCTACCTTGGATCATCTTAAAACAAGCACTGGGATTTAAGAACAATAACCCTGGCCAACATTCCAAGTGCAAATTCAACAACCCACTTCTCCAGACAGATTCTGAGATGCTCCACGCTAGGGCCAATGACAGCACACTAGAGAACAATCCGACAATGTGACTCTCTGTGGGGCCACAGCAATGCTGTATGGTGTGAAACGCTCTCTCTTGGTCTGGTTTCGTCTGGGAGAAAGCTTAAGCAATTAGCTAACTGGATGGAATTTACATCACCAGACATAAAAATGTTGGTGATGAGGAAGTACCCTTGAGCAAGGTCAAGCTTCACCTGAAAAAATAAATTTGTGTCTGCTTTAATTATCTGATAAATAGGGACCTAAGGCTCTAAGATCGACCCGAATATGTCTCTAATAATTTTAAGTTTAAAATTGTTTTTAAAAATATTTATTTATTTTTAAGAGAGAGAGACACAGAGCGTGAGTGAGGGAGGGGCAGAGAGAGAGAGAGAGAGAGAGAGGGAGACACAGAATCCGAAGCAGGCTTCAGGGTCCAAGCTGTCAGCACACAGCCCGACGCGGGGCTCGAACTCATGAACCATGAGATCATGACCTGAGCCGAAGCCGGACGCTTAACAACTGAGCCACTCAGGCACCCCAATAATTTTAACTTTTTAAAAGCAGCTATTACCAGACGCTCATCTTGGCCATAGAAATTCTCACCCTTGAAAACTATAATATCTATACAAATGTAACTTTGAGCAAGTTACTACCTGCCAACGTTTCCAGCTAATTTGTGTTAAATACATGTCTGGGTATTTGAAATAGTTTGTTACATATGCTTATTATTAATAAGACAATTAAATGCTGATATTGGTTTCCAAAGAAAGATTTTATAATGTCTTCCTTCTGAGTAATTAGAAAGGAAGACGCCTTTACTGTTAGGGCCACTCCTTTGCTCGAGAAACTGAAACCCTACCAACCACTCTTTTTTTTTTTTCTTTCTTACCAACTGTAGGAAAACACCTAGCTAGTTAAATGGCAGAGCTAGGTGTGGAGTGAGTCACTAAATGTGCTCTCTCTACCCCTGCCACTATAAAAAGGGGATACACTTTCTACAAACTGTCATGGCAATCATATGATAAGAAAAAATCAAACTGAGCAAATATAATAACAACGACTATTTGCACTAACAATAAAAGGAGTGTTATTTTCTCAAGGCCAGGTAGCAAAGTACACATGCTTCCTTATGGCACTCGGTAGACATCTGTCACTTGGAGAGAGGACTGAATTTGGCCTTGACCATGGCATTGATTTCTTCGCCTAGTAGGTCTAGATGTATGTATTTATATCTCGATTGTTTTTCTAATTTGGATTTCATCAGCCCAGAAAAGAGAAGAAGCAAGTCAAGGGACTTCTATTCCCAAGATGAGCTTTGACTTCTCCAAGTAGAGCTGGATTGGATCGAACACATGGCCAGCTCTGGTAGGATCTTACAGGAGTGCTGTTGTGATCCCCTAGGAGCAGAGAAGCATTGGAGCTTTTACTCCTAGGCATTTATAGACAAGATCATCTCTCTTTTACATTTTTTATTTTTTAATGTATCTATCTATCTATCTATCTATCTATCTATCTATCTATCTATTTATTGATTTGAGACAGAGAGGGAGAGAAAGAGCATGAACAGAGGAGGGGAAGAGGGAGACGGAGACAGAGGATCCAAGCAGGCTCTGCACTGACAGCTGAGAGCCCGACATGGGGCTCGAACTCACAGACCACGAGGTCATGATCCAAGCCTAGCTGAAGTCAGATGCTTAACTGACTGAGCCACCCAGGCACCCGGCTCATCGCTCTTTTAGAAAAGACTCTTTTAACTCCATAGGCAGAGACTCTAGGTAACGACAGCCACTGCCCTTGTCCTACTTAAATTGCTATTGTTGATTCAAACAGGCACAGTGATGTTGCTATCATACCTGCACTGTGGTGCTTCTGAAATATGACAGGAAGCATCAGCTGGGGTAGCGAAGGAGCACGTGGGGTGTGCAGAAGCCACATCTGCCATTCAAAATGGAAAAGAACAGGTGAAATTACTAGACTGCCGGAAACCTAGCATATGTTGTCTAGCATCTAAAAGCAATTGTATTTGTAGGACTCTAATATAAATGTAGAGGGTGGGAAATCTCCACCACAAATATCATATTGACACCACGGTTATTTCTTCAGAGGCTAAATAACTTGATATTCATGTGACTTAAGACGGCCAGACAGAGAAGACAGGAGACTTTAATTTTTTTTTTTTTAAAGTAACCATTACAACATCACGGACAGTGCCTATAAGACTTGGTTCAGGGGCGCCTGGGTGGCGCAGTCGGTTAAGCGTCTGACTTCAGCCAGGTCACGATCTCGCGGTCCGTGAGTTCGAGCCCCGCGTCAGGCTCTGGGCTGATGGCTCGGAGCCTGGAGCCTGTTTCCGATTCTGTGTCTCCCTCTCTCTCTGCCCCTCCCCCGTTCATGCTCTGTCTCTCTCTGTCCCCAAAATAAATAAAACGTTGAAAAAAAAAATTTTAATAAAAAAAAAATAAAAAAATAAAAAAAAAAAGACTTGGTTCAAAACTTGTTTACATCAAGAAATTCAAACAGAGAGGGAGGGAGGCAAACCATAAGAGACTCTTAAATACAGAGAACAAACAGGGTTGATGGGGGATGGGGGAGAGGGGAAAATGGGTGATGGGCATGGAGGAGGGCACTTGTTGAGATGAGTATAGGGTGTTGTATGGAAGCCAATCTGACAATAAATTATATTAAAAAAAAGTAATAAAATACCCCCAACTAAGTAAACAAACATAAAAATAAAGAAATTCAGGGGCGCCTGGGTGGCTCAGTCGGTTGGCCGTCCGACTTCAGCTCAGGTCACAATCTCGCGGTCCGCGAGTTCGAGCCCCGCGCCGGGCTCTGGGCTGGTGGCTCGGAGCCTGGAGCCTGCTTCTGATTCTGTGTTTCCCTCTCTCTCTGCCCCTCCCCTGTTCATGCTGTGTCTCTCTCTGTCTCAAAAATAAATAAACGTTAAAAAAAAATTAAAAAAAAATAAAGAAATTCAATGCACAGCAGTGTATTGAATATTTATCAGCCACATATATGAGTCCAACATCTCTTCTAAGTGCTTCTTGTGGTTACATGGTGAGGTCAAGTTGGTTAAAGCAACAGTATTATTTCCTGGATGGAACATGCTAGAAAGAGGCAGGTAATGTACCTGGACAAGTAAAAAAGCAACAACAACAACAAAACTTTCAAGGAAGCTTGACAGAAGAATGTATCGTGGTGAGAGATGAGAAGGTGTGACCTTAGATTTCTGTCTTTTCAAATGTTTCACTTTCTGCAGCATTTAATGATTGAAAAGTGCCGCTAGTCATTTTCAACTTGCGGTCGGGCTACAGGAACCACAGAACAGGAACCCCACTGTGGCAGGAGTTGGAAGCAAAAAGCGTTTTGTGTGGGTTCACTCACTATTTTAATTTTGTTGTATTATTAGTGGGTTCTAAGGTATGGTTGTTAACTTCTCTTGTTTAAGGCTCTTTCCCTGCTTCCTTTATTTTTTCCTTTCCTTTCTACCCTTTATTTTCCCTCCGGAACCTTCCCTCGCTAAGGCTGGTGATGCATCTGCAGGGAGGCCACAGGGGGAAAATCCCAGATTTTCTATAGGTCCCAGGTGACTTTTCTCTGACTCTGCTGGTAACTTGTCTCATACCTTCAGCCCAGGGATTTCATAGTTCTGAGGCTAATTCTCCCCATTTTAAACTAGGGATATTATGAACTGCTTCACAGGTTTGTGAAAATTAAATGTGAACCTGTGTTGTATGCTAAGCCCGGAAAGTGGTGAGTGATTCTGTTCATCACCAGTAGCTGATACTGTAAGTATTCTTTTTTTTTTTTAAATTTTTATTTATTTAAAAACAATTTTGGGGCGCCTAGGTAGCTCAGTCGGTTAAGAATCTGACTCTTGGTTTCGGCTCAGGTCATGATCTCATGTGTGTGAGTTCGAGCCCCATGTGGGGCTTGGTGCTGACAGCACAGAGCCTGCTTGGGATTCTCTCTCTCTCCCTCTATCTGCCCCTCCCCCACTCACCCCCCCTTACTCTCTCTGTCTCTCTCTCAAAAATAAATAAAAAAAAACTTAAAAAAATTCTTTTAAATCTAAAAAAATAAAAACAATTTTTTTAATGTTTATTTTTGAGAGAGAGAGAGAGAGAGAGAGCACACGAGTAGGGAAGGGACAGAGAGAGAGGGAGACAGAATTGGAGACAGGCTCCAGGCTCTGAGCTGTCAGCACAGAGCCCAACTTGGGGCTCAAACTCACACGGTTCAAACTCATGAACCGTGAGATCATGACCTGAGCTAAAGTCGGATGCTTAACCGACTGAGCCACCCAGGCGCCTCAAGTATTCTTTTCATGAAGAGGGCAGCTCTGTTTCTGCCCAAGGGCTCATGCGTTTTAAATATTTTTCTTCCTGGCCCCCTCCATGTCTGACCATACTATTATCATCATTAGCCAACCTTTATTAATTTTTTTACTGTTCATTTATTTATTTGAGAGAGAGAGGAGAGAGAGTGTGTGAGCCCAAGCAGGGAGGGCAGAGAGAGAGAGAGAGAGAGAGAGAGAGAGAGAGAGAGAGGATCCCAAGCAGGCTCCGGGATGTCAACACAGAGCCCCAAGCTGGACTCTAACCCACAAACCCTGAGAACGTGACCTGAACGAAATTAAGAGTTGGAAGCTTAATCGACTGAGACACCCAGGCGCCCCTCCTCAGTAGCCAACCTTCGATAAGTGCCTATTAAGGACACTGCGGTAAGTACTTTACGAAAAAGCATTTAATTATTTCTCAGAATCTATACAACAGCTATTATTTGAATCCCAGTTTATTAACGAGAAAGTAGACATTCAGAGGCATTAAGTGAACTGGCGGGTTTATAGCATCTGTTGCCAAGACAGGATTTGATGAGGTCTTTCTGCTTAACCACCAATGACACCAATTAAACTCTCCAGCTCACGGCCACCCACTCCCCACAACCACCTGTGGGACGCAGGGTCTGTCCCACACCCAGGTTAGCTCCTAAACCTCTGTTGTAGCTGATTTCTGATACGGGGGGGCGGGGGGGAGTGGTGGGTGGTGAGGGGTGTGTGGTTCTGGCCTCTCGGGAGGCGGTGGGGGCGGGGGTTCCTATCCTTCCTTATCTCCTCCTCAGCCACGTGCAAGACGGACTCGGTACCCAGTAGACAGGGGCTCCTTAATCGAAGGGGAAAGAAACTGACTAGGCAGACATTAAGAGTAAACAGAAGAAGAGTTTAGCGTGAAGGGGAGAGGAAGGAAGAAAAAGAATTCAAGGGAAAGGACCAAAGGGCAAATATTTGCTGAACTCCTTCGCGCCAGTCATCGGACCCAGCCGGCTTAAAGGGTCCCTGCGTACGAGTTCTCAGCGCACTGGGCACGGAGATGGGCCTAATGTTTACAGATGAGGAACCAAGGTTCAGAGAACAAAGAGCTCAGCGCATCTGGGTGGCCGCTTTGCACCCACAGTCGCGCCCACGTGGCACGGGCTGGATGTGGTGCCTGGTATCTCCTGCCAGGGTCAGGGTGGTAAACACGGAGGTTGCGCCCTCCCCACCGCTCCCTTAGGGAGCGGTGGCACCCTGGGGCACTCCTCTGCGTATCCGCGAAGACACGGTACTCTGCGGTGACAAGTTCGCAAGTCACAGCTGTCCCCTTGCCTCACTTCGCACTAAAACGCGGGTGAACTCCGCGCCCAGTCACCGCCACGCTGCTGGGACGCATCTTCGTTTTCTTGGCAGCCGGGCCAGACGAGGCAGCTCAGCGTGATCTCTTCCTCTTCGCCCCGCGGGTGCCCAGAGGCAGCAGCCGCCAGAGCCACCAGGGGCCGCGCCCGCGCTTAGGTGGGAGGTGGCTCCAAGGTGACGCGCGGCCACCTCCGCCCCCTGGAGGCGGGGCTGGCGGGCGGGGGCCAAGGAAGTCGCACGGCCCCGGAGGTGCCCTCGCCCCCGCCGCGTCCCGGCTGCTCTTGCGCCTGCGAGTGGCGGCCGCGGCGGGTCCCGGCAAGCGAGGGGCGCGCCTTGACCCCTCGGCAGCCCCCGGGGACGCAACCTCGGACAGGTGAGGGGCGGTGCGGGGCGCACCTGGCAGCGCGCGCGGGAGGGGCGCGGGGGCGCCGCCTGCTCTCTCCCGGGGTGGGCGTCTGTGCTCCCCACTGAGGTGAGAGGGGTCGGGGACCCTGAGGGCTCAAGATGGGAATCCAGGGAAACTCCTTCCCGGGACCCAGAAGGTGTGGCAAGGACGGGAGGCAGCAATCCGCGGCGGCTAGTCCTGGAGAGCGCACGAGGGGCGGGCAGCCTGCCTCGGGAATTCTTGGCTTCTGAAAAGGCACACCTTTGGCCCCCTCTGGGCGCAGTGGAGTCGGTCACCGCCACCTCCCGGGCTCTTTCTGCAGAGGTCAGCCCCTCATTTGGGTGGGGTTTGACGCGCTCCCTCCGTGGAGACCTGGAGGTTCTGCTTTGGTGCCTAGCGCAGCTGCACGACAGCTGAAAGCTTTAGAAGACTTCTCTGGGTTACAGAGGGGTCTCTCGCACGTTAAAAAAAAAATACGGTGATGGTGAACTTGAGAGGCGATTGCTTCAGCAGTTAGTTCCCCAGCGCTCTGTCCATTTGTTAGGCAAATTGGGGGCGCTGATGGCTTTTAGAGATGGTTGCGTTTCCTTACAGGGGTGAAAACATCTTAACGAACTTGTGTGCGGTGTCTGAGGGTTTCGGCGGCGTGTGGGTCCTTACGTGAGTGTGGGCTGGAAGTTACCTCGGCAAGGGCCACTTACGGCTACCAGACAGCTTCCAGGTGAACCCTAGAACTTTACAAAACCTGCTTCCCGAGAAGCGGAACTTCAGGCAGACAGGTCTATGGATTATGGTTTCCATTAGCGTTCATTTTTTGTTTGGGTCAGCAGCATTTGAATTCAATAAGTATTTGTTGTCTGCCTGTTAAGGGCGAACCTCTGCGGGAGCCAGGTTGGTGTGCTTTTGCTAGCACGGGTATTGGGACGAAGGGGGCATTTTAGGGCACTCATTCCTCACAGGTGGGTGTTTAGAAAGGGCAATGGCACAGGGACGCCTCTTTAATCTCTGCTAATAAGCATTTAAGTGCAGGGAGAATGCAAATCTCTGAAGACTGTCATTAGCCTGGCCTGCCACCCACCCGACAGGGACAATCAAACCTGTTCTTTAAAATAAGATTGTTAAGGATCCATTCTGCGCCATGCACCATGCTGGGCACTTTATCTTGCTGCACAAAATACACACCATAGGTATTCTTCCCCCCCGGTACAGGCAGGGAAGAATTCAGCAATTTGTTTAAGGTTGTTAGAGCACCTGAGAGTGGCAGGTAACTATGTCCGAGGGCAAAACGCCTACTT
This sequence comes from Prionailurus bengalensis, assembly GCF_016509475.1. Lineage (NCBI taxonomy): Eukaryota > Metazoa > Chordata > Mammalia > Carnivora > Felidae > Prionailurus > Prionailurus bengalensis. Next base: position 13,165,049 of record NC_057355.1, read on the forward strand.
TTTCAGTACTCCACAGTGCTGTGAGGCCAACAGTGTAAATCTGGCAGATTGAATGGAAAATAACTCAAATTTATATTCGTAGAACAATCCACCTCCTGGGACCGAAGGTCACTGTCGTGTACGAGTGTTGCTTTTATTCTCTTTGTGTGGTTGAACCATGGTCAGTCTGGGACAAGAAGATGAACAGCTTCTTTCTTTCTTTTTTTTTTTTTAATACAGAATTTATTATGTGTCTTCCTTAACATATTTTTAAGGACCCAACATATCCAACTGGGACAAGTCAGTAAAACTTTGTAGGCATTCCTTGTGTATTACGCGTTGAGGTGACAGCCAGTTTTCATATTATTCATAGCTTTTAACATTTTTGCAGCTGGATTTCATATCTTCCAGATGAATGGAATCCATCGTCGTCACCTAGAAAGGACTTTGTGTGTATAAGTCTATAATCATACATGAATATACATAACATTTACTTTATTTTATTTTATTTTTTTTATTAAAAAAATTTTTTTTTCAACGTTTATTTATTTTTGGGACAGAGAGAGACAGAGCATGAACGGGGGAGGGGCAGAGAGAGAGGGAGACACAGAACCGGAAACAGGCTCCAGGCTCCGAGCCATCAGCCCAGAGCCCGACGCGGGGCTCGAACTCACGGACCGCGAGATCGTGACCTGGCTGAAGTCGGACGCTTAACCGACTGCGCCACCCAGACGCCCCGACATTTACTTTAAAAGATGTACCCATTTTTCCTTAAATCTCTGTAAGTGTAGAGTACTGCAGTGTGCTTGTTTGGGAAGAAATCCTAATATCCCAAGTTTAGCCTTTGAGTAAGAATGATCCATAACAGCTCATAATTTCTTTAAGTTCCTGTAAACCACAAAAGTTATTTTCAAACTGCATTTATACTGTAGAGGATGAGAATGACAATAGGCCTTTGAATTTTAAGTAATATTTCAAAACTTGCTTTCTTAAAACCTTCCTTTTGATTGTGAGTAATTACACACAGAAATTGAGGGGTTTCGTGTTTAAATTATCTTAAGGTGTTGAAAATAAAGCAGTGGTGTTTTTTGTTGTTGTTGTGTGTGTATGTGTGTGTGTTTAAGGGAGGCTTTTTGCCTGTGTTGAGACAATCAGGTGGGATCTTCTGCCTGGGTTGTGCCTGGCACAGTTTTTATTTTCTCTATCTTCATTTGACAGTGAAACTGATAGGCTGACAGCACACCTTGAAGTCTTCTTTAGGAGTATTTGAAATCCTGCCTAGAATGTGTTTGTAGAAGTGTGCGTGGCTTGGTGAGATGCTCTAATGAAGAGGCAGAGAGTGTTGAATTAGAGAAATTGCCAGAAAAGCCAAAGAGCCCAGGAGCAGAGTCTGCATGAGATGTGAAATGGGCAGATCTCAATTTTCGATCTGGGGATGCTTTTTAGGAAGAATAATGCAAAACTTGTTAGGAAAGTGGATGCTTATTTAGAATGGAAAAAGAAATGATAACCATTTGCTGGAGGTTCCTGTCTTCTCTCCGCTGAGATCTCTCCAATTCTCCACTTCCTCTCCAGCTGCTTTTGGGGAGGGGCGCTTTTCCCTATTCTCCGCCCCCCCATCCCCAGTCTCCATCCTCTCTCCGTGCACAAAAGCAGATCCCTACCCTCTGTGGCTCCTCGCTCCCCAAATTCACCTCTCCGCGCTGTGTACCTACTGAATTTTGTGGTTCATATTGTGCAGATTGTTGTATAAATCCTCCAATCAGTGTTCTAGGTGTGTAGGATGGTTTAGTGTTGGTCCAGCTGTATTTCATGGATGCGAGACACACAAAAAACTTCCATGCTGTTCCGCCATCTTGGCTCCCATCTCTCTGCTGAGATCTTTTTGGGCAGTTTACCAGAAATACTTATGCAAAAATGCTTCCTGATTGCAACCCTCTCTCCCTGAGAACACTTAGCATCTCCTAGCAGCTCGTAGCCCTCATAGGGGCCAGTAAGAGGCAGGAAGTTGAAACTTCACTACCTTCATAGAGTAAGAGACCAAGTTGTGGTTGGAGGGAGGCAAAGGACTCATGGTTGGCTGAGTGGAGTTGAGGCCGGTGGCTGGGGTGGGAGGGATACTGGGCTTATCGGGGACTCGGCATTTCATACCTAGTGATCAGTCCCAAGAGGAAGGCCCAGAGCTGGACTCCAAGACCTTTCAGTTTGCTTGGCTCTCCCAGTCACCATTTACGGAGGGTTTTCTCTGTCCCAAGCACTGACTCTGGTGAGGTCCTATTTGTCACCGAGCTCCTGGTGTCATGGAGCTGGTTTCATTATGACAACACAGTGTCGTGGGTGCTGGCCTAGAGCCTGGAGGGCTCCTGATTGCTTGAACTGAGTTTGGAATTGTTGGTGGAGTTAGTGAGATGAAAGGGTCCAGGGTGGAAGGCTGTAGAAGGCCTGGAGGTTTGGACCTACACGCTTCCTCCATGGTTGCCGTGAGGCCCCCTTGGTTAGTGCTTCTCAACGTGTCCTTCCCGACCAGCTGAACGCACCCACTGGGATTAACTTCTTAGAAATGCATATCCTCAGGCCCCATCCCGGGCCCCCCTGAATCAGAAACTCTATGTCTGGAGCATAGCAGGCTGCCCTCTTGATGATTCTGGTCTATGCCAAAGTTTGAGAACCACCACTCTTCGTATTTACGAGCACTGGTAGGGCATAGACGGAATAAGGGGAGCATATAAGCTCATATATTAGGATTGGCATAGAGGTATCATTTATAGTATGATCACTGACATTTATTGAGCACCTAGATTGTACTCAGGCGTTGTGCTAAGAAATACGAACTCTTTTAATCCTGAATACAACCCCACAAAGCGGGCCTGTTGACACTTCCATTTAATTTGAGAAAACCGAGGCCCAGAGACATCAGGGTAATGTCCCAGGGCACACAGCTGGAAGGCGGTTCAGCCAGGATTCAGGCGCCTTCCCTCTCTTCCTGCCCGGGAGAGTTTGCATCCGTGTCCTTGCTGTGGGCGGGCATTGTCGGAGAGGCTGGAAGGCTACCTGGAATGGCCCTGTTTAACAACCCACGGTGATTTGCTCATCACTTGGGGTCAACAGGCTTTTCTTTAGGGACACATTGCCGGAGGACAGAGGAAGAATTGTGTCAGTCCCTCCTAGTGTGAATTTCTAAGGTTTCCTAAGCAAGTGGGCACGATTGCATATATACGACGAGTAACACGGAAGATGCCTCTTTCCCTGGCATGATTATGGGCTCATATGGATTTCTCCTGTGGGTGACTGTGGAAGGTGGCCTTGTTTTGGAATGTGAGCTTCATCTATTAGCATGGAGGCCTTTCTTCCAAAGGCCAGTTCCCTGCCCAGGACACAGAGGGCTTAAAGATGATGGTGTGTTTGTCCATCATGTCCTGGAAGGCATCTAGAAAACCTATGCTTGCTTTGCAAGGTCACAGTTGTTTGTTTGGTTGGTTTTTTTCCTGAAAACAATTATTCCCCATAATTTTGTACATTTTTTAAAAAGTTTATTTAATTGGAGAGAGAGAACGAGCGAGCGTGAGCAGGGGAGGGGCAGAGAGAGAGAGAGAGAGAGAGAGAGAGGGAGAATCCCAAGCAGGCCCTGCACTGTCAGCACAGAGCCTGATGCAGGGCTTGAACCCATGAACCGAACCGTGAGATCGTGACCGGAGGAGAAATCAAGAGTTGGATGCTTAACTGACTGACCCACCCAGGCGCACCTGCAATTTTGTGCCTCTTATCGTGGAATACCTCCATCATTTCAGGCAGCATGAAAAAAACCAAACAAACCACACAGCTATAGATGTGAGTCCATGTGTGAGTGTATCGAACGATGGTTTGCCTTTGGGTGCGGACCTCAGGTTACCGTGTGTTCGGTTCCCGTCCGGAGACAAATGCGTAGACCAATGTTAACTTGAGTCTATGGCAGGCCGTCTCAGCCATGCATTCGTTCATTCACATGGTCATTTGCTGCCTGCCTCGTTGCGCTAAGTGTTGATATCAGGCACTGGAAGGAAATACGTTGGTCGCTGGACAGGTGTGATCCCCACAGAGGGATAGGGACAAACTCGCTGTGCAGTACCTTGGCTGAATGGAGTCAGCTGCCCTAATTCCGGCAGTGAGTCAGTGCGAATGGAGTTAAGAAGTTATATTAGTTCAGGAGAGAGATTGCAGGGCTTGGCTGAAGGCAATAGGGAAGCAGGGGTGTTTGAAGGCTGGGGAGGTATCTTGGACGTGGCAGAGGTGACCAGGTGGATGTGGGTGATGGGAGAAAGGGAGTATGGGGGCTGAGGTTTGTGCCTTGGGCCCCTAGGTTGGTGCCAGCGTCGCGAGTCAGGACTAGATTGTTTTCAAAGAATAATAATGAGTTTTGTGGACACTGTGAGTTTGAAATGTCTGGCTGACTCCAGGGTAGAGGTTTGAGTGCATTGAATAATGCAGCTGATATAACAACTGAATAATTCAAGGGGCTGAGTAATATCAACAATTGAATAACGCCGTCTCTCCCAAGGAGAGGGCATAAGCGAGAAGCAGGTCGCAAAGGAAACGTGGACATTTCTCCTGGCAAACGCAGGATAGGAACAAATTCCAGTTCCTTGGATGGGAAAGGTGAAAAAGGTTTACTTCCGCTCCTTCTTTAGAGGGTGGAGATAAATTCTCTGCTCACTTTGGCCTTTCACGTGTTTGACAGCCTGGCCCGTGGGAGGAGGGCTGTGGGGTGGAACAGCAAACAAGGGCAGGAGAGTGACAAGGGGCTTGCTGAAAAGCTTGCTTTCAGAATTTGAGTCCATGTAATTGTCATAAGGTAAAATGCTTACCATCTATCCCCTTAGTTATTTTCTCTTGTTAAAAGCACTCATCTATCACATATATATATCATGTTTATTACAGATTAACTCATTGTATCATTTGCTAGGTCATACAGGTTGGCCAATGCTGTTTGGTAGATGCTGCTGATGCCAATATTATACGATTAATGTCTGTGCAGAATATCAGGTGGGATTAGGTGGTCAGAGTGGAGCCAAAGGCTTGTTTAAAGCATGTGTTCCAAAGTGGTTGACATGAATAAGTATGTGTTCTTTTTATCCAAAGGCTAGTAGTTGAGCCTATATTACAGGCAGTATGTGCTAACGTTTTTGTTGTGAATCAGACAACAGGCCAGGTAGCTCCCTGGCCCCTGAGAGTTTACAAAGATGCAAAGTCGGATAGCTTAGCAAGTGACTACAGTAAAGCGTGCTGTTTGCACAAGGTGCTAGCCAAGTACTGAGGGGCGGCCTCCAGAGACAGGGCTGTTTACACTTAGCAGGAATGGTCAGCTGGCGTTAGCCAGTGGCGGGCAGAGATCCCCCTGGGCCGGGGCCCCAGCCTGGAGCCAAGTTTGGAAAGAACAAAGAGGTTGTTTTCAGAAGTTGCTGGATGAATGCTTTTGAGGAACTGCAAGGTTACGAGCAACTGTGTCCATTAAAAGTCAGAAATCTTCACGGGAGGTTGTGACCTGATCAGGAAAACTAGAAAAAGAAAGTATCGAACCTACCTGTGTGACTGTCACCGTGTTGGGATCCAAGATGCGAGCAAGGTGGCGCTACATAAATAAAACAAAAACCAGACCGAACAAAAATAATGATTGCGGTGATAATGTAATAATTTGGGTTTTATTTATTTATTTTTTGGTGGTGGTCGGAAGGGGACTATTTTAGACATTATGAAAATGTTGGGGTCTAGTCTGAGAACTTAGTATATCAGAAAAGGTCTCTAGGGGCGCCTGAGTGACTCAGTCGGGTAAGTGTCCAACTTTGACTCAGGTCACGATCTCAAGATTCGTGAGTTCGAGCCCCGCATCGGGCTCTCTGCTGTCAGCACAGAGCCTGCTTAGGATCCTCTGTCTCCCTCTCTCTGCCCCTCTTCCTCTCTCTCTCTTTCTCTCTCTCTCTCTCTCTCTCAAAAATAAACATTAAAAAGGAAAAAAGAAAAGAAAAGGACTCTATATTACCGAGACCACAGTAACCAACATCATTGCTCTCACAGTCTTGACTAATGTAAAACATTCCATAATTATTGTACATGCGGGTTCCTAGGTTTCTAGTCTGAAAATGGCCTTTGGGATCAGTCTTCCACCTCCTGTTGCTTCCTCCTGAGTAAGGCGGGGCCCAGAGGTCCTGCAGGCTTGCGTACCTTCCCTGTCTGTCTGTCTCTCTGGCAGACCTGTCTGTCTTTGTTTGTCATCCCACTGACAGGCTTCACTTGGACAGGGATTCTTGTCTGTTGCTGGAAGAGGCCCTATCGTGAACTGTCTCCATCGCTTCTCAAAGTCTTTGTGCTGCTCTCCGTCCGTATTTCCTCTTTGGTATGCTTGCCGTGCACTTTCTTCCAACATAGTTGAGTGTTGGCGATTCTTGGAGGAATCTTGGGAGGAAGTCGCTTTCAGCACTTTCAGGCCTGTCTAAACAGGCAGAATTTCTCTGGTATTTCTTTCATTCTCTTAGGTCTGTTTGAGCTGGCACAGAAACATTTAGCTTTTTTTTTTTTTAATTTTATTTATTCATTTTGAGAGACACAGAGACAGTGTGAGTGGGGAGAGGGAAAGAGAGAGAGAGAGAGAGAATCCAAAGCAGGCTCTGCACTGTCAGTACAGAACCCTGCGAGGGGCTCAAACTCTCAAACTGTGAGATCATGACCTGAGCCACAACCAAGAGTTGGATGCTTAACTGACTGAGCCACCCAGGCGCCCCCAAAACACGTAGCTTTAGGAAGGAAGGAGAAAGAAGGTTCTCAGGAAGTTTCCTCTGTTAATATTTGAACCAGAAGACATGGCAGAACGGAGAAGGTACATGATGAATTGTTTCTAAACATCGTGAACTATTTATGTGATTAAACAAAAAGAGTTTGAACATGTAGGTGCGGCCCTGGTCATTAATAACAGATTGGTATATGGTTGTTTTATTAACTACTTCCTTTCTGACTTTCCGCTTTGTATCAATTTCTGCCTTTATCACCATGAACTTAAGATTATAAGTCAATGCGTGGGGCACCTGGGTGGCCCAGTCGGTTAGGCATCTGACTCTTGGGTTCGGCCCAGGTCATGATCTCATGGTTTGTGGGATCAAGCCCCGCATCAGGCTCTGTACTATTCGTGTGGAGCCTGCTTGGGATTCTCTCTCTCCCTCTCTCTCTCTCCCTCTCCCCTATTATCTCTGCCCCTCTCCCACTCACACTCTCTCTGTCTCTCTCCAAATAGATACACTTAAGAAAAAAGATTGTAAGTCAGTAATTGATGGCTTCGTTTTTGTGTTCATTGCCAATATATGCCTTTTCATCGATGTTTTCTCTTTTAGTGGAAGTTTTTCGTTTTCCCTGGTTTATAGAACATACCAACAAGTGCCAGCTACCTGACACGCTGAGCTGCTGGGTGACAGCATCATATCTCATTCTCAGGAACCCTGCTGGATAGGAGACGTCCCCATTATATAGATGAGAACACTGAGAATCAGAGAGTAAGTTGTATAGGGTCACCTCGTTGGTTGGAAATTTAGTTTTTTCCCGCTACTATTCCATCCCAAGAGCCAGGGCGATTTTAACCATTCCACTCTGACTTAGTTTCCGGCGAAATTGTTTCACCCCAAAACTAGAGAGTCTCCAAGACCCAAGACATCTACCATTCCAGGTATTTCTCTGTGTTGTGGGTTTGGAAGCAACTGCTTTGTGCTTTCCCAGGCTGAGTGCAGAGTTGCAATGCTTCGCCCCAGAGGCTGCTTTAAAAGCCACATCGATAAAGCTTTGGAATCCTGCTAAACCCTGTTCTGGAGACGGATTTGGCAGGATCTTGATAAATGAGACACTTTAGAGCAATTTCCTGCCAGGAGATTGTGCATACACGAAGCTAGACACCGTGGAAAGGTCTCTCTCTTTCATCTGACCCAAGTGATGCCTTAAACACATCATTGTTTTAATAAATTTGTGTAGCAAAGCAAGCAGTCCGTTACGTGTAAACCCTACGGTTAATTCCACATGAGAACAAACCCCTGAGAACGACTTCACTGTGTTTTATGTTTTTGAATTGATGTCAGCTTTTAAATATATACAGATGTTGACATTTTAAAGCCCAGATAAAATTCTTGCGGTGCTGTTGATTGGACCTGGGTGCTTTTCTGCTAGTGGTTCATGTGTCAGCATTAGGCCCCAATGAGATCTTTCAGGGGTCCACGGTGCACAGACGCGGTTGATATTCTGGTTGATGGGGGCTTGCAGAAGCTAGAGTTACTCTTGCTGAATATTCTGCCTGTCCCCATGGGGACTTCTGAGATACCTCTTAGGAACCTGCCTTCAATCTAGATAGTCTGTGTTCTCTTGGAACACAGAAGAAAGTAGAAAAATAACATATTTCAGGCTCTGTTCATTATACTTCCTTTAGGGCTGTATTTTGCCTTTCCGCTAAAGCTGCAGGGCATAACCAAAGTTGCCCAGCACCTGTACCCTCCTGTCCCACCCACAGCCTCACGCACCTTTGAGTAAAGCACTCCTCAGTGTTGTCTGTATCCATTCCAATTCGAAGTCAGTCATTTCATGATATGCAATGCATGATGAGCTGTTTTTGTTGTTGTTAAACTATGTTTTTAATGTTTATTTTTGAGAGAGAGAGAGAGGGACAGAGCATGAGCAGGAGAAGGGCAAAGAAAGAGAGGGAGACACAGACTCTGAAGCAGGCTCCAGGCTCTGAACTGTCAGCACAGAGCCCGATGCGGGGCTCGAACCCACGAACCGTGATCGTGACCTGAGCCAAAGCTAGACGCTAACTGACTGAGCCACCCAGGTGCCCCCTAAACTATTTTTTGATATAAATTTTGCTGAGCAGTGCTGGGTGTCTTGTTGGTATGATTTTGGTGGTTTCTCTGGTTTGTAGTAACATCCCGAATCTGGCCAGATAGAAGACCAGCCCCCGGTTATGAAATTTTCTGTTGTTTTGTTGTTGTTGTTTTTTTGCTAGTGGCTGTGGGTTAAAGTTAACTGTCTTAGTGCTTATAAATCTTTGGTTTTATTGCTGCTTTTAACATTTCTTGATAAGGCATGTATGAAATACTATAGAGCAAAACTGCTTTTACGTCCATATGTATATTTGCACTATGTGCTGGTCTATGAATATTTTTTTTTTTCCTGGAAATCAGCATTAGAAACTTACTAGTTGTTCCCTTATGAAGATGGTCTAGTCTAGGCTGGGTCACTTTTCACTGTGTGCCTCTGAACAATTACAGTTTCCTAAAGGCATACCTTGAGACAGATCTTGCCAGGGTTAATTGGATGGTGAAATTACAGGCCTTTTTCTGTGGTCCCTAAAATGTCACTTAAAAAAGCTCATCCTTGGCCATGAGAATACTAAAAATACTTGTAATCGGCTTAACTTGTTAAAGCTTTTAAAAAACTCTTGGTATTTAGTTTCAGGTGTTATGAGCCAAGCATCTTCTCCATTTGGGATCAGAACTAGCCCTACAATGCATGCTGCTTGAAGGGATACCAGAGAAGAGGGGCGCCTGGGTGGCTCGGTTGGTTAAGCGTCTGACTTTGGCCCAGGTCGTGATCTCATGGTTCGTGAGTTCGAGCCCCCATGTCAGGTTCTTTGCTGACAGCTCAGATTCCGTGTCCCCCGCTCTCTCTCTGCCTCTCCCCCTTCTCGCACTCTGTCTCTGTCTCTTTCTCTCAAAAATAAACATTAAAAAAATTAAAAACAAATCAATGATAACCGAGAGGAAAGTGTCCAAGTTCTTCTCTCCACTCAGTAAGCCTCCCTGGAGACCATTGCGGGTGAGGGTAGGCAAGGGGTGGGACCACTTAAGAAGCTCCCACCCCAGTACAGCAATGATGGAGTTTCACACTATGACTCCCTTGACTCACCGTGACTCAGTTATTGGGAAGGGCCCCGATTTTGGACTCAGACACATCCCAGGCTCAGATATCAGCTCTGCCATTTTTAGGACGTCAAGTGTCTCCAGAGCTCTGGTTTCTCACTTGTAAAATGGAGTTGCACGCACGTCAGTGGGGGTGATGTGAGTATGAGTAACGGTCCCTGAAGCGTGCCTTGTATATAACGGATCGTAAATACATTCCTATTCTTCAAGGAAAAGGAGGAGGCTGGCTACTTGGCCATAGGTAAGCCTGCAGCAGACATTTGGATAAGCGAGTGCCTCCAGTGTGACGGCAGCTTTTGCCTAGAGATCAGACCTCTCTGTGCTGTTGCTGTTTGGTTCTATGCTGCCTTCTGTCCAGAAGAATGAGAAAAGATAGGACAGACAGCATGCATAGGAGCTGGTAGTAAGTTGCAGCATTTCGGAAATTAACTGGAGACACATTCCAGGGAGCAAGAAAGCTGACCTCTCGGTCCGGTCCGTTTTACTCAACCTGAGGCTGTTATTTTTAGAGTTGAGACGCTACCCCCTCCTTTTTTTTTTTTTCTTTTCTTAACTTTAGATTTTTACTTTCACTTTTAAGGCGTTCTTCCCTTTTGCATTTTAAAGTAAGTCTTGACGTGAGAAAGCTGGTCTTGGGCATGCACGCATTGATTGCATTTTCTTGGTGATTCCAGTATCATTTGATGAGAGCCCCGCCGCTCCTTGGGGAAACCAGACCGTGTTTCCTAAGTATATGTGGATGAATTAATACCTCGGAAGGTTGACTTTGGAAGGTGACACCTAATCAATGGCTTCGTTGGGTTCATAGCCTACGTTTCTGATTGCTTAAAAAGAGAGGGGAAAAAAAAGTATTGATTAGCCAGGATTTCGTGTTTCGATGGAGCCATAGAGAAAACAAAAGCAGTTCCTGCTTTCGAAAAAGTATAGCTCCGTGGAGAGTCGAGATAGATCTTTCTGAAAAGATTATTAGAGGCTCCCTCTTGGGAGCAGAGAGGGTTTTAAAGTGGGAGGGCGAGTTCTGTTTGGACTGAGAAGCGGAGGGAAAATGTGGCTTGGGTCTGGGGAGGAAGTGACCCTCAAAGTCAGGCTGAGGTCGCTGGGGAGAGAAGGGCACTGTTTATGTCTGTCCCGCCCACACCATCTGGCCTCCTGGAATTTTGCCGGCAGGCCCTTTACTGTGCTGCCCCTTTTAGGAACGACGTCTGTGAAGCAGGAAGCTGGGTGATAGAGACCGAGGGAGGGACAAGGTGGCATAAAGAATGACAACGTAAAGTTGGGCTGCTAGGCCTGCGCGTGGCTCTGGTACCTGTGAACCGCGTGACGTTGGGCAAGTCACTTAAGCTTCCTGTGCCTCAGTTTGCCATCTGTGAAATAAAGCTTCTGATAGTATCTACCTGATAGGGTAATGAGGATTCAGCGACAACATACCCGCAGTTTGATAGGTGACGCCCCGCCTGCTGTTGTTTTGGTAAACCTCGATGGCGGGAGGCTCGTGTTAGCGCTAAAGAACTAAGACGTGTCATGTTTGCTGACCCTAACGATTGCCCCGTATTTAAAAACGCACTTGCAGGGGCGCCTGGGTGGCGCAGTCGGTTAAGCATCCGACTTCAGCCAGGTCACGATCTCGCGGTCCGGGAGTTCGAGCCCCGCGTCGGGCTCTGGGCTGATGGCTCAGAGCCTGGAGCCTGTTTCCGATTCTGTGTCTCCCTCTCTCTCTGCCCCTCCCCCGTTCATGCTCTGTCTCTCTCTGTCCCAAAAATAAATAAACGTTGAAAAAAAAATTTTTTTAAAACGCACTTGCATCATTTTAGCTCCACGGGGAGGTTTGTTTCGGATGTTTCTGATCGCTCCACGCCTTTTTCTAGCTGGTAGTCTATGAAATGAGCTGCCAAGTGCACGCCATGAGAGACCCCAGACCGTTGGGTGAGTTCATTTGGGAGCTATCCATCGAAGCTGTGCTGAGACAGGGTACGCTTCATCGAGCTGGCGCTGACATTGACGGGATCCAAGACGTGGGGGAAAAAGAAATCGATACAACCTTTTTAAAAGATAGATGGTTTTAATATGGATAATAGTGTGCTTTACCTTTTCATTTGAGAGATGCGGCTGTAATGGAATGCCATATAAACGCTAATGCGCGCTGACTACTTCCTGATAGTGGGTAACCCCTTTGGGCATTGAGATAAAAAGTTCAGTGATCTGGGCACATGTCACTTTGATGTGTCATAACAGGTTGAGAGACATCGTCTTCAAATGAACCATTAATGAACCTTTAATCTGTGTTTAAAAAAAAACCAAAACTTTCTTAACACACAGGCTTGGTTGTGTGTATATATACGATTCGTTTTATTTCACTCACGGCAGTTTTCCACATTTGCTTTAGACATTTGAATTAGTTTGCAGGTGATGGAATACACGTAAATCGTTGCTTGTGCATATGTCTTGAAGGTCTCCGCTGTTGTCTTTTCTTCTCTTGGGGACGCTAGCTGTCTCAGGACCAAAAGCGATCTCAGCTTACTGAAATCCAAATGTTGATGGGAGGAGGGAACAGTAGCTGGCCTTGTAGACCTGCAGTCATGCCCAGTTTGGGAGCCCTGGAGCCCTTGGTGGATAGTTTCAGCGATCAGTTTATGCGGGCTCCTTTCTTTGCTGGAGTTGACGGGCTTCGTTGTCAACTTGCCGATCGCAGTTTCGTAAAGGTGATACGAGTCGATCGTTCCATTATGAAATGATTGGGGGAAACCCAGATGGGAGGGTGCAGGCAGATAAAATGTGCCCCATCCTCAGCAGGAGGAGCCTCTAAAGAGGGCCTCTAACAAGGCTGTGTCAGGACTGGCCGCCATTACTGATTTAATGGTCTGTACCCAGTGCCTGGAAGCTGCCCGCACAACTTATCACAGAGCAATAAATACGTTACCCAACATCAGTTGATAATGAAACATTTATTAAAAAGCTTAATACAAGTGGAGCTTTTTGGGTTGATGGAATATACCGGTCTCTGTGCAGGCTTGGAGTTCTGGTAAATATCCTGTCACGAGAGTAGTAGAAGGAATCGCCCTCCAAATGAATTCGTTCATTCCCATTCCCTCCAGACTTAACTGCTGTGTGCCAGGTACTGTTCTAGGCACTGAAGATGCAGGGCTCAACGAGGCAAACACAGTCTCATCCCCTCAAAGGACTTCATTATTATGGGGGGGGGGTGGGAGTGGATGGGGGAAGACCAAATCAATTAATCAGCTAAGTTGGAGGCCATGATGAATGTCAGGTGTGACAAGAGATTATGGCACAGAAGTGCAGTTTCATACTAGAGGGCCAAGGTCAGGGCAAGGTTGAGGATTCGGGTTAGGGTTAAGGTAAGGCTCCCTAAAGAGGCGATGGTTGGTCTAGACCTGAAAGGGCTAAGTGTTTGATCCCTGGGAGAGCAGATGATGTCACTGACAGGTCTGAACCAACAAAACAACATCCCTAGACTTTTACCCCAAATGTTTGCTGCACCCGTTTCCCCCTCGTTGGGGGCTGCTACTTTCTCCTTCGTGCAGGTGTTACTGTCAGACCCGGTACGACTGAACATCATGGAAAGGATGACCACTCCTGGGCGGGGTCTTCACTGTGGGTTCAGTGAGTTATCCTCCTTGCTCACAGCTCACGGTGACAGAACTTTGCATCCGACAAGAGGTCCTTCTGTTTTTACTTGCCCATCACATGGGCTGGTAGGGTGAGCCCAGGGCTGTGGCGAGGTTTGCTCTAGCTTGCCTTTCATGGCTAAAACATACGTAATTTCACATGATGCTGTTAGCTTTTTAGAAATGACACACTGTCCTATTCTCACTCGGTCAAGATTTTACCCACTTGGGCGGCGCTTGGGTGGCTTAGTCGGTTAAGCGTCCGAGTTTGGCTCAGGCCACGATCTCATGGTTTGTGATTTCGAGCCCCATAGCAGGCTCCGTGCTGGCAGTGCAGAGCCTGGTTGGGATTCTCACTCTCTTCCTCTCTTTCTGCTCCTCCCTCCTCGTGCTTTCTCTCTCTCTCTCTCAAAATAAGTCAATATGAAAAGAAGAAATAAAATAAATACAAAAAAGATTCCGTCGGGGCGCCTGGGTGGCGCCGTCGGTTAAGCGTCCGACTTCAGTCCGACTTAAGCCCGACTTCTCGCAGTCGGGGAGTTCGAGCCCCGCGTCGGGCTCTGGGCTGATGGCTCGGAGCCTGGAGCCTGTTTCCGATTCTGTGTCTCCCTCTCTCTCTGCCCCTCCCCCGTTCATGCTCTGTCTCTCTCTGTCCCAAAAATAAATAAAAAAACGTTGGAAAAAAAAAAAAAGATTCCGTCAACTGTGTCAAGATACGTGCTGGAAATTAGAGCTTCATCTTCTTTCAGAGTGACTCTTTTCCACTATGGATTATTTGTAGCCTTTTTTCTGTCAATTATGAAACTTTGAGTTGTATTGGGTATTTACAGAAAATGAACCAAAGCAGCCAGAGCAGCTTTGCGATGGTGAGTGTCTGACTCAAAATCCTTTATGCTCTGGAAACTCGACGCTGCCACAGGGGCCTCAGTTGGTTCTCTGTTGATTAACTCTAAGTACAGAGCAGTGTATTTTGTCTCCTTCAGGACAGAAAATACTGGTAATACAGAATTAAAACTTTATAGGAAGGCAACAATTTACAAAATATTAAACCCAAACCCAGATGCCATTCAAACACTTGTGTAGATAGATATTTATACAGGTTGTTTTCCCTCTGGAAGTTTCTGTTCTGTATGAGATAGTGAACATGAAAACAGGTAATGGCAAATAAATAGGAACTCTAACAGCCTAATAACAGAACAGATTAGCTAAATGTCGTAATTCCCTGATGCATCTGCACCAGGTGAATGAAGTGACTGCATTCATTTTTAAGAATTTATTTCTAGAACATTCTAAAGCTGTATGCCTGGATTTTACTCTCTTGCCTGTTGGAGCAGAACTAATTAGCTCTGTCGTGTTTTGAGTTGCCAAGGCCTCTTGAGTTGATCATTCTGAGGAAAGTCTTAGAATACTCTTGATTCTTAGATAGGATTTACGTTTTTGATATTAGTGCCGAGAGACAGATGGCAGTTCACTGGCATAGAGCCACTGCTCCCTTTTCTGAAGCCCGGGGCAGATACTCATGCTGATGACTTTGTGTTTCCCGTTGAGTCTCAGAATCATTTGCCATAATCGTTCATCAGGCCACTACCATCAGTTGATCTGGGTTGGCCATCAGAAATGTGGTTGTCATCTAAGATGATTTTGGACTGAACTTTCCCTTTCTGTTGGAGGAAAGTGCACAAACACAGAGCGTGAGTGGGGGAGGGGCAGAGAGAGAGAGAGAGAGAGAGAGAGAGAGAGAGAGGGAGACACAGACTCCGAAGCAGGCTTCAGGGTCCAAGCTGTCAGCACAGAGCCCGACACGGGGCTTGAACTCACAAACCGTGAGATCATGACCTGAGCTGAAGTCAGATGCTCAAGCGACTGAGCCACCCGGGCACTCCAGCATGGATTTTCTTTAATATACTTGAAGTCTAAAAGTACATTAAGGCAAATCACTGGGCTCTCCAAAGAACTAACACCATGGAATAGCCTTGAAAACAAATTTATCTAAGTGGATTTATACCTTACAATGGGGGAACTGAGAGTTGTGTAGTTTTCCTTTTATTAACTCAGTGAGGGTCTGAACTCATGCAGCCATGAACTCTGCAAGGTGAAATCACTGAGAGAACAGTCATAAAGTTAAGAGAAAACTGGCCTGAAATAATATATTTTGATTTTTTTTTGCTTATTTATAGAATTCAGCGTGAAGGGACCAAGGTAGCACAATCGACACACAGCATAGCCCAACAACTTTGGTACAGAACTGATCCATTTTGGGGGAAAAGCTGTCTCCATTGTGTTATTTTAAGTTTATTTATTTATTGAGACAGAGAGAGAGAGAGAGAGAGAGAGAATCCCAAGCAGGCTCCAGGCTCTGAGCTATCAATGCAGAGCCCGGGGTGGGGCTCGACCCCACAAACTGTGAGATCATGAACGGAGCTGAAATAAAGAGTCAGACGCTTAACCAACCCAGCCCCCCAGGCACCCCTCCATTGTGTTATTAAATGTGCATTGATGTTGAGTGTTTATAGAGTGAGAGGCAGTAGAAAATGTCCTCATAGTCAAGTTTTAGCAAATATTTTATCCAAATGAGAAGCAATATGTTGATATTTATATAATGACATAAGAAGCGTGGCTAGGGAAAATGATTTGAAAGCAGTGGCCCTTTGATTGCCAGTGGATGATACGGTGGAAATTTCACGTACATATGTAGGCTAGAAGCGTCTCTTGAAAACATCGGGCCACCTCTAGCCCTGTGCTGTCTCTGTCTTTCCTCGGTCTCCACCACCACTCAGCCTGCATGTATTTTTTTTTCCTTTTCGGGCACCCGTGGTCCCCTGGGGTACGGACCCTGCTGTAGGAACGTATGTCTTATTATTTCACCTAATGAACCTCTTAAACCTCTTAAACGTACCGCTTTACGGATCTGTGTATTCACTGCGGCCTCATCACTTAAGGGATAAAACTTAATGTAGATTTTGTTTCAAATGCTGGTAAACTAAAGTTTACCATCTTAACCATTTTCTGAGCACACAATTCAGTCCTTAAGTCCATTCACATTCTTGGGCAAGTATCACTACCCTCCGTCTCCAGAACTGTTTTCATCTTGCAAAACTGAAACTCTGTACCCATGAAACCACCATTTCCCATCTTTCCCTCCCCGCAACCCCCACCCCCCAGCCCCTGGCAACCACCGGTCTGCTTTTTGTCTCCACGAATGTGACTATCATGTGGTAGAGTCCTTAGTGTTTGTCCTTTTGTGACAGCCTTATTTCACTTAGTATAATGTCGTCACGGTTCATCCATGTTGTAGCAGGTGTCAGAACTGTCTTCCTTATAAGGTAGAATAATACTCTATTCTATGTATGTACTACCTTTTGCTTCTCCATTCATCCAATGATGGACTTGGGTTTTTTCATCTTTGGCTATTGTGAAGAATGGTGCTATGAAGATGGGGTGGTACAGAGAGCTCATCAAGTCCCTGCTTTCACTTCTTTTGGGAATATAACCAGAAGGAGAATTGCTGGAGCGTATTATAAGCCTGTTTCATTTTTGGAGGAGCCAGTATCCTGGTTTCTTTCTTTTTATGTTTTTAATTTACATCCAAGTTGGTTAGCATATATTGCAACAATGATTTCAGGAGTAGATTCCTTAGTGCCCCTGACCCATGTAGCCCATCCCTCTTCACACAACCCCTCCAGTAACCCTCTGTTTGTTCTCCGTATTTAAGAATCTCTTATGTTTTGTCCCCCTCCCTGTTTTTATATTATTTTTGCTTCCCTGCTCTTATGGTCATCTGTTTTGTCTCTGAAAGTCCTCATATGAGCGAAGTCATATGATGTTTGTCTTTCTCTGACTAATTTCACTTAGCATAATACCCTCCAGTTCCATCCACGTAGTTGCAAATGGCAAGATTTCATTCTTTTTGATTGCCGAGTAATACTCCATTATGTATATATACCACATCTTCTTTATCCATTCATCCCTCGAGGGACGTTTGGGCTCTTTCCATACTTTGACTATTGTCGATAGTGCTGCTGTAAACATGGGGGTGCGTGTTATCCCTTCGAAACGGCACACCTGTATCCCTTGGATAAATGCCTAGTAGTGCACTTGCTGGGTCACGGGTAGTTCTATTTCTTAGTTTTTTGAGCTACCTCCATACTGTTTTCCAGAGTGGCTGCCCCAGTTCGCATTCCCACCAGCAGTGCAAGAGAGATCCTCTTTCTCCGCATCCTCGCCAACATCTGTTGTTGCCTGAGTTGTTAACGTGAGCCATTCTGGTATCTCATTGTGGCTTTGATTCATTATCCTGTTTTCTGTAGAGGCTATAGCATTTCACATTCCCACTAATCGTACCTAAGGATTCCAATTTGTCTAGGTCCTCACCAACACTTGTTATTTCTGTTTTTCTTAATAGTAGCCCCCTCGATGGATGTGCGGTGGTATTTTCTTGTGGTGTTGATTTGCATTTCTCTAATGATTAATGATGCTGCATATAACTTCTTTTTAAAAAGTGTACTGAAGGTGCCAGGCATAACCTTTTGAATTGTCATTGAAAGAAAATTACTCGGAGAGTCAAGAGATCTGGATTCTAGCCATATCTCTATGCTAATTAGCCGGTTGACCTTCCGTTCCGTTTAACAAATGTTAATTAGGCCTCTGCCAAGTGCTGATAACCACACTGCAGTGCCAGAGAGAGAAGAAAATTTAACCGTAATTTTTCCATTCATGTCTCTGGTTTATAGTTTTTGTTGTGTGTGAAAATGCAACAGCTTAAGTCTTCTCTAGGTTTTTAACACGCAATTTAGGTTGTAAGTATAACTCAGACTCTCTTTAGAGGAGATAGGGTTGCCTTCCATAAAAATAAGGCACGAAAACTGTAACTTAGAGGCGCCCCTAATTAGCCTTTGTAATTTTCTGTGCTGTCTTCCCACGCCAATGCACCAATAATTATAATGGCCACAGTGTCTCTTTGGATTCCTTAATTCTTTTTAATTTAGATTTATGACTGATTTACCCAGAAGAGAGAGCTGGTGATCCCTAGTTAGGGACGGCAATGCAGTCTGTAGGTACAAGCACGGATTTTGTGGTTAGGGAGAAACTGGTTCTAGTCTTTACATGGCCGAGTATCAGTGGAAAAATTGCTTAATCTTTATAATCCTTGGTCTTTCTCTCATGTTTCATGGAGTAATTTTACCCACCTTTGTTATGGTTGTGAGGATTCAGAAAACTCAGACAAAAAGAGTTCAATTCAGTGCGTGCCTACAGTCACCACACAACAAAGGGTCCCAAGTTCTCACCTACCAACGAATTACCCACTGGATTTGGAAATTTAACAAATGTGGCCGGTGTGTGATTTCTGGAGGTAATTGATTCATATTTGGGTGACGTTGAGATCAACACAACTCGCCTTTGCAAATGTTAAGAAAACAGATTTTTCTATTCTGCTAAGGACTAAGTTACAGATATATTTGTTGAATGGATGAATGAATTTAAGCCGTCATACTTGCCCTTATGAGAGTCAACATTGGTTTGCCATTGGTCGCAATCTTAAATGTCGGAAGACTCTTCATTTAGAAATGAAGGACTTTACCAGAGAGAATTTCCAAACTCTGTCACATTGCTGTCACATTAAACAAGCGTTGCTGTACTCTTTCTCTAAAGCTTGAAGTTCTCAGATGGGTTTAACCTGACCTTTTTATAAAAGGTGTGTTAGGCTTGGGAAGGGCCAATGAATATGCTGTCAGGCTTGGCAAAACTGGGATTTATGTACGTTTGACTTTTTAGAAATTTCTGATTGGGACGTCAGACACATTGTCCCCCTTTTTCCCCCCTAAAGACATTTGGTAGATCATATTGATCCGTATTTTCCAAAATAGTTCTGAGCATTTAAAAACAAATTTTTTTAACGTTTATTTATTATTGAGATACAGAGAGACACAGAGCGTGTGCAGGGGAGGGGCAGAGAGAGAGGAAGACACAGAATCCGAGGCAGGCTCCAAGCTGTCAGCACAGAGCCTGACGTGGGGCTCGAACTCACAAACTGTGAGATCGTGACCTGAGCCGAAGTCGGACACTTAACCGACTGAGCCACCCAGGCGCCCCAATAGTTCCTAACATTTTGACCTTGATAGCTACACACTAATTTTCTTGGTGAGATGATCAGTCTAGTCAGGGCTGTTGACAGAAATGATTTCAAATATACCTTTAGGGAAGATAGCTAAATTTCAAGTTTGGTCAGGCAGGTACTTTGGAGACCTAAGACCGAAACGGGATTAGAAGATCTCTTTAGAACTGGTACCGTTTTTAGTAGAGAGCTGGCTTTCTTCTCTCCATCTGAGATCTTTGGTAATAGCATCAATTTAGATATGGAGGGCTAGAAAGTTAATTTTTTTTTTTAGCAGTTTTATTTTTGACAAAGCACTCCTCACCATCTGATGTAATAAATATTTTAAAGATTATTTATTTGTACCTGTTTTCACCAAATAGTGATACATCCTATTTAGATAAAGAACTCCAAGCATGGAGTGTTCCCCATGGGGAGTCCTTGGGGTGATTTGGTGGGAAGCAGTGGAGAAGGGCTCTGGGCTTATGCAGGACAGTTTTTTTTTTTTAATTTTTTTTTTTACGTGTATTTATTTTTGAGAAACAGAGTGAGACAAAGCATGAGCGGGGGAGGGGCAGAGAGAGACAGAGACACAGAATCGGAAGCAGGCTCCAGGTTCTCAGCTGTCAGCACAGAGCCCAACGCGGGGCTCGAACCCACGAACTGTGAGATCATGACCTGAGCTAAAGTCGGATGCTCCCAACCAGCTGAGTCACCCAGACGCCCCTGCATGACATTGTTTAGGGTGGCAGGCTATTATTTATTGAGTCACTGGCAAGGATCAGGAAGGGAAAAACTGTCTCAGGGATTGGGGTCTTTTCTGTGAGTGGGATTCTCAGCAGAGCAAAGGACCTTTTCCAAAGGAAGCGTGACCTTCCCGTTTTCTTATTTCCTGAATGGAGGCAGTGGGCGGTGGGTAATGTAAGCTGTGGTGTAGCCTTTGGCATTTCCAGCCGTGGGATGGATCCACTGTTACGGAATTCTGAATAACCAGAAGGCTAAGAAGGAAAAAGCAAATACCAAACAAAAGACCCTTTGATCCTTCACCTGAGCTGGTCCCCCTCAACTCCTGCCGTGGCTTCTTCGCAGCTCACTTAAAACCTAAAGCCTTGGGGCGCCTGGGTGGCTCAGTCGGCTAAGCGTCCGACTTCGGCTCAGGTCATGATCTCCTAGTTCATGAGTTCGAGCCCCACGTCGGGCTCTGGGGTGACAGCTCGGAGCCTGGAGACTGCTTCAAATTCTATGTCTCCCTCTCTCTCTGCTCCTCCCCTGCTCACGCTCGGTCTCTCTCTCCTTCAAAAATAAATAAAAACATTTAAAAAGAAAATTAAAAAAAAAAAAACCTAAAGCCGTTGCTGGCCCCACAACTATCTCTGACATCACCTCCTCCCACCACCTGCTAGATCATGCAGGTCTGACTGTATTGACCACTCTGCTATTCCTACGCTAGAGGGGAGCACGCTTCTGGCTGTGGGGCATTGCGTGGACTCTTCTGTGTGTCTGGAATCATCTTCTCCAAATAGCCAGGTTATTCCTTTCTGTCACTGAAGTGTCTGCTCGTGTGTCACCACTTCTCTGAAATGACTCCCATCTTCCCCTCCACACGTACATGTCCCCCCCAGGAAACAAGCTTCCAGGGAGCCGGTCCCCTGTCTGCCTTCGGTGTTGAACCGTGGAATAAATAAGAGGTCAAGTCAGACTTGGAAAGCTGATCCTGGGAGTTCATTCAAAAGAGGGACTTGCAGAGTTCACAATGGATCAGATCGAATTCAACCTTATCCTGCATACGTGTTGTACCCGCAATAGTGGTGTGTGAATTTACTGCAGTGACCTGGGAGATTACAAAGAAAAGTCATTTTGTTTTGGGGAACTTCACCATTTAAAGGATATTTATGGGGGTGCCTGGGTGACTCGGTCTGTTAAGCGTCCAACTGTTGACATTTCCTTGGGCTCCAGGGTCACGAGGGCTTCTAACTCCTGCATGTTATTACATGAATACTATTACATGAACATAATACATGTTATTACACTGCTAAATCCAGGCTTTAATTGACCAGATTTCTCTAACCCTGCCTTATGGTAAATGGATTTATTTTAATGTTACGAGTTTTACTTTCTGCTCTAATTATGAGCGACTTCTCTCACGGAGGAAATGCATATCTTTTTTTTTTTTTCCCTACCTCTTCCGCATCACCTGGGTCCACAGAAAGGCACCTGTCTACCTGTGAATATGCAAATGATGTGAATGGTCCGAAGGAAGCAGTGCATAACGTACTTTGTAAATATTACAGTGAACTTGAGACAAATGAGATCATTTGTTGAAATTGATGCTTAATGAGTTTCCCTAGAGAAACTTCCTGTAACAGGTGACAGTGGTATTTATCAAACACCCTGTTTAAATCGCTCTTACCTTTTTCTTTTTTAATGAGCATTTTGCGTGTTTCACCTTGTCTAGTTTATGTTCATTACTTGAGCCTTTTTTTCTGAAAGAAGAGACACTGTTCCAAAAATAGTCATTGCCTAAAGGGGAAAAGCAAATTCTTTTCTTAGTATTGTAGTTTTTGTTTTTGTTTTTTTTTCAGCAGATTAAAGGATTTGATTGTTCAGGTGCTCTAGAAACGTTCTCTCCATGCTCTTTTGATCATACAGCCTGTGAGCAGATACTTTTCGGCCAGGCACACCCAATATAAGTTTATATATTTGCTTATAAATTATGTACGTGTATTGTGGTACTGATATTGCGTGTATTATTGAACACTCACAAAAATAGAAATTAAACGGACCTTGGAGATCCGTCTGAATGGAAGTTCCAGTGTTTTCTTTGCATGCCCCAGGTTGTGCTGGACACTTCCTGGGGTGTGCTCAGTCTGCTCTGGCAGATGCCCCTCCCCCCCACCACAGCCTAGAGCACTTCATGGCGTTTGCAGGACCTCAGTAAAAATGCAGTGTGAAAAGATGCCCAAAATCTGCATTAGGGAGGCTAGAAGGAGAATAATTTGCTGAAGATTCTGATATAAACTCATTGGACCCTTTTTTTTAAAGTTTATTTACTTATTTTGAGAGAGAGAGAGAGAGAGAGAGAGAGAGAGAGCCAGCATGATCAGGGGAGAGGAAGAGAGATTTATATATAGAGAGAATCCCAATCCACACTGTCAGTGTGGAGCCCGATGTGGGGCCCGATCTCAAGAACCACGAGATGAGGAACATAGTATGTGCTCAGTAAATGTGGCTGTTTCTTTGCCCCCACCCCACCACTATGAGCTATTTGCGCATGGTCTGACTTTGTGAGATCCAGGCATATGAAGATGATTCTTCCGGAACTCCAAATAGTGTTTCTGTGAATGGATGTGGATAATGTTGGTTAGATCATGTTAATGAAAGGGAATAGTTTTTCTAACCATATCCAACGCTATCCAATAAAATCCTTGCTTGACTGGTAGATCTTTCTGGAATGAATGTATGCCATAGTTTAAAACTAGTGATGTTTATTTCCCATTATAGGCAACTTTGAACGGGACATCCTATCTAAGCCAGTATGGTCAGTGTGAGGTTGCATTTATTGGAAATGATATTTTTTTCAGGACTTTAAAAAAAATATTTATTTTTGAGAGAGAGAGAACCTGTGTGTGCGTGAGCAGGGTAGGGACAGAGGATCCAAAGCGGGCTCTGTGCTGACAGCAGAGAGCCCGGATGTGGGGCTCGAACACACGAACCATGTGATCATGACTTGAGCTGAAGTCAGATGCTCAACCGACTATGCCACCCAGGCACCTTTATTTCAGAACTTTGAAAAATATTATAATGATGTTACGTTATGTCCGTTTCTTGTATATGCCAATTAATCTAATTAGGCACATGTTTAATTACTTTTGGGAAACTTATAAATCAGTGTTTTATTTCCTTCCCCTCTAGTTACGGTCATACATTTAAAAAAATTATTTTGAGAGAGAAAGAATGCTGTGCATGTATTCAGGGGAAGGCCAGAGAGAGGGGGAGAGAATCTCAAGCAGGCTCCACTCAGTGTGGAGCCCAACGTGGGGCTCGATCTCACAACTGTGAGATCATGATCTGGATGAAATCAAGAGTCAGATGCTTAACTGACTGAGCCACATAGGCGCCCCTGTGATTATATATTTTATTTTGCCAATATAATCTATATTCTTTTATTCCAAATAATGTTGCTTATTTTAAAAGTGAAAAAAATAAATTATCCTTAAAAGGCTTTTTAGTTGCAGTGACATAAATAATTACAGTATTATTAAGGACCATTTAGTGAAACTTTGTAATATTCTTATTGTACAATTATCATTAAATACATTAATCCATGGTACCACTTAACATGTATATCTGCTAACTGAGCTTCATTTGAAAAGAATTGTTGGAAAATTGCAGTTTTAATTAGTGTGCCTCGTGTGTGTGTGTGTGTGTGTGTGTGTGTGTGTGTTCCTACTCTTTCAGCAACTTTTCACATGAACTGTTGTTTTGGGAGATCACTAGGAAACTGCTGGAATCGTGCTGGCTTATCATCACTTATTAAGACCAATGGTGTCTAAACTCATTCTTAATTTTAACTTTAATTGTGAATGCAAATTCAACAACGACTGTAAGATTTATGGAAGTCCTAGCTGCAGTGTTTATGTGTTTGATTTCGTCTACCCTTAAAATATTTATTGCTCTTCAAAGCATATTATTATTGGGGCACCTGGGTGACTCAGTCGGTTGGGCGCCTGACTTTGCTCAGGTCATGAGCTCATGGTTTGTGGGTTCGAGCCCTGTGTCGGGCTCTGTGCTGACAGCTCGGAGCCTGGAGCCTGCTTCACATTCTGTGTCTCCCTCTCTCTCTGCCCCTCCCCTGCTCATGTTCTGTCTCTCTCTCTCTCAAAAATAAATTTAATTTTTTAAAAAAAATTAAAAAAAAACATATTATTACTTTAGTTGTCAGATGAATTAGGCGTACAACTCCTTGATGGAAAAAAAAAATTAGATTATTTCATCTTTATAGTGCAAAATAGACTCTTGACGTAAATCTTTGTGACCAGAACCCTGTTTCTTAAGCAGGGCGGGACCCATGATGCACTTGGATTTCTGGCTGAATTCTGTCTGGACAAAATGCCTATCAAAAGAGGTACAGAACTGGGGCGCCTGGGTGGCGCAGTCGGTTAAGCGTCCGACTTCAGCCAGGTCACGATCTCGCGGTCCGTGAGTTCGAGCCCCGCGTCAGGCTCTGGGCTGATGGCTCAGAGCCTGGAGCCTGTTTCCGATTCTGTGTCTCCCTCTCTCGCTGCCCCTCGCCCGTTCATGTTCTGTCTCTCTCTGTCCCAAAAATAAAAAAAAAAAAAAAAAAAAAAAAAAAAAGAGGTACAGAATTGATTGCTCTTGTCCCCAGTAGTTACGTTTCACGAAGTTAGCAGTAGCACTGAACCCGTGCTGCTAAAGGAAATACGGAGTTGGGTTCCGTGAACGTCCGGTCACCTTTTTGTCAACCTATTAATACATAACTTTGTTTTATGTGCGTTTCTGTTTAAAGGCCCCATATTAAATATATATCCCTGGTTCATTGACATCGAACTCACAACCAGTAGCGAACTGTAGCGTCACAACTGTGACGCTTGAATGAAGCTTATGTAACGTAAGTATTTTCTTCCTAACCCACATCACAGCCTTCTTGCACTGAAGGAACATCAGACAGTGCTTCAGCACTGTGTGTGTGTGTGTGTGTGGGGTGGGGGGGACGGGGGTGCATTTAAAAATTTTTTTTTTTCAACGTTTATTTATTTTTGGGACAGAGAGAGACAGAGCACGAACGGGGGAGGGGCAGAGAGAGAGGGAGACACAGAATCGGAAACAGGCTCCAGGCTCTGAGCCATCAGCCCAGAGCCTGACGCGGGGCTCGAACTCACGGACCGCGAGATCGTGACCTGGCTGAAGTCGGACGCTTAACTGACTGCGCCACCCAGGCGCCCCTCTTTGAAAAGGGGGTGCATTTTAAACAACAAAATTAACACACACAAAAAAAACTTAAACTCCAAAAAAAAGTGACATCGGATCTCGAGAAAGACGTTGGTTGACAGAATGAGAGGTGAAAAAGGAGGCGGAGCATTGCCCTGTCCACCCTCAGCTGGGAATGTGCACACTGGGCCAGTCACGTTTTGGGCCACTTTGCGCGCGTTCGTGAGTGACCACAGAAGTGTTGCGGGGGTTGCAGATACATTTTTGGGAGTAGGCTGATTCACAAACGTGGGCTATGTGAACACACGAGGATTGGCCGTTGGTAGAAGAGAGTCATTTCGAGGCCATGTGTGCCTTGAGTTGTCAGTTCAGCAGTTAACCTCTTCCTTCTCAAGAGCTGAATCTGGGGGGGAGTGATGGTGGGGGGGAGCCCCCTACCTGGAAGGGCTGGATCCTCTTACCTGGTGGCAACACCGGGGACCTCTTAGATGTTTCTGAACTCTTTGAGGTCACGGTCCCTGATTCCACTTGCACAACAAATGTGTCTCCTTTGCCGCCTTCCTACGATCCTGCAGTTAGCGTACCCATCCTGCCTTGTGCTCTGAGTTGGGAGACGTTATAAAGAGAGCGATCACTGAGAAAGCACCCTGTGGAGTCGGTTGGCCTGGGTTCAAATCCCGGCTTTCCTCCTTACTGGCTGTCTGTCCTGGGGTAGGCTGTTCAAACTTGCGCGTTATTAACTCATCTATCAGATGGGTGTAACACCAATGCCTGCCTTGTCGTGTTAGCAATTGATGAGAAAATACGTATTCAAGGTATGTCAGGTACTTAAGACAGGTTGATGTTAGTCCTCAGATGAGAGCTCTTAATGAGCTATTAATCCACTCAGTTATCCATACTCAACTTTCCTTTCTGTTTTCCTCAAGGATGTGATTATGCATCACCAACAAAGACAAAACCAAAAAAACTAAGGAAAAGAATTAAGGTGAAAGACACTCCAGTATGCAAAGGTGATGCCGAGATGATGTAAAAAACAAACCATTAGGTTAGGGAGAGAGAAACTTTCAGGTTGGGCCTGAGTTCTGACCAGTTGCACAGAAGAAAGGGCTTGAGGGGTGCCTGGCTGGTTCAGTGGGTAGAGCCTACGACCTTTGATCTCCAGATTGTGAGTTTGACCTCGCGCTGGGTGTGGAGATTTAAAAATATATATAAAATCTTAAAAAATAAAAAAATAAAAAGACCGAGTCTCACTGTTTTTTAGAGAAAAGCAATCATTCAGGAAGTGCACAGCTGATTTTGGAATGGAGTAATTTTTTATCGGTTCTTCGCGATACACCTTGATATTCACATGCCTGTTCCGCCCATTTGTAACTCGCGTGTACGCATGTGTGTTTCATTCACGCTGGAATCTTGGAGGTTGGGGGTCAACTTCCTGAACTTTAGGTCTTCAGGCCTAACCTCCAGACGCTGTCTGTGCTGAGGATATCCTCCTTCTGATGAAGCGATTGCCAAACTGCTTGTTTGCTCTTCCTGTAATCTTATCATGAGCCGCAGAGACACGACTCTAAGTGCAGAAAAAGGCATTGAGTATTGGAGAAAGATAGCGAAAGCTCAAGAGAGACAGATAAAGGAACCGACTCCAGTGGGGCTTCTACAAGGGGTCACGTAGTCTTGGGGGACATTGTGATGCGGGGCCCTAAAGCCAGAGTCTCCATGCTTTTGGTTCATAACACTTTTATTTTTTTAAAAAAAATTTTTTTTTTCAACCTTTATTTATTTTTGGGACAGAGAGAGACAGAGCATGAACGGGGGAGGGGCAGAGAGAGAGGGAGACACAGAATCGGAAACAGGCTCCAGGCTCTGAGCCATCAGCCCAGAGCCCGACGCGGGGCTCGAACACACGGACCGCGAGATCGTGACCTGGCTGAAGTCGGATGCTTAACCGACTGTGCCACCCAGGTGCCCCCTTTTTTTTTTTAATTGTTTTTAAAAGGTTCATAACACTTTTAAAAAAAAATTAACGTTTATTCATTTTTGAGAGACAGAGAGAGACAGAGCATGAGAGGGGAAGGGGTGGAGAGAGAGGGAGACACAGAATCTGAAGCAGGCCCCAGGCTCCGAGCCATCAGCACAGAGCCCGACGCGGGGCTCGGACCCATGAACCGTGAGACCGTGACCTGAGCCAAAGTTGGATACTCAACCCACTGAGCCACCCAGGTGCCCCAGATTATGCCTCTCTTTTAGCAAATAGTTTTAAACACATACCCCATGTACATGCATTTATTTACTTGTAGATTGCGTATACTTAGCTCAGAACTACTCTAATATTTATGTTGTAATTTGCATTAAAAGACATATTGAGGGGTGTCTGGGTGGCTCAGTTGGCTGAGTGTCTAACTCTTGACTTTGGCTCAGGTCATGATCTCATGGTTCACTGCGATTGAGCCCTGTGTGGGATTTTGTGCTGATGGCATAGAACATGCTTGGGATTCTCTTCTCTTCCCCTCCCCTGCTCTCTCTCTCTCTCTTTCTCTTAAAATACATAAATAAACATTAAAAAAAGACCTATTATTTACCCAAGGGTTACAGGTATGCTGTTTTGAAGGAGCACATGCATCCCAATGTTTATAGCAGCACTGTCAACCATAGCCAAAGTATGGAAAGAGCTGAAATGTCCATTGGTGGATGAATGGATAACGAGGATGTACATCATACATACATACATACACATGCATACACATACACCCAATGGAGTATTACTCAGCGATCAAAAAGAATGAAATCATGCCATTTGCAACTACGTGGATGGAACTAGAGGGTATCATGCTAAGCGAAATTAGAGAAAGACAAATATCATGACTTCGCTCTATGAGGACTTTAAGATACAAAACAGATGAACATCAGGGAAGGGAAGCAAAAATAACATAAAAACCGGGACGGGGAAAACATGAGACTCTTAAATATGGAGAACAAACAGGGGGTTTCTGGAGGGGTTGTGGGAGGGGGGATGGGCTAAGTGGGTAAGGGACATTAAGGAATCTACTCCTGAAATCATTGTTGCCCTATATGCTAACTAACTTGGATGCAAATTAAAATAAATACATACATACATAGATACGTACCTATCGTAAATGAAGGATGATTGTCCTAAAAGTAGATTGTGGTGATGGCTGTACAACTCAGAAAGTTTACTAAATATTACTCAATTTACACACATACAGTGGGTAAATTTTATTATATATAAATTATGCCTTTAAAAGTCGTTTAAGAAGGGAAAGATGAGATGAAGACGAAATTAGCAGCATCTAAACATTTAGAACCTATAAGTATAAAAAAGCTTTTATTCTCACCCAACTGATTAGCAATTAAATACTCATTTTTACAAACAGCAGTATGATGAAACGTATCATTATTAACAGTTTTAACCACCTCATGGGGTGATTTTTACAAAAAGCTCATTCTTGGAGTGTAATTGGCTGCTCTTTAATACTTTTCCCTGTGCTTCATCATTAGCTTTATCTTTAGCCCTGGGGCACCTGGGTGGCGCAGTTAGTTAAGTGGCCAGCTCTTGATGATGGCTCAGGTCACGATCTCATGGATCATGGGTTCAAGCTCTGCATTGGGCTCTGTGCTGTCGGGGTGGAGCCTACTTGGGATTCTCTCTCTCTCTTTGCCTCTCTTGGCCCCTCCTCCCTTGCTCTCCCTCTCTCTCTCTCAAAGTAAATAAAAAGGATTATCGGGGTGCCTGGGTGGCTCAGTCGGTTAAGCGTCTGACTTTGACTCAGGTCACGATCTCGCGGTCCGTGAGTTCGAGCCCCGCGTCGGGCTCTGGGCTGATGGCTTGGAGCCTGGAGCCTGCTTCCGATTCTGTGTCTCCCTCTCTCTCTGCCCCTCCCCCGTTCACGCTCTGTCTCTCTCTGTCTCAAAAATAAATAAACGTTAAAAAAAATAAAAAAAGGCTTATCTTCAGTCCATAGTTTCTTTGCAAGGATCTTTTTCAGTAACGAGGTAATAGAGATATAAATCTATATGCACACATGTGGACACACACTTTACAGTCTCTCAAGAGCTCACCGGATGATCCTGGAGCACATGACCTGCGATCCATCTATACAGTGAAACCTACATTTTTCCCTCCGAGCAGCTCTGAATGGCTTGTGATTAGCTGATCTATGGATTAGGTTTCTTCCTGGCTTTATGTTTCTTCATTACCACCTTTCACAGTGGGGATTGCCTGCGTATGTCTTTAAATATGTGCTTTTGGTATTATGGTTTCTTACCTGTCTCCCCTAGGATTTGTGCTGTCCGATGGCAGGGACATTGTTTTTGTTCACTGTGGCATCCCCAGCACATTGACTGATTCTTGGCACGGATTCTTGGCTCAGTAAATATTGTCGAACAGGTATATCGATCTATGTGCTAAATTTTAGCGACAATTTTTCTCAGTTTTAAAGTTAAGATCAATATGTGGAAGTTCTGTTATTCAGTCTCTGCCTACATGGAGGTACGCATACCCCACTGCCTGGTGGTGGGCAGAGTGAGAACTGCAGAGAAGGATTTGGAAAGCGGGGAGGCAAGCTGGTAGAGAATGCGTTTCGCCGCAAGAGACCAGATTCCCTCCTTTGGCATCTGACATTTGGGACAGAGCCGCCTTGCCTGTCTTCCCTTATAAAAGGATAGGAATGAAGTAATTTAATTGGAAAACAAAACAGGGAAGTGTAATACATTTCCAGCACAGTGGAAGGAAGGCATCTTGGAAATAGAGTGCAAAAGCAGTTGCTGGTGATGTTTCAGGGATTTGTAAGATTTGAAGGGTTGCGTTGTGACATGGGACTTTTCTACAGGGGCGGGGCTCACAAGGACCAGGAAGTCCGCAGGTGAATTGCATCATTTTGGTTTGTTTTGAATAACTGCTTTGTAACTTGATTGAAATCCAGTTGGTTCAGTTATTTTTTTTTCCTAAGATCAGATTTCCTTTTTTTTTTAATGTTTATTTATTTATTTTGAGAGAGAGAGAGAGCTTATAAGCAGAGGAGGGGCAGAGAGAGAGGAAGAGAGAGAGAATCCCAAGCGGGCTCCACACTGTCAATTCAGAACCCCACGTGGGGCTCCATCTCACAAACCATGAGATCATGACCTGAGCCAAAATCAAGAGTCAGACGCTTAATGGACTGAGCCACCCAGGAGCCCCCAAGATCAGGTTTCTTGAGTTATAATTTACGTTCCGTAGAATTTATCTGTGTGGGTATATAGTTGTCTGAATTTGAGACATAGACACGTAACCACCACCATAATCATGATATAGAAGGATTCTTTAAAAAAATTTTTATTGTTAGCATTTATTTATTTTTGAGAGAGAGAGAGAGAGAGCCTGAGCTGGGGAGGGGCAGGAAGAGAGGGGGACACAGAATCCGAAGCAGGCTCCGGGCTCTGAGCTGTCAGCACAGAGCCCGGCGAGGGGCTCGAACTCACAAACCACGAGATCATGACCTGAGCTGAAGTTGGACGCCTAATCGACCGAGCCACCCAGGCGCCCCTACCGGCAATTATCCAGGAGCGTTCCAGTTGCTCCAAATCTTCGCTGGCACTTTGTGTTGTCAGCTTTTTCGTTTGCATATTTGCTTTTTGTCATTCCAGAGGAGCTCTGGTTTAGTTTGAGGGTGACGGGATGGATATGGTCTTAATTTTAGGTTGCTGTCATTATTCTTTTCCTTGCGGGGGCCTCCCCGCCTTGCCTTTTCCCTTCACTGGCTCCATTTGTGTAGACAGTAGGGTTGAGACCTCATTAAAATAGTCACCAGTTTTACGTCTGCCTCTTCATAGGGTGTGTTATCTTGCTTTGCTCTTCCCTGACTTCTTATCATTAGGTTGTAAACTTCTGGAGGGCAGGTTGATGAGAAGCTGATAAGAACCAGTAGACAAGCACAGAGCACTTCTATATTGATTTTTAGGGGATAAGAAAGCATAGAGTCAACCCTGAAAGACATCATTTTATTTTTAAACCCTCCTCTGTTTATATCCTAAAATTTCCTTTAATGCTTATTTTTGAAAGGAGAGAAAGAGAGACAGACAGACAGAGTACAAGTGGGGGAGGGCCTGAGAGACAGAAAGACACGGAATTTGAAGCAGGCTCCAGGCTGAGCTGTCAGCCCAGAGGCCCGACGCGGGGCTCGATCCACGAACCCTGCGATCATGACCTGAGCTGGGGTTGGACGCTTAACTCACTGAGACACCCCAGGTGCCCCTATGTCTTTTTATATATAAGATGTTACTGGTGGGTTTTTTTTTTTTTTTTTTTTTAGGACTTCAGAGAAACATTTGCCAGATTTCCAGTTCTGGACTGAGGCTCAAATTTATTATTAATATTATTGTTTCAGTTAATAGTATAAGGACTTTGTAATTGCTCTGGCTCTAATAGTGGGTCTTCTTCCCTGAGGATCAAGTACTATTTCGAAAGCGCCCATTGAAATGTCTTCTATTGAAGCAATTGGGCTTGGTTGGGCTTGATTTCAAATTCTGCCAATTTTCAAGCTCCCTTCAAATTCAGCTGTAAGCATAGTGAATGTTTTGGACACATAATAATATAGATTTATCCCCGCAACTTTGGTTGTCTGAGTCACATCGTTTCACTGATTGCATTAGGAAGATTTAGGCCTGGTTTCAAATCCTGCTGATGTTCAAGCTCTGATCACATTCATTTGTGAGCGTAATTAATATCTTCGATAATAACATGGATTTATCTCTACAACTTTGAGGACCGTGAGTCGTAGCTTTTTCAATGGCTGCCTTAGGAAGACTCATTGAAACCCGATGTCTCAGCATTAATTTTCAGTGTTTATGTAAGCAATAGCATAGGGATATAGCAGCTCTAAAAGGATGGAATTGATCAGACTCACGCATATGTGATTATGCATCGCTGTAGACAATTTCCTAGTAGTTCTCACTAATTTTTCCTTTAAACACATTTTAATATACATAGGAAGACAGGTTTCTCACCTGAGTATTTTGCACAGAGCCTGTTATAACCCCAGATCCACAGACAATTGTTTTATTACTCCAATGTCTCTCAAGCCCAACTCCGTACCTCGAGAAGATCATATTCTCTGGCCTGGACGATTGTGTTCTGTGATATTTGACAGTAATATTGTTTCAGAATTTGAAATCGAGGAGGATGTTCATAAGAAGTGGTTTCAACGGAGAAAATAGCCCACCTTTATTATATATTTTTTTTAATGTGGATTGGAGAAAGAGAGGCAGAGAGTGGGATGCAGAGAATCTCGAGCGGGCTCCGCGCTGTCAGCACAGAGCTCGATGCAGGGCTTGATCCCGTGAACTGTGAGATCATGACCTGAGCCGAAATCAAGAGTCAGATGCTCAACCAACTGAGCCACCCAGGTGCCACGAAAATAGTCCAACTTTAAAATGTTTTATTCATCCACGTGTCTTTTTTTTTTTTTTGAAGTTTCTAACGCATCCATCCGTCTTTCTTACGGGTTTTGTTGCACTTGCTGGTTTTCAGGTAGGAGGATAGCAAAGGCAGGGGGAGCAAGGTGGTGGAGACAGCAGGGGCCGCACGGTGTTTCTAGCTGGTGGCAGTGGTGTTCCTGTTGGAGACTTTTGAAAATGCGTCTGATGTTTTTGAGGGTCACAACGGCAAAGGGCATTGGTGGCATCTGGGAGGTAGAGGCTGGGGGATTGATAACTGTCCTCCCCCAACGCACAGGACAGTCCCACACAACAAAGAACTGTTGTACTCCGAAGGCCAGTCATGCCTCCAGGTGAGGAGCGCTGAGATCCATCTGGGTTTCAAGTCACAGCTCTGTGAACCCGAACACGTTGCGTTTTCCTCATCTGTAAGGTTGGGGTGAAAATACATATTTGCGAGGTCATCGTGAACATTGCTGATGATGTATGCAAATCAGTGAATACAGGGCCAGATGTGTGGTGGGAGCTCATGAAGAATGATTGGCACACTTTTTACCACCCCCCCCCCCCAGTGGCTTCTCAACCCACTCAGTAAAACCCACAGTGGCACCCAAGGACTTGGGTGTCCTCACAGTGGCACCCAAGGACCTGCCTGATCTGACTTCCTGCTTCCCTCTGAACTCATTTCCTATCAGTGTCTCCCCTCCTGTGCTCTAGTCACACCGTCTGCCTTCCTGCTTCTCAGTCTCCCTGAGACATTTGCCCTACTCTTGACCTTCTGTACTTGATCTGTCTTCTGTGTGGAAGGTGCTTCCCCTGAGGGCATGCACTTGGCTGCCCATCTCATGTCTTTCATTTCCTGCTCACCACGTCCAGTGGGGGCTTTCCTGGTGCGTGACACAAACATGGCAGCCGGGCTGTCTGCAGCTACCCCTTCCCGTCCGTTCTTGTCCTTTCGCCTTGCCGTCACCCAACACGTCACATATGCTTTGGCCTGCCGTCTGTCTCTTCCAAGTAAAACAGAAGTTTCTCGAAAGCAAGGACTCCCATTTTGTCACGGATGTATCCCCACGTGACTGTAACACCACCTAGTGCCTCGGTGCCACCAAATATTTATTGACTAAACGACTTATAAAAATAGCAAAGGCAAAGAGTATGTTGGAGTTGGTAATGCCCTGTGTATACATCTGCTGTTTGTGTTTACAACAGTTATATTTTCTGCTAGTTCAGTGGTTTTTAATCCAGATGATGGAATTGATTGTTTCCTGGAATCGCCCTACCTAAACGATTTTGACGGACGTTACAAGAGATAACGGACATCGGGTTGTCTACGAATCCGATTTCTCTATTCTCCTCTGTCACTTTGAATTGAGGAAAGCATGAAACTTTTATTTTTATATAAGATGGGCTTCAGAGCATAATGATATGCTTTCCTTTGAGCAGATATTTTTAAATTGGTTGCAGATCTATAGAAGTCACCGATAAAGTTGTCCGTAGCGTATTAGAATTATCGAGCTGTCTTCTTGGGGGAGGTTTAATTGTTCTTTGGAGAGACAAGAGGGGTTTGCTGCTTCTGTTGACGTAGGCTTGGCTTGGGCCTGGGGAATGCTTTGAAAAGTTATATTATAAAAGAAACTACTGGCTCGGTATTTTACAAGTGGAGGAATGATAAACTGTGCGTGGTGTTGATTTAAAAGGTAAATATTTGCGTGTGAAAGTTTCTTCTTGCTTTTGACAGGTGCAGCCATATTTCTGAAAGACTGTGCTGTGTATTCTGAAAAATTTATATTGATTTGGTGGCTGATGGGTATACACAATTTATTAAACATGCTCTCTTTCAGTCCAGAAATGGCGTAGAAAGATATGTGTAAGGCTTCCTCTGTTCTAAATTACGATCTGTCTTTAGGCTTACCTTTCAGTCACATTTTCTACTCCAAATATTTTTTCAGTGTTTATTTATTTTTGAGAGAGAGACAGAGAGAGAGAGAGAATCCAAAGCAGGCTGCAGCCTCTGACCTGTCAGCACAGAGCCCGATGCGGGGCTCGAACCCACGAACTGCGAGATCGGGACCTGAGACACAGTCAGAAGCTTAACTGACTCAGTCACCCAGGTGCCCCCACATTTTCTATCCTGAGATGGCTTCTACAATGTGTAGTTTACTCAGGTGGATTACGATTTTAACTGGACATTAATATCTTCCCCTAATTCTCTCCGTCTGCCAGTACTGTCCTAAAGATAACTTCCGGCATTCTGCTTCTGCAGGTAATTTTAAACCCTTAAATGTGATAGTGCTGTTACGCGGCACATTTGAGGTTTGGCAGTTGTTTTGTTATGTAGGTCCTGCATAAGAGATCAGCGTGTGTGGTTTAATGTGAGGCCATCAAGCTCAAGTGCATGAAGAAGTGAATTACTTTCTCTTACGCTCGGTGTGTATTATTCAGACTGTGCACTTGTTTCATGGGCAGTGCTTGATTTTTCACAATTCAGGTCTGTGGCTCCACGGCAGAGAAGAGATATTCTGGTAAGGGAATCAAGAAAATTGTGTGTGTGTGCGTGCCCGCACACACATGCACTGGCAGGTGGTGGGCAGTGGTTTTGTCAAGAGGTGATTGTTGATTGAACACGGTAGCGAGAGAAGCACGTACTTTTAGCCAAGAGTATTCTATCCATCCGTCTCTAACCATGATCAAGGGTCCTCAGCTTGACCCACATCCTAGGCCCTTCAGCCTCATTTTATGAAAGTCATTTCATCTGTTGCCTTTGGCTTTTCCTTTCCTACCCCCTTTGGAACCTTCCCCACTTGGGCTTTCTTTCCCCTCATGCCCCCATGAGTCATACCGAGATTACCAGTAATCTCCATTGCGCCACATGGAGGCTTGTCGGGACTGGTGTTATCTCATCTGCAAGCGGCTCTTGATGCTCCGGACCACTTCCTCTGTACAACACCCTTCCTTTGTCTTCTCTGTTTTAGTTTCTAGTTGTCATAAGGTGACACCACACTTTTTTTCATCCTCTCTGGCTGTATTGTTTTAGTGTCCTTGGCCAAGTTTGTCCTGCTCGAACACTGCTTGGTGCTGGAGTTCCTTAAGGCTCATCCCGTCTTTCCATCTCATGTGCTTCATGGCAAGCCCATCCATCACCAGGCCTGCAGTCACCGTCTGAATGCCGGTCTCCCCAGACTCTGTCTCTAGACCCGATCTCTCAGCTCTGTAGTCATGTATTCCGCTGCCAATATGGCTTCTCTGGGTGAACTTGTGAAACACAGAGAAACCAAGTCTGAGCCCCAAATCTGCACTTGGGAGTGAATGG
The DNA here is from genome assembly GCF_016509475.1 of Prionailurus bengalensis. Taxonomy (NCBI): domain Eukaryota; kingdom Metazoa; phylum Chordata; class Mammalia; order Carnivora; family Felidae; genus Prionailurus; species Prionailurus bengalensis. The sequence continues at coordinate 13,201,346 of NC_057355.1, forward strand.
CCTAGGGTTTTTTAATTGGACTGGACTCAGTCCGGATTTCCCCTCCCTCTCATTCCTTTTGTTGGGTCCCATCAACTCCGTGTCATCACTGTTGCTCAGTCCCTCCCCTCTTTACTGAGACAACAAGGAGACAGAAGAATCTTTAGACATTGATCTACAGAACATTGATGTAAGCAACGCAGTCAACCAGTTTCAACCAACTGACATATATAGAACCCAAGAACTGCAGAATTGACCATAAGTTGGGCCATAAAGGAAGCCTCCATTTGCAAAGGATTGAAAAGATATGGATTCTTCTTTTAGACTTACATCTTAGGAAGTAAGCCAGAAATCAATAACATGAAGATAACCAAACAATCCCAATTCTTTTTCAGAATTAAGCACTATACCTCTAAAACCTCCCTATGTATCATGTAGATGAACTTAAGGTGGAAGTGAGTATTTTGAATAAATGGCCAGGAAGATACGACCTATCAAAACTCATTTGATGCAGCTCACTCAGCACATAGAGGGAAATTTGTAGCATTCAATGCATTAATAGAGAGAATAGTATAGCCTAAAAATTGGTATCTAATTTTCTATGTCAAGAATTAAAAAAAAAAAAAAAAAGCAAATCAAACCAAAAGGATATAGAAAAAAATCCATGGGTAAAAATAAGAACAGGACCCATTAAATAAAATCAACAAAGAAAAGTAAGCTTTAGAAAAGTGAGTAAGCCATTTGATACGGATCAGGTAAAACAGTGTTGGATATATTACCAACATCCTGTTACTTATTGAATTGGAAGCTCTGAAAAATATTTTAGAGAAAGGAAAAGAAAATATTTTAGAAAAGACAAAACAAAATTGTCACTATTTGATCTTTTTAGAAAAAAATTTAGAAAAAACAGTAGTTTATTTTTGAGAGAGACAGAGAGAGAGAGAGAGAGAGCGCGAGGGAGAGCACATGAGCGGGAGAGGGGAAGAGAGGAGGAAACACAGAATCCGAAGCAGACTCCAGGCTCTGAGCCATCAGCACAGACCCTGACGTAGGGCTCAAACTCGTGAACAGCAAGATCCTCACCCGAGCTAAAGTTGGATGCTTAACCAACTGAGCCACCCAGGTGCCCCGAAATTGTCATCATTTGAAAATAATTTAATAGTCTACATTGAAAACCAGAATTAATTGTCATTTACAGACAAATTTTAGCGTTAATAAATGACCTCCACAAGATGGTAGGAATTAGAATCCATGTATAGAAGTCACTTGTTTCCCTCTGTGCACAAATGTTTACAATAACTTTACTCATAATTGCCAAAAATTTGAAGCAACCAAAATGCCCTTCAGCGGGCAAATGGATAAATAAACTGTGATACATCCATACCATGGAATGTTATTTAGTAAAAATAAATGAGCTGTCTATTAAGCCACAAACAGGCATGGAGGAGATGTAAATAAATATTACTAAGTGAAAAAGTAAAAAGTGTGAAAAGTCTGTGTGATGTGTGTTTCCAACTATATGACATTCTGGAAAAGGCAAAACTGTAGAGATGGCAAAAAGATCAGTGTTTGCCAGGGACAGCGAGAAGGGAGGGGGGGTTTGAGTAGGAGGAGCAGAGGAAAGATTTTAAAGCAGCGAAACTCTTCTGTATGATCCTGTAATGGCGGACTCATGGCAGTATACATTTGTCCAACCTCAGAAATGCACAATACAAAGGGTGAGCCCCAGGGTAAATTGTGGGCGTTAGTTAATAATAAGGCATCAATAACCCTTCATCACTTGTAACAAATATGGCACCTAATTGTAACAAATAGACCACATTAATGATAGATGGCAAGCTCGGAAAAATTGTGTGTGGGGGCAGGACGAGGGGATATATGGGAACTGTCACACTTTTGTGCAGTTATTCTATATAATACTACTCTAAACAAGCCTATTACAAAAAAGAAAAAAGACATAGAAAGTAGCCATATTCATGACGAGGAAGATAATATCTTGAGGTGGTCCTCAGATTAATTTGTAAAGCAACTGCCAACCAAAATGTTCACCACTTTTATTTTGGGAGTGGGGGTATTAGAGAAATAAATGGGTCTAAAATTTACATAGAAGAGCAGAGAAAAAAAGAAACCCATCTGAAGAACCATGGCAGGGTGTGCCTTACCCAGCCAGATATCAAGAGTTGCTACAAACCTATTGTAATTAATGATGTGACATGGGCACAGGTATCAATAACCAGGTACAGACGTTATATGTGGAAATTATACTTGATAGAGATGGCCTTGTACATCATTGGGAGGTAGGGTTGGTATTTTTTTTTTAATTTTTTTTAATGTCTATTTTTGAGAGAGACAGAGTGCGAGTGGGGGATGGGCAGAGAGAGAGCAGGAGACCCAGAATTGGAAGCCGGCTCCAGGCTCTGAGCTGTCAGCAAAGAGCCCGACGCAGGGCTCGAACTCACGGACCGTGAGATCATGACCTGAGCTGAAGTTGGCCACCCAACCGACTGAGCCACCCAGGTGCCCCAGTCTTTTTTTTTTTTTCTTTTAATGTTTGTATTTATTTTGAGAGACAGTGCAAGTGGGGGAGGGGCAGAGAGAGAGAGAGAGAGAGAGAGAGAGAGAGAATCCCAAGCAGGCTCCACGCTCAGTGCTCAGCGCAGAGCTGAACACAAGGCTCGATCTCATGACCCATGAAATCATGACCTGAGCTGAAATCAAGAATCAGATGCCCAACTGACTGAGCCACCCAGGTGCCACCGGGAGGGAGGGTAGGTCTTACTAATCTAAAGGTTCTTTGAACTTTGATTATGTACGTACATAAAAAATAGTCTCTCTCCCCCATCCCAAACCATAAGTAAACAATGTAGGATAGGGCAAATGACCGTGAAAAGCAAAACTTCAGAGCTTTATCAAGAAAAGATATGAAAATATATTTGTGATCCTGAGGATTTAGAAACCACGGCCGCCACTCTCGTGCCACGCACACAAACACAACATGCCAAGAAAAATATTGATAAATTCAACTCATCAAATGTTTTTCAAATGTGAATCTTGGCACCACATACACATTTTTAAGAACTACATTTTGGGTGGAGAGTTTTGCAGCCGAAAATAGCAAGAAAGCATTATTATAAAAAGGAATTCTTTTATGTTTATTTATTTATTTTGAGAGAGAGAGGCAAGCCTGAGCCTGGGAGGGGCCGAGAGAGAGGAAGAGAGAATCTCAGGCAGGCTCTGTGCTCTGTGCTGAGCCCCATGTGGGGCTCAAACTCACAAACCGTGGGATCATGACTTGAGTCGAAATCAAGAGTCAGTTGCTTAACCGACTGAACCACCCAGATGCCCCGGGTGTCAACATTTTGAAAGTACGTTTCCAAATAAGAAAAAAGAAAGCCATCAACCCAATAATGGGTCGCCTTTCACAATTTCAGATTGGCAAATACTAAAAAAAAAAAAAAAAAAATCTTGTAGCGGTAGGTGCAGGCAAAGACATTGCACGGTAGAAACTGATTGGCTGCTGTTGGGCATATTAATTAATATATCTACTTTGGAAAACGGTTTGGCAATACCTACGTAATCAAGTTTCGGATACACATACCCCACAAGTCAACACTTCAACTCTGAGATAGGGTGTTTCTCAGTGAGGCCTTCTTGGTAATTTGGGCAGGACAAGTCTGTCTTGTTACCTTTCATAACCCTGATCTGCGCCCACTGTGTGTGGGTTATGCCTCCTACCATGGCTGTGAAAACAACCGAACATTCTTGACACATTTCTTTTTTTTTTTTTTTTTTTTAAATTTTTTTTTTTTTTCAATGTTTATTTATTTTTGGGACAGAGAGAGACAGAGCATGAACGGGGCAGGGGCAGAGAGAGAGGGAGACACAGAATCGGAAACAGGCTCCAGGCTCTGAGCCATCAGCCCAGAGCCTGACGCGGGGCTCGAACTCACGGACCGCGAGATCGTGACCTGGCTGAAGTCGGACGCTTAACCGACTGCGCCACCCAGACGCCCCATATTTCTAACCACTTCTAGTGGGGGCAGTCCAGAGCTGATTGAAAAACCCTGGGAGAGGGGCGCCTGGGTGGCTCAGTCAGTTGGGCGTCCGACTTTGGCTCAGGTCATGATCTCGCGGTTCATGGGTTTGAGCCCCACATCGGGCTCTGTGCTGACAGCTCAGAGCCTGGAGCCTGCTTTGGGTTCTGTCTCTCCCTCTCTCTCTGCCCCTTCCCTGCTTGCGCTCTGTCTCTGTCTTCCAAAGTAAATAAACATTAAAAACATTAAAAAAAAAAAAAAAAAGAAAGAAAAACCCTGGGAGAAACTAACATAAACCCCAGAAGACAAGTCTAAGAATATTCTTTAAAGTCTGTTTAATTCTGCTTTTAATAACAAAATAGAGTGAGCATCTTAAGTAGCCAGAAAAATTAATCAATAAATTACAACATCCTCTAAAAACAGAATATTAGGGACGCCTGGGTGGCTCAGTTGGTTAAGCATCCGACTTTAGCTCAGGTATGATCTCGCGGTTTGTGGGTTCGAGCCCCAGTTTGGGCTCTGTGCTGACAGCTCGGAGCCTGGAGCCTGCTTCGGATTCTGTGTCTCCCTCTCTCTCTGCCCCTCCTCCACTCACGCTCTGTCTCTCTCAAAAATAAATAAACATTAAAAAATAAATAAATAAAAACAATTATATGCTTCTTAAAATGACTTTAACAAAGCTACATTTATCATTGCGGATACAGTTCCTGAAGGTAACGTTGATTGAAAAGCATGGAACAATATACTACTTACATAAAATGTATAATCAGTAAAGTTTATGATCATGATAAATAGTATTATGTTTATCCTTGAATGTTATGGAACAAAATATATGGAAACAATAAATACAGTTTTCAACTACTGATTACTTCCAGTAGGGCATGATGGGAAAGTCACACACAAAATGTACTTAAATTTTTATTCCCTAAGGTATGTCACTAGTACGTGCATGATCTACACTTTTCTATACACCACTGAAGAAATCTGAGTACAAAAGAACAGCAACGAGAGTGGATATGGGAATGCATAACTAAGGCTGAGAATGTTTGGATAGAACTAGTAGGTCCAGAGGTCTGAAAATGATTGGGGACTGAGGTGGATAAAAAATGTCAGGCAGGGGGCGCCTGGGTGGCTCAGTCGGTTAAGCCTCCGACTTCAGCTCAGGTCACGATCTCGCGGTCTGTGAGTTCGAGCCCCGCATCGGGCTCTGGGGTGATGGCTCAGAGCCTGGAGCCTGCTTCCGATTCTGTCCCTCTCTCTCTGCCCCTCCCCCGTTCATGCTCTGTCTCTCTCTGTCTCAAAAATAAATAAACATTAAAAAAAAATTTTTAAAAAATGTCAGGAAGGATGACACGGAAGATCAAAGGCCTTTACAACTATTTAGAACAAGAAAACCCAGGAAAGATTAGAGATCTCCCTTAGGGCAAAATATAGTGATTAAGCATTGAAGCCCCCTATTTGTTAGTATTTATGTCATGTTTGCAAAGCACTTTCATGGCCATGATCTCCCTGGGTCCTACCAAGTGATATGGCAATAAAACAAGAGATATAAAGTAGGAAAAGCAGTCTATGGTACCTGACATGGGGGTAAGTCACTTCCTAGCTTTTCAAGTTGACATCATTTCTTTAGGTACAGTTAAAGTGAAATATAGTGTGCTGAAGAAGTTTGCACTTATCATCTCCAAGAGCCAGTGTTTCTACTCTTGGGATGGGTGTAGACAATTAGAAAGCTTCTAGAATTCTAGACTGAGATCATTAGCTAAAGAGATACGGTAGAGAGCATTTGGAGGGATAATGGCCCCCCTGGTCTCTATGTTTCCTGATGACATTGAGATGTCCTGCAAAGTGTCCAACACGAAACTGGCTCAGTTTTGCTGCCAGAGCACCACTTTCCCCCAGAAAATTGGGTTATTCCTTCTCTGCTGTTGGGTTTTTGGTTCCTCTTGAATGTTTCTGTATGTTGCTCATGGTTAAGCATGGCGCATAGACTCCCACAGATTTGATCAATTGTTTCCCATCTTGCCTTCTTTCTACCTCCCTTGAAGACCCATCAGTTTCTTCTTCTTCTTTTTCTTTTAATGTTTATTTATTTTTGAGATAGAGAGAGACAGAGCATGAACAGGGGAGGGTCAGAGAGGGAGGGAGGCACAGAATCCGAAGCAGGCTCCTGGCTCCGAGCTGTCAGCACAGAGCCCGACGTGGGGCCTCGAACTCACGGACCGTGAGATCATGACCTGAGCCGAAGTCGGACGCTCAACCGACTGAGCCACCCAGGCGCCCCTCATCCGTTTATTCTTTAAATTGAGCTTCCTGTCTTCTCTTGCTTGCGTTTGTAAAATTTCAGTGCTGTAATAAGATTTTGCTCTCCTGCTCCTCCTCCTTCCCTGGTTTGTTTTATTTCACTCTTGGTAAGAAAGGAATCAGAACAATTTAGAATATTTCCACGTCTTCCACATCTGTCCATTTTGGCAACTTATGCTAAGGCATTGACGTTCCACTGAATATTTCTGTGTTGGGGGTCCCTAAGGCCACCCCCCAGGTTTGGTGGCTCTTTAGGAGGACTTACAGAACTCAGTATTTGGTCTGAAAGCGATGATTTGCTCTGGGAAAGGATGGATGCAAAACAAAACCAGCAAAGAGAAGAGTGCCCAGGAAGTCTGGAGGAAACCAGGCACAATCTGCCCAGTGGGATCAACTAGGGCATATTTAATTCCTCTGGGAAGGAGTTGCGGCAACATGTATGATACGTTGCCTACCGGGGATGCCCGTTAGAGAAAACTTTCTATTGGGTTTTAATCGGGAACCGGTTGCATAGATCCTCTCTGCCTAGCATGTACTAAAATTCCAGACTCTTAGAAGGAAAGCAGGGATTCGGCGTAAGCCAAATCGTCTGCACGTACAGTGGGGGCACAATGAGCCACTCTGGTCAGAGTGATTGGAAACCTTGCAAAATCTTAGGTTCCCAGACACCAGCTCAGGACCAACCTGGAGAGCGGGAGTAAGAGGTCAGCAATCTCAGACCTGCTAGTTGTGCTCTTTTGCACTGATTACTTTATTCTTTTGTTGAATGGAATGTTCACTGGTGCAGACTCATTTAAAAAATCACGTGTCCCTTTTGCTAAACTCCTTTCAGGGAGAGGTGCTAATTGTGGGTATGCTGGTAGAGATCGGAATAAGAGTGACAGCACAGGTATCTGAGGGCTGCAGAAACTCCAGCCCCTCCCCCTTTCCTTCAATCCTCTCCAGACAGAGTATGAATTAGGAATGACTGATAAAGAGAGAGGAGTGATTCTGGGACCTTCTTCTACAGGTGAGATTTTTTTTTTTTAATTTTTAAAAAAAAATTTTTTTTTTTCAACGTTTATTTATTTTTGGGACAGAGAGAGACAGAGCACGAACGGGGGAGGGGCAGAGAGAGAGGGAGACACAGAATCGGAAACAGGCTCCAGGCTCTGAGCCATCAGCCCAGAGCCTGACGCGGGGCTCGAACTCACGGACCGCGAGATCGTGACCTGGCTGAAGTCGGACGCTTAACGGACTGCGCCACCCAGGCGCCCCTACAGGTGAGATTTTAAAGAGAGTAGCGGTGGGGCAGAGTATGGCGTCAGCCAGAGAAGACAGGAACTGCTTTCAGTTAGTGTATTTTGTTTCTTTCCAAGAACATAGGTAGTGGGACTGAAAAAGGCATCCAGTCCTTTTGGTTGGTCTTCCTCTTGGAGGGGATTCTGTCCCCGTGATTAAAAAAAACATTTTTTTTTGTAATGTTTATTTATTTTTGAGAGAGAGGGCATGAGCAGGGGAGGGGAAGAGAGAGAGGGAGACACAGAATCCCAAGCAGGCTCCGGGCTCCGAGCTGCCAGCACAGAGCCCGATGCGGGGCTCGAACCCATGAGCCGTGAGATCATGACCTGAGCTGAAGTCGGGCACTCAACTGACTGAGCCACCCGGGCGCCCCTATCCCCATGATTTTTTAAATAATATATCAAACATGTAGAATGATCTTTTCTACCTCAATTGGATTACAAATTTAGTAGCAATTTGACTGATTGATTGGGAAGCTGCATTTTAGGGGGGGAGGGAAGCCAAATTTATTTTAAAAGCGGTTGCATTTTCTGTTTCTTATATAAGAGTGATTTGCAGGGACTTCTCTATTAAGGATAGTCTCCTTTATTATTTTTCTAAATTTTTTTTAATGTTTATATATTTTTGAGAGAGAGAGAGAGAGAGAGAGTGAGCACGAGCGGAAGAGGGGCAGAGAGAGAGGGAGACACAGAATCCGAAGCAGGCTCCAGGCTCTGAGCTGTCAGCACACGGCCCGATGCGGGGCTCGAACCCGCTAACTGTGAGATCATGACCTGAGCCAAAGTCGGATGCTTAACTGACTGAGCCACCCAGGCACCCCAAGGATAGTCTCCTTTAGATAGCATTTCTGTGGTGGGGAAGTTGTTTCTTATAACCAGCTCGATTAAATATAGTCAAATGTAGAGCCTCTTATCCCTGTTTTATCAGAATTCAAAATAATCCTTTCACAGACTAGAATTTGCCTTTATCCTTTCCCACAGGAGGAAACGGATACCACAGGAGGAGTGTATATCATCAGATTTTCACCTTTATTGAATCTAGTTTAAATTTTGCTTTTTCCTCCCATTTTAACAGGGTGCGATATGAAATTTCCTTTCTGCCGGTGATAAAAATATCTTAATGGTTCTCTAAAAAGCTAGTAATGACACATTCTGACTAGTAATAACTACTTGCGGCTCTGTCATTTGAGTTGATACGTAGATTGTGAAAATAAACCCTTTTCATCATATTTACGCTAAAGGGGAACGTCTAGAAGCACAGTCTGCCAGGGTGACTGAATAATGTGCCGAGTAATCAATTATGCTGTTGTCATTCTCGGACCCATCTCTCCTTTGTGTTTCTTGTTCACACCGTGGATGTGGTGCAGGTTCAATCAGATACTTTGGGGCCGGCATTTAAAAGGTTCGTTGTTCTCTTTTTCCATTTGGCCAATTGTTCGCAGCCAGCTGGGGAGGATGTCTGGGTTAAAACCGTAATAAATGAAACTTCCATTAGGCCTCTGGGCTTGGGGCCATTTCCTGCGAAGACCTTATCCTGCCGTTAGTGGTTTGAAGAAGCAGAAGGCTTCTTTCCGTTCAATAAATGAAGGCTGCGTGTTACCAGGTTGGGCACCACAGGTATCTCGTTGGGCGAAGCTTCTAGCGCTGATGGTTTGCAGAGTGCGGGCTACATTGTCACTTGCAGCTCTTTGGATCTTATGATGATAACCTGGGAACTTCTCTCATGCTAGACGATGGAGCCGATATGTTTCAGTTTGTTTGTAAATCTCCTCTGTGGTGAGGAAAGCTGACGATCCAGATAGTTGGATTTGTCTCACCGGCTTTTGTCTTCAAGTCTAACTGTTCCTTGAATTTATTCTTGTGTTAGACTTTCCATCTTCATGCACTGTCGGTTGGAGGGGTAATGTTTTCAGGCGTCGAAGTGACTGCGGTCTAGTGGTATATTCGCTTTATGTACACCTTTAAGAACACCTCTTCTTGGAGGGGCCTGTATTTTAATAGTTATACGTTTGTAGTTCTGGACCTCTGGTTCTGTGCTACTTACACACATGCGGAAATTTTGGTCAGAAGGATTTTGCAAAACTTAACTTAAAAAAAAAAATTTAATGTTTATTTATTTTTGAGAGAGAGAGAGAGAGAGCGAGCGAGTGGGGGAGGGACAGAGAGAGAGGGAGACACAGAATCCGACAGGAGCCAAAACAATGATGAGGGGGATGTCCTTCCTACTTCATGATGCTGTAGTTTTGAGAACAGGGCTAAATCATTGCTTTCTTTCCTTTTCTTTTTCCTCCCTCCCTCCCTCCCTCCCTCCCTCCCTCCATCTTTCTTTCTTTCCTTTTCTTTCTTTCTTTCTTTCTTTCTTTCTTTCTTTCTTTCTTTCTTTCTTTCTTTCTTTCTTTTGTTTTAATCTCTATCAATCCTCCCACTACTCTGGTGGGATCACAGTAGTGGGTTGTTTCTGATCAGAGGATTAAAAAGGGGAGGTCCAAGGGTGCCTGGGTGGCTCAGTTGGTCAAGCGTGTGACTCTTGGTTTTGGCTCAGGTCCTGATCTCACGGTTCGTGGGTTTGAGCCCCTCATTGGGCTCTGTGCTGACAGTGTGGAGCCTGCTTGGCATTCTCTCCCTCCTCTGCCCCTCCCCTGTGCACTCTCTCTCTCTCTCTCTCTGTCACTTTGAAAATAAATAAGTAAACTTACAAAATTAAAAATAAAATGAAGAAAAGGGGACTTCCAGGGTATCAGAGAGTATCAGGGGAGGCAGCTGAGAAGAGGGGCTCAGGAAATGATTCCATAAAGCTTGTGAATTCCTGAACTGATCACAACCTGCACATTCATGCATCTGATCATGATTAGCATGCCATCTACTTTGAGAATGTAGTTAATGAATAGAGCTCTATGCAAGTCTCAGAGTGACCTCTATATGGTGCGTACCCAGGACAGATTGCAATGGCCTTTCATGGCTTTTGAGAACAACACTGACCTCAGCCCACAAAATGTGGGTTGGAATTTGTGGCTGGAAGCTAATCAGATGCCTGTCAAAACAATAACGTCAGCATTCTCCATAGATTTAAATAAGGCTCGAGATTTTATAAGAACATTCAGAATGTCTAGGATATGATCCATGTTGGCCTATGAAGGACTACAAAAATCTCAAATCGCATGGAAAAGACAATGGATGACAAATAAAATATGACTTTAAAGCAGCTATTATAAAAATGCTTAAGTGAATAATCGTGAATTCTGAAGTAAAAGGTAAATTGGAATGTATCCATAATGAAATAGGAGATATGAAGTAGAACCAAATGGAAATTTTAGAACTGAAAAATACAATAGTCTCCCCACCTTGCCCTCTCCTACCCCACCCCCAGATTTCCTCACTATGTACATTCAGTAACAAAATGGAGATGAGAGAGGAAAGAACCAGTAAATCTGAACGTAGATCAATAGAAACTATACAGGATGAACAAAGGAGAGAAAGATTGAAAAATATTGAACAGAGATGCTGAGACTGTTGGACAATAACAACAGGCATAATGTTTGCATTATTGGAGTCCCAGAAGGAAAGGAGAAAGAATGTGGCTAAAAGTATCCCAAGAAATAATGGCTGCAAACTTTCCAAGTTTGACAAAAGACATAACCTTATAGATTCAAGAAGCGAAGCTACCCCAAACAAGATAAACTCAAAGAAACACACACCCACGCATATCATAACTGCTGTAAACTAAAGACAAAATTTTGAAAGCAGTCAGAGAAAAAGTGACACCTTCTCTGTAGGAGAACAGGGAGTCAAATGACTCAGATTTCTCAGTGGAAATCATGGAAGCCAGAGGAAAGGTCATACCATTTTTAAAGTGCTGAAAGAAAAGTGTTGAATCTGGGATTCTAAGAAAATATCTTTGAAGATGAAATGAAGATATTCTTATATGAGGTAAAATCTAAAGAATTTGGAGTCGACAGACTTGCAATAAAATAACCAGTTAAGGAAATTTCTTATACTATTGGGAACTGATACCAAAAATTTGAAAATCAGGAATGGAGAAAATGGTAAATATGATAGACTGTTCTTCTCTTCTTGAATTATTCCAAATACCGTTCATGATTGAAATCAAAGTAAAAGCTTGTCTGATAGGAATTTGCAATGTATTTAGATGTAATATAGAAGACAACTTTTCAAGGGGCGAGGAAGAGGATACCTATATCATTATATGGTAGGCAGAATAATCTCCTGCCCTACAGAATCCCACATCCTAATCCTCAGATGCTGTGAATATGTTACATTAAGTGGGAAAAGGATTTTGCAGATGTGATTAAGACTGTAGACCTTGAGATAATGAGAATATGCTGTATTATCCTGGTGGGCCCAACTGAATCACATTGAGTCCTTAAAAGTTGAAGAGGACAACAGAAAGGTGGATCAGAGAGATGATTCTAAGGAGAGTGTGAAAGGTTAATTATGCATGTTGTAACTTCTAGAGCAACCACTAAAATTTTATTAAAAGAAATGTGGTCAAAGTCATAATTGATGTATTAAGTGGAACACTAAAAAATAGTGTTAACCTTGAAAAAAGCAAGGAAGAGAAACAAAAGAATAAAAAACAATGGAAACAAACAAAACACATAGGTTGGGAACCCTTAATACAAACTTATCAATTATTACATTAAATGTAAATGGTCTAAACAAACCAATTAAAAGAGATTGTCAGATTGGATTTAAACAGTAAGAAGATATACCAATTGTAAACATGTATCCAACTAACAGCCCTTCAAAATACAGAAGCAAAACCTGACATAGTGAAAGGAGAAATAGACAAATTCATAATTATAATTGAGTAACCCAGCACACCTCTCTAGGTAAGACTAGTAGACCGAAACTGAGCAAGAGTATAGAAGAACTGAATCATTAACCCACTAGATCTAATAAACATTTAAATAACATTCAACCAAATGCTAATTGACTAAAATATTTCTAAATGAATATAGAAACAATCCTTTTTAGCATATTTGCAAGTTAAATTATGAGTTGTGAAATAAGGTATTTGTGTCTTACTAATGCGAAATAGAAGTTTATATTTAGAGCAACATTTTAAATTTTTTTTTTTTTTCAACGTTTATTTTTTTTTTGGGACAGAGAGAGACAGAGCATGAACGGGGGAGGGGCAGAGAGAGAGGGAGACACAGAATCGGAAACAGGCTCCAGGCTCTGAGCCATCAGCCCAGAGCCCGACGTGGGGCTCGAACTCACGGACCGCGAGATCGTGACCTGGCTGAAGTCGGACGCTTAACCGACTGCGCCACCCAGGCGCCCCTAGAGCAACATTTTAAAAAGCAGCAAAAAGTGTAAAATATTTTATGCTTTCAAAGCTAGAATGACTCAGTGTGCAATAATTGAAATTATAATAATTTAAAAACCAGTTAACATTATCTTAAATATTTACTCTGTGCCAAGCAGTGTTCTAAACACCTTATATAGACTAATTCAGTCTTCACAAGAGGCCAATGAGGTAGTTATGGTTAAGCTCTGTAAAATTGAAATAATAATGAGATCCAGAGATTTTGAATAAATTGAATAAGATACCAAAATTGGAAATTATGACAACAGTATCTATCAAGATTTAAAAAATAGTTTTTCTTCACTGAACACTTTCTTTGCCTTTGACACTGTGCCTTGCACTTTGTGTCATTCTGTTTGTACACCAGATAATATAATCCCCATTGGATAGGTGAGACAATTGAGGCTTAGTACAATGGCTTGCCCCTGATGGTACCTCTAAGTAGAATGTAGCAAAGCAAAATTCCAACCCATGGAGTCTGTCTCTAGAACCCTAGCTTTTCATCTCTGCATTGCTTACTAAAGATACCCATTTCATCCTGGGAGAAGCTCTTGCCTGTACTGGTGGTCATCTGGCAAAGGCTGTAGACTCTCACAGTCCTGCTCTTCGAAAGGTAATAACTTCTCTATGGCTAAATATCCTGTCTTGGAGTGAGATAGGGCTGAGTACAAACGCTTGGACTCCTTGATTTTAGAAAATGTGTTTTGTTGTGGCTCTTGGCCTCTTTTATCCTCAGCCAAACATGACAGTGGAATAGAGGCAGGTCAGAATGACCTGACCCACTGCTCTTTTTTGTTCTGGAAGGGTCTATTATGAGCTACTTGACACATAGAATAAGGTTTATTTCTCCAAATTTGATTTTTTTGGGTTAAATCTCTAAGTCCTTCAGATAAATATCTTTTTTAAAAACATTATTTTTCATCATGATAAGTATACTCTTTAATTCCCAACTACTCAGTCACCTCCCCTTTGGTAACCATCAGTTTGTTCTCTGTAGTTAAGAGTCTACTTACGGCTTCTCTCTCTCTGTCTCTCTCTCTCTCTCATCATTTGTTTCTTTTTTTTATTTGAAAAGATTTTTTAATGTTTATTTTTGAGAGAGAGAGTGGCGGGGGAGGGAGACAGTGCACAAGCAGGGGAGGGTCAGAGAGAGAGGGAGACACAGAATCTGAAGCAGGCCTGAGCTGTCAGCACAGAGCCTGACGCGGGGCTTGAACCCACCAACCGTGAGATCATGACCTGAGCTGAAGCTGGACGCTTAACCGACCTGAGCCACCCAGGCACCGCTGATCATTTGTTTCTTAAATTGAACATGTGAGTGAGATCATATGGTACTTGTCTTCCCCCCCCCCCCCCGTTCAGTTTATTTATTTTGAGAGAGAGAGAGAGAACATGCAGGGGAGGGGCAGAGAGAGAGAGGAGAGAGAGAATCCCAAGCAGGCTCTTGGGATTCTCTGCACTGTCAGCACAGAGCCCGACGCAGGGCTCTATCTCACGAACTGTGAGATCATGATCTGAGCCCAAATCAGGAGTCGGATGTTTAACCGACTGAGCCACTCAGGTGCCCTGGTATTTGTCTTTTTCTGACTTGTTTTGCTTAGCATTGTACTCTCTGTCTCTATCCATGTTTTGCAAATGGCAAGCAAGACTTCCTTTTTTTTTGTTATGGATGGATAATATTCTATTGTGTATATGTATACACAAATATATCTACCACACCTTCTTTATCCCATTATTTCTTGATGGACACTTGGGATGTATCCATAGTTTGGCTATTGTAAATAATGCTGCATTAAACATAGGGGTACATGTATCCCTTGGAATTAGTTTTTTTGTGTTCTTTGGGTACATACCCAGTAGTGCAATTCCTGGATCATAAGATAGTTCTATTTTTAATTTTTTGAGAAACCTCTATGCTGTTTTCTAGAGTGGCTGCCTCAATTTGCATTTCCACCGACAGCGCATAGGGGTTCCTGTTTCTCCACATCCTCTTCAACACTTGTTGTTTCTTATGATTTTGACTTTAGCCATTCTTACAGACTTAAGGTAATATCTCCTTGTAGCTTTGATTTGCATTTTCCTGATGATGAATGATGTTGAACATCTTTTCATGTGTCTTTTGGCCATCTGGATGTCTTCTTTGGAGAAATGTCTGTTCATGTCTTCTGCCCACTTTTAATTGGATTACTTATTTCTTGGGTGTTGAATTATATAAGTTCTTTACATATTTTGGATACTAACCCTTTATCAGATATGTCATTTGAAAATATCTTCTCCCATTCAGCATGTTGCCTAATTGTTGACTGTTGTTTTCTTTGCTGTGCAGAAGCTTTTTATTTTGATGTAGTTCCAATAGTTTGTTTTTCCTCTTATTTCCCTTCTCTCAGGAGATATATCTAAAAAAAAAAAAAAATGGTACACCAATGTCAGATTACTACCTGTGCTCTCTTCCAGGATTTTTATTGTTTCAGGTCTCTTGTTCAGATCTTTAATCCATTTTGAAGTTATTTTTGTGTTTGGTGAAAGAAAGTGGTCCCGTTTCATTTTCTTGTATCCAAATTTGATTTTGATTTGATCCCTATTGAGTCCAATCTGTAATATCTCAAATTACCCCCTTTCCTGCATAGCATTTACCAGTCTGTGTAATTACATATTTATTTGTGGAGCATTCCTATCACTCACACTCAGATTCTGTGTCTCCCTCTCTCTCTGTCCCTCCCCCCACCCCCAAAATAAAAACAAAACATTAAAAAACATTAAAAAAAAATACTTGCAGACATTACTAATCAAATGCTTCAGTCTTGATCCCTTAGTGGAAAATGTGAGACTTTCAAGTCACATTTTAAGCTTTGATGTGCTCGGCTACCGCCACGAAGGCTCATGTTCTGTCTTCTTATATTCTGTTTTCTAGGATCCACTGAAGCTGTTTTCCGTACAGAAACACTCTCATGGAGTGATTTCCTGGGTCTTCATGCAGTCATGGATATGGATAAACCATCTGTCTGGGGCTCTTTGAAACAGCGGACCAGGCCTTTGTTAATCAACCTGAGCAAGAGAAAGGTGAAGAAGAATGCAAACAAACCCCTAGATCTAAGGGCAAGGCGTCCCCTGGACCGCCGCCTCAGCCTTTCTGTCCCTGACCTCCTGGAGGCCGAGGTCTTGGCCCCAGAGGGGCGGCCTTACTCTGGGCCCCAGTCGTCCTATACCTCAGTGCCCAGCAGCCTGTCGACTGCAGGGATCTTTCCCAAGAGCAGCAGTAGCTCCTTGAAACAGTCTGAAGAAGAATTGGATTGGAGCCAGGAAGAAGCAGGCCACCTCCACGTGGGGGAAACAGACTCCGAGGAGGCCTATGCCTCTCCTGCCGAGGACAGGAGACCTTCCAGCAATGACATCTTGGATCTGCTCCAGAAAACTCCCCTTGAAGAGGATGCACTGGAAGAGCCGGAGGTGAGACCAGGGCTGGGCGCTTTCCTATTCCTTTTTCTTTTCTTTTCTTTTCTTTCTTTCTTTCTTTCTTTCTTTCTTTCTTTTTTTTTTTTCCTCTGTTTTAAGTGCACTCGATGCCCTTGGAAAATTTGGTTGGGAGTTATTTTTGTGGTTAGCTTGGAGGGAAAGAATGTCATTTACAAGAATGTAGATTCAGGTGATATTGATTGCACCCACTGTTCCCGTCTGTTTTAGGGTTGACCTCTGTGTATTTTAAAACGATTACAGACAACCTTCCTGGGATACTTTAAGGCATTAAAAGCCCTATTGGATGGGTTTGCCTTTTTCCATCTCCCTGCCAAAGAAATTAAGAGCATAACTTTTCCTCGAACTTTCTGCTTTAAGCGTACACGTGTCTCTCTCTCCACCACTGCTCAGTCCTCCATACGCAAGAATCCATGGGTGTGTGCACATGTGTATGTGCTAGGGCACACGTGTGGATACTGGTTTGTGGACAGCTTCACTTGCATGCTCTAAAAAACACCAAAAGGAAGAAATCTGAAGGATGCAAATTCTTACAGATCACTGATTTTACAAAGCTCTGGTATTTCAATAAGATAAAAGAACCAAATCTAATTATGAGACAGATCTTGTACTTCTAGAATGAATTTCATGTAAATTCAGCCACCAGATTACTATATCATGATTCGGATGATATTAGTATTTTTTTTTTTTAATTTCCACATTAATGGCACTGAAGTATGTTGTGGTGTCGAGGGAAGTTAAGTTTTTTTTTTTTTTTTTTTTTTTTTTTTTTTTTATATTCCAGGTTAATGTTATAATTGCATGGGAAGCTGGTTATTTAACTGAGCATTTTGGTTTTACTTTCAGAACCAAAGTCTGTTAATTCTGTCGTATCTTTGGGTGTCATTACAGAATGGATCGTGGGTACTCGGAAGGTGTGACCAGATTCCTTTGGAAACATTACAATAAAACACCCTTATCCATTCAATGACTATCTTTTTCACTGCCCCTTACATTTAGGAAATTCGTTTTGCAATGAGGTTATGGTTTTTACTGTTGTTTATAAATTGAAAGGTTCTATTTCTGTTCATCAAAATATAAATTAGGTGAATTATTAAACATAGCTCATAATTTACAGTTGAGTGGGAAGGGGGTGACATTGAGAATTAGATACTGAAGTTAATCTTTATCTTGGTACTTATAAGTTATCAGAAAAAAAAAATGGGTGGGTTTCTTGGCTTTGACCGGCTAACGCTCTCAGATTAGAATTTTTTTTTTTTTAAGTTAGTGCTGTGAAACTGTTTTGTGGACTATAAATATTTGCATACCTACTCTGGGGCACCATAAGGGTTACGACTGGAAATAGAAATGGATGGGAGAGTGACCCTGCCTTCAAGTTCTGTTGTATTGAGAGACAGCTTTGTACAGCTCTAAAGGCAGCAGAAAAGGCAAGCAGATACTGAAACTGTGCAAAACATCCAAGCCTTGCCTCTTGGCAGCTTAAGAGGTAGAAGAAATCAGTGCGTGGGTCATAGATGTGTCATGTGAGGCATTGTGCAAGCCGGCGTAGGTTTGATAGGTGAAGAAATATGGTGAACACGGGCCTGTGGGTGGGGTAGGTGGGGGTAGTGAGCATTTTGCTGCACCTGAAACAAAGGCTTGAAGAACTTTCTGGTGCGATGTATGTTGGGAAGGGTGGGCTGGGCTAAGGGGCTGGTTGGTGATGGTGAACGGCTGGTTGGCAGATGGTTGGTTCCCAGTGGTTATTTTTTCTTCTCAGGGCTAACTCCAAAAAATCTTGCAATTCCTAGTCCTTTACCAATAGAATATTTTCATTAATTTTCTCCTTTAGCTCAGCCCTTTGAAAGAAAGCAAATGGGCACCAGGGTCGCTCAGTCGGTTAAGCATCTGACTCTGGATTTGGGCTCGGGTCAGGGTCTCAGGGTTCGTGAGACTGAGCCCCGTGTTGGGCCCTGTGCTGACAGCGCGGAGCCTGCTTGGGATTCTCTCTCTCTCCCCCTCTCTCTCTGC
This sequence comes from Prionailurus bengalensis, assembly GCF_016509475.1. Classification (NCBI taxonomy): domain Eukaryota; kingdom Metazoa; phylum Chordata; class Mammalia; order Carnivora; family Felidae; genus Prionailurus; species Prionailurus bengalensis. The sequence continues at coordinate 13,219,750 of NC_057355.1, forward strand.
TCCTCCCTGCGATTCTGTCTTGTCCATTGCTCTGCCTACCAGCCCTCCTTCTGTTATCCCCCCCCCCCCACCATATTGGGTGGGCTTTTCCCACTACCCGAGGATCTCGAGCTTATTACATAGTATAGAAGTTAGTCACTCCCTCGCTTATCTTCTCCACTAGGCTGTGTAATTTGGTCAGTGGGTATATCCAAGGGAGTTGCATCTAATTTGTCTTTGTTTTCTTAGGGCCTTGCTGTGTGCCTGACACATAGCATCTGCTCACTCCATATTTGTGTAATGAGGAAATCAGTGATAGCAATGTGTACATTCAGGTTAGGACGGTTTTTGTTAGTGTCTTTGTTGTGAGTTCTTGTCAGTTTACGATTTAATTAAAGTCTGATTTTCTTGTTTTTTTTTTTTTTTTTAAAGAAACACATCATACTGTAAATGAAATTTTTTTTTGTATGATAGTAACTGAAAAACAGAGATTTAGACAGGGGTAGACTTTACAGCCCAAGTCCGATACTGGCTTTAAATCTGTTCTTCTCTTTTTTCTTTTTTAAAAAAAAAATTTTTTTTTAACGTTCATTTATTTTTGAGACGGAGAGAGACAGAGCATGAACGCGGGAGGGTCAGAGAGAGGGGGACACAGAATCTGAAACAGGCTCCAGGCTCTGAGCTGTCAGCACAGAGCCTGACGCGGGGCTTGAACTCACGGACCGCGAGATCATGACCTGAGCCGAAGTCGGCCGCTTAACCGGCTGAGCCACCCAGGCGCCCCATCTTCTCTTTTTTTTCAGTGAAGGTGGAAGTCCTGGGGAATCCGTGAGTTTTGGGGTTGGGTAATCTGTATGTAGGATGTGGGCCATCTGTTTCCTTCCTAATGAATAGTGGTCAGGTTTCTATCACTTTCATGAAATTGGGGGAAGCAAGGAGCGGGGAGGAAGGGGTTGGCAAGTGACAAACCCAGTGCACCACAGGGACAATCAGATGTTCACCGAGTATCCTTGCTGTGACTTATTTTGTTTGTAGCTTTCTAGAGGGGTAAGGAAAGGAACTTCTGTGGTCGGAGGCACCCATTGGGGTTTGTCTTCCATGTTTTTTATGCAGTGGCAACTTGGTACTAGGCTGAGCCCGCAGCCATGGGATAAGACCCCAAATGATGGTGTCTGAATGTTTTCTAGTTTCTTCTTAGTCCTGCCAGTGTCAGCAGGGAAGCAAGGTGCAGGTTGACAGTTATGGGGAAATGGAATGAGGAAGCAAAGCACAAAATTAAGAAGGAAGAGGAAGAAAGCATGTGAGAACAGAGAAGCCACATGGAGCCTTGGAAGAGTCTCAGTGAAGGTGCTTCAACCAGCCATAAAACCAAAATGGAAGAAAGTAGGTTTAGAATAAAGAATACACTGGTCGAAGAGGATTCTCCAGACTTTTCTTTGGGCCTTCAATTCTGATCGCCGTGGGCATTGCACATAAACCCGATCTCAACTTGTTCTGACAGAATTTGGTGTCCCTCAAGTGCTCTCACACACAGAGACCGTTTTTCTCGGCCACACCCGCCGGGTGGCCCAAGTGAAAAACCCATGAATGCCGTGAGGCTGTCTCACTTTCCTTGCTTTTCACGGACATTTTCGTTTATGCATCTCACCTCTGTCTCCTCCTCACTTCTTCGTCTCGTACTTCTCTTCCGGGAAACCCTCTCACCCATCAGATTCTCCCTCCCTGTGAGGGTTTTCCCGACTGTACAGTCAGTGTTAATCACCCTGCTTTTGTTTGCCTGGCATGCCACTTTTGCTGTTACCGAGTGCTTACTTCATTCTGCTTTCTGTAGACATCTGTAGGGGAAGAAAGGGTTTGGAACAGGTAAGGGAGGTAGCGAAGGGAAAGCAAATTGGTAGTGGGCAAAGGTGTCACTGGGTAAGACCCTGAGAAGGTCACCTGCCTCCTAGGCCTGTATTAACTGTCCAGCGGCCATCTGGCTCTGAGGACCAACTCATGCTAACCCAATGCTCACGAGACAGAGCTATAAATGACAACCTGGACTGTTTGTAATGAGGGTTAAATACCGTATAGACTCTAATATTTATTTTGATAGCAACAGCACGCTGTTTCCTGATTGTCGAGTTACTTGGGAAGTCGAATCGTAATAAACCTCAACTTCATTAATGTGTAGGGAGTGATAATTATCTCAGGGCCTGGAAAAACTTGGGGAATCTGTTAGACGTATGGACTCTTGGAAGTCGGCCTACATGAGAAGTCACATAGAATCGGGAGATTGTTTTACGAACATGAATCCCTGCAAGGAGAACGGGTAGGTTCCACACTGAATGGTGTCTCGTAAGCCATTCATCTCACGATAGAGATTGAGGTGCAAAGGAGATCTTGACATGCTCACACTTTGTTCGCTTGAGCCAATGACCTCCATATCCACATGGCCAACCTGCCTAGGCCACGAAGCCACGATTCTTAAAGTCCTGTGGCATAGGCTGTCTCTTCCCCCTGTAGGGTTCAAGGACGAGTCCAAACTTTTACCCAGGCTTTCTTGCATGACCTTTCCCTTTTTATTGATTGACACATTAATTTATTAGCTGTCTATTTTCACTTTCAGTCAGGCCAGTAGGTTTTCATGGTTGCCTGGCAACCAGATTGCCTGCTTTCAATGACTTTGTATGTCGGGCCTCTGATGGATGAAAGGTGGTCTTACAGTTTTATTCTCCTTGCTGCCATCACCAAAACTTGGGCATGGGAGGTGGTAAAGGGCACCTTATGTTCCTGTTATTTTGATAGCAACAGCACACTGTTTCATGATTGTCAAATCATAATAAGCCTCAACTTCATTAATGTGTACGGAGTGATAATTATATCAGGGCCTGGAAAAACTTGGGGAATCTGTTAGGTATATTGACCCCACCTTGTATTTAGTTGGTTATTTAGAAATTGGCCTCGTGTTAGATTGGAAGCTCCTGAGGAACAGATGATGCCTTCTTTTTCTTCCTGCCCAGCTTTCTGCAAACCTTGTTTATGTGAAATATATTGACTAATGTTTCTCTGACACTGACTTCAAGAAATAATGTTTTTAATGTTTTTATATATTTGAGAGAGAGAGAGAGAGAGAAAGAGAGAGAGAGAGAATGAGTGGGGAAGGGGCAGAGAGAGAGGGAGACACAGAATCCGAAGCAGGCTCCAGGCTCTGAGCCATCAGTACAGAGCCCGATGCGGGGCACAAACTCGTGAACCGTGGGATCATGACCTGAGCTGAAGTCGGACGCTTAACTGACTGAGCCACCTAGGCATCCCTCTGAAGCTGACTTTTAAGCCACAGGCCATGCTAGGTGCTGTGGAGCCTTAAGAAGTTCAGCTGGTCGAGGAAGGTGGTGATACATGGAGGCCCTGGATGGGGGGGTTGGAGGGGGATATATAGTGAGCACTAATGGACTTCGCAAATGTCAGATTAAATATGGAGAAGCTACAGTTAAGGAGACCCAGAGGGAGAATAGCTTTTCTTTTCTTTTCTTTTTTCCTTTGCATTTTCTTCTCACTTCCTTCCCCAGTACTTATTTTTCGAGATGCTCTCTCTTGCCTTGTAAAATCGGGTACTGAGGAAATACAGAAAGTTGCCTCTGGTCCCCGTCCTCTGTGTTGATGATGTAGTTGAGAGTAGGTCCAGATATTGGAAAAAATGACCAAGGATCCGAGGTGGTCTCAGTCCCCGGTCAGTGCTAGATGACCATCTGAGGTCAGTAGAGAGGGTCGCTCTGAGTAGGTGGTCAGGGAGGGCACGTTATGTGTCTAAGACTCAGGTAGGTAGGGAGGAAAGCCTAGTAGTTAAGTTTCATTCAAAATAAAGTTTTAAGCCTAAAAAAAAATAGAGAGAATTCGTGGCCCAAAACTATGTGGCAGGCATGGGCTCACTGCTATGGTTATGTTTGTATTTATTCGTGTTAGTATTGTTATTTTTATCAGTACACTTTCCAGAATGTAATGAGGGCTGAGAAGGTTTAATGGCTTACTTAAGGTCATCTAGGTAGTGTTAGAGCTAGGATCCCAATCTGGGAACTGTCTGAATCCAAAGCCCGTACACAAAACTGTGTGCACAGCATGGAGTTTGGAAATGTGATCCTTTAACCTGGGATACCTCCAAGTCAGTGATCTAAAAAAGTTGGTAATGAAAAGAAGATATTGGTTGTTATTTCTCTGTGTCCACTGTGCCCTTTTATATTTTTTATTTATTTTAATGATTTTACTTTTATTTTTGAGACAGAGAGTGAGCAGGGGAGGGGCAGAGAGAGAGGAAGACACAGAATCCAAAACCGGCTCCAGGGCTGAAACATACAAACCGAACTGTGATCATGACCTGAGCCGAAGTGGGATGCTTAATGGACTGAGCCACCCAGGCAACCCTCACTGTGCCTTTTTAAATACAGGGGTAATTATAGTGCTTGAATGGGTTTATTATGATGGCCAGCAACTAATAACCCTGAATGGAAGGATTACTGCCCCCCCTCTCTCATTCATGTAATTCCCACCCTCCCCCCCGCCCCCACCGGGATACATCCTTTCCTGACATTTCATTTGGCAGTTGGTATTTTAAATAACTAGCTTTGGTGCCAGCTTATATAGATGAGCTGAGTGGTTTAGAGAAGTACCTGATTGGGATGTTTCTAGAACCGCTACTCGGCAACCACAGAGCTTCAGTTTAGTGACCACAAAGAAGCAAAATGACAAACCGGTGCAGAGGAACGGGCCTCCAGCTGGTGAACAAGTACATTAGTGTCTCTACACTTCAATTTCGGGCCCTTTTACGATTCTTGGTTTATCCCCCAAATCATCACTCAGCCTCATGGTGTCGGCGAGCCAGGCGTGTCCGCCACATTGCAGGGTCTTTCACAGCTTGGGTGCCCCGTTTCTTCTTCCCTCCCTCCTTTCTCACGCGTTGAGCACCTCGCATGTGCTGATGCTGCTCGGGGCGCCAGGAACCCAGCGGTCAAGAAGGCAGACAAAAATCCACTTCCTCCTGGAGAGCCTATCCTGATCTCAACAGTGGCAGGCTACAGATAGGTTCAGAGAGGGGTAGGTGGAAGGGAGAAAAACAAAGCAGAGAAGATGCTTGCTCAGTGCTGGGGTGGTAGTTCTGCCCGGAGTGGCCAGGAAAGACCTCTTCTGAGATGGCGACATTTACCCGGCGGCCTAGAGGAGGCGAGGAAGGAAGGTGTGTGCGCGTCTGGAGGGAAAAGCCTCTGCAGGGGAGAGAACACCGGCCGGGTGGCAGGACAGGAGGGGTGGGTGGCAGCAGATGTCAGAGTTATTTCTGAGGCTGGATCATGCAGACTTTCCCATCCTGTGGGGCGGTCCTGCCACACCACGAGGACGATCCGGGATACCCACGAGGGGCATCCATCCAGAGGAGCGGTGGGGGCTCAATACTGTGCTGCTCGCAAGGCAGGGATCTGTAATATACAGGTGGCGTTGTGATACCTGCTCTATAGGTGGCGAATAGCTGAAGGAGAAGCTTTGCCTGGGGAGAGAGCCATGCAGGAAGCCTGCCTAGGCTGATGAGCCCTGTGTGCCAAGGGAGGTCCCACGGGCCCGAGGCGTCATTAGACATCTCTCCAACTGTCATGATACAAGTGTCAGGGGAGCGGAGGGAGGGAATGAAGGGAGGGACTCAGGTTGCTGACCCCCGTCATTGAGTTTTCTTCCTCCAGTCTTCCTAAACATACCCCCTGTCTTAATACGAATCATGATAGCAATATAACAGTCCTAATAGGAAAGCAACCCCGATCTGGTACCACCTTCCGAGAGGTTATGTATCAGGACCCTTGCTGGGAACATGAGCGTTATCTCCTCGGACCATCCCTCTGGCTCGCTCTGCATACAGGCAGCCTCGTGCGCTGTCCGGCCCCAGAAACACGGTAATGCTCAGTAGACCTCCTTTGAATGAATGCATTTTTCTCCCATCAGTCGGCGAGGTGAGTGTCTTTTTTGCCCCTTTTGGACAGGTTCCCACGTCTTGAATTTTAGGTCGAGTTTTCAAGGACGCGAAGCTAGGAAGTAGAACAAGTTGGGTGGGAACCGGGTCTTTCTGACTCCCGGGCCTCGTCTGCCCCTGCAGGGAGCTGCCGGTCAGTCAGCCGGGCGAGGTGTTCTGACTTTGGATTTGGGGCAAGTCGGGGCACGGTGAAAAGAATAGAGGACCCAGGTCAGTCAAGGGAACGCCTAACTCTTTGGTCTCCCTTAGTGAGCAACCATTTATCTCTTCACTTGGACTTCTTCATTTGTAAATTGATGATACTCCTGACAGCCTGTGGGCCCCTCATAATAAGTTAATAGGAGTCTGTGTGTATTTGTATATTATAAAGTGCTAAGCAAACGTAAAGGGGACCATTATTCTTTTAAACTATCTCCAAGTGGGGCGCCTGGGTGGCTCAGTCGGTTGAGCATCCAACTTCGGCTCAGGTCATGATCTCAGGGTTGGTGAGTTCGAGCCCCATGTCCGGTTCTGTGCTGATAGCTCAGAGCCTGGAGCCTGCTTTGGATTCTCTGTCTCCGTTTCTCTCTACCCCTCCCCAACTTGTTCTCTCTCTCTCCCTCTCTGTCCTCTGTCTCTCTCTCAAAAATTAACATTAAAATTTTTTTAAAAAATAAGAAATAAACTATCTACTGGTAACAGCATGGAACAGCGTGTGAAAGGTCAGTGGACAACTGTGACTGAACAGGAAAAGAAAGGTTGAGTATACCAGGGGTTGGCCAACTTTTTCCATGAAGGGCCGGATAATCAGTATGTCTAGCTTTGTGGCCCCTCTGGCCTCTATTGCAACTTCTTAGCCTTGGGATTGTATCCTGAGAGCAGCCATAGACAGTATGCAAATGAGTAGGTGGGGCTGTGTTTCAAAGTTTAAACTTTATCTATAAAAGTAGGTGGTGGATTGTAATTTGCTGGTCACTGATTTTTTTTTTAAATTTTTTTAACGTTTATTTATTTTTGAGACAGAGAGAGACAGAGCATGAACGGGGGAGGGGCAGAGAGAGAGGGAGACACAGAATCTGAAACAGACTCCAGGCTCTGAGCCATCAGCACAGAGCCTGACTCGGGGCTTGAACTCACGAACCACGAGATTGTGACCTGAGCCGAAGTCGGAGGCTTAACCGACTGAGCCACCCAGGCGCCCCTGCTGGTCACTGATTAATACTCACATGTGACTGAGTAGGGTATATAGGTACACACATACACGCATACACACACACGACTCATATTTTGCATATTATTATTCCAGGGTGATCACTTACAGAGAAAACACTCTTGGGGCTGGGGGGGGGGGAACTAAATACGTGTACCTTGATTGTATGATCAATAGCTTCCTGCAAAGCTGTGTCCAAACGCGATATGCACAGACTCAGCCATTTGGTAGACCTGAATTTTGTGAACAGACATTTAGTTTTTAAAAAAAAAAATGTTTTTTTCATGTTTGTTCATTCTTGAGACAGAGACAGAGACAGAGCATGAGAAGAAGAGGGGCAGATAGAGAGGGAGGCACAGAGTCCGAAGCAGGCTCCAGGCTCCGAGCTGTCGGCACAGAGCTGGGCGCGGGGCTTGAACTCATGAACGGTGAGATGGTGACCTGAGCCGAAGTCGGACGCTTAACCGACTGAGCCCCCCCGCAGGTGCTCCAGACAGCGTAATTTTGTTCTCTAGTTGCCCTGTGGGTCGTTTTGATTCTGTCACTGGATCCGGGCTGTGCTTCAGGGTCTGGCTCGCCATCCCATTCCCTTTGCTCACTTCGCTCCTTCCTTTGTCTTGTTGGGTGTTTGTGTTTGTGACCACTGTCAGCCAGAGTGTTCAGATTCTCGGTAACCTAGACGTGAGAGGAGTGGTTAAGTCAATACGTCTTACGGGGACTGCTTGCCATACTGACCTGTCCCGAGTATTTTCCAGAGACTGTAGAAACGCTCTCCTGAGCCAGCTTTTTTCCTCATTTAGCTTTCCTGGCTGTGGGTTGATGTCTCCTACTGAAGTTTAAACCCCCCCCCCCGCCCCACGGTTGTTTACATGGTTTATAATTTGGCTTCCTGTGTGTACTTCATGGTGAGAGCCTTTGGATGAGCCACATGGGAGGTAGCATTTGTACAAGGTCACGTTTAGCATACACACAAGGAAACTGTTTATTCACATCAGTGTCTTGCTCTTAGGATCCTGGGTGACTTTTCTGTTTTATATGACTGGCCCATCCATGCTCCTATCTCCCCATATCCTGCTACATTTTAATACATTTGCCTTCCTGCAGCTAGAGGACTCTTCCCTAAAGAGAAGGCAAAGTTTATTACCTTGCCACCCATTTCCGCTCAGGTAGAATGGAAATACCAATTTAAATTCTCAGTCATAGAAAACAAAAGCAAACCAAAAACACAAAACCACTTACCCAAAAGGCAGCAGAGAGAGTTATGGGAGAGATGGTTAAACCGGATCCTAATTTTCATGCCACGTTGTTATTGCCATAATTTTGGAATGTTTCTAAGTAATTAGACCTTTTTTCTTAGTAGCCTTTTTTTAGCATTATGATATTCAATTTAAAATTTTTTTAATGTTTATTTTTGAAAGAGAGAGAGAGAGAGTGTGTGTGTGAGCAAGGGAGGGGCAGAGAGAGAGGGAGACACAGAATCTGAAGCAGGCTCCAGGCTCCAAGCTGTCCGCATGGAACCCTGATGCGGGGCTTGAACCCACGGACCGCAAAATCATGACCTGAGCTGATGCTGGACACTTAACCAACTGAGCCACCCAGGCGCCCCTAGCATTACGATATTCAAAATTATTCATCTTTCCCTGTGTCCTTAGAAATAACGTGTTTGGCATTTGTGAAACCAACACCAAATGCATAAATGTAGGATCGAATACTATTCGGCCACCAAAATGGTTTGAATGATTGCAGAGGACGACTTGGATGGGCTTCCAAGGCATTGGGCCGAGTGAACGATGTCAGTGTCAGATGTTGGCATATTGGCTGAGTCCATGTGTATGGTATTCTGGAAAAGATGAAATTACGTGAGGAAGACAGACAGGTGGCTGCCGCGGGCTGAGGATGATTTAAGCCCCAGTGGGATAGCACGGATGAGTGTTAATGGGGTGACAGATCTGTTCTGTCTTGATTGTTGTGGTGGTCCCTCAAATCTATGTGTGTGTTAAAAACCGTACCATTGGAGGCACCCGGGTGGCTCAGTTGGTGAAGCAAGTGACTCTTGATTTCCGCTCAGGTCGGGATCTCAGGGTTCGTGGGATTGAGCCCCATGTTGGGCTCTGAGCTGACAACATGGAGCCTGCTTGGGATTCATTCTCTCTCTCTCTCTCTCTCTCTCTCTCTCTCTCTCTCTCTCTCTCCGTCTCTCTCTCCCTCTCCTTCTCTCTCTGCTCCTCCCCTGCTTGGCCTCTCTCTCTCTCTCTCTCAAAATAAACATATAAACAATGTAGCCCTGTACACATATACAGAAAGGCAATTTTACCATTATGTTTTCAAAAGTAAAATAAAAAAAAACACAGAGGGCTTGATTATGCTTGTTGAGAACATCAAAAATATATTCTAATGATAGTGGGGTATCAGGGACTCCTCTGAGGAAAATCTTAATTGTGCTGTTTTTATGTATTTATTTTGGAGAGAGAGGCAGACAGAGCATGAGCAGGGGAGGGTCAGAGAGAGAGAGAGAGAAAGAGAGAGGGAAACAGAATCCGGAGCAGCTCCAGGCTGAGCTGCGAGCACAGAACCCGATGCGGGCCGTGAGATCATGACCTGAGCCGAAGTCGCGTGCTTAACCGACTGAGCCACCCAGGCGCCCCTTAATTGTGCTGTTTTTAAAGAAAAGGCCCGTTGACGTGGTTACTGGGTTGACAAAGAAGTGAAGTAATGTACCTTCTATTCAGTGGGTAATATCTTAGGCTCTATGCAGAATGTAGGGGAATATTCAAGGTTATGTGTCCCCCAGCAGCTGTAACGTGTCCTCTGGTGCCGATGTAGCATTTCGGTTCTTCTTTACGGTGATCGGTTTCCTTCGTTCGTGTGTATATACGGTGTGTGACAGTTACGGTGGCCGTGGGAACCGTAAGTTTAAGTTGTGTGACTTTTCTGTGAGTAAAACCGGCCATAATGTTGAATTAATGTCATTCTTCACATTTAATTTCCATGTTGTTGTAAGTGGAAGGCGTATCATATATTTGGATAAAAGCTGTCACTTTTGATAGTGTGGAAGCCACGGAGGGGATGTGGACCAGTGGATACAACGAGGCCAAGTTGGGAGAGCGCGTTTGGGGTGCCCTCTGAGGGTTGACGTTTTCGAGCGCCTGGCCGTCCACCTTCGTATTTGACAGTAGAACATTCTGGACCACCACGATCTTTGGCGAATGACCACGTACTTTAAATGGAAACCCTGATCCCAGCGCTCGGGGCTTTGTGGAGTTGCTTTTGCACAGGATTGGTTAAGTGGAACATCGATTCGTTTCCTAAAACCGGAGACACTGGTGGGTCTTCAGGCCACAGAGCATCAGACGGCACGTGGTGCCTTGTGAGCTCTGGACGTGGCAGTGTGGCTGGGCTCTCTTGGTTTCGTAAATCGGGTGGAAGAGGGGGTTGTTATGGGGCGCCTGGGTGGCTCAGTCGGTTGGGCGTCCAACTTGGGCTCAGGTCACGATCTCGCGGTCCGTGGGTTCGAGCCCCGCGTCGGGCTCTGTGCTGATGGCTCGGATCCTGGAGCCTGCTTCCGATTCTGTGTCTCCCTCTCTCTCTGCTCCTCCCCCACTCACTCTCTCTCTCTCTCTCTCCATCTCTCAAAAATAAAATAAACATTAAAAAATTTTTTTAGAGGAGGGGTTGTTAAGCTTCCGGGAGATATCGTGTGTGTTGTAATAAAAGGGCAAATCTTTTGAGACTGGGGGAGTTGAGTAAGGTTCTGATTGTCCTGATAAAGCGGTCATCGGATAGTCCTGTCCAACCATCCTGGGTGTCTTTCCCATAGAACAAAATAGGAGTTTGAAGAGCCGGTGGGGGGGGGGGGGAGGTGACTCGTAGAGGCTGTCCCCTCTTTTCTGGTCTGCTAACAGCCTCCTGCACTGAGGGTTAGGGCTCTCTTCCTGGCTGGGCAGCAGTGGTATGTCCAGGGCCAAGGTCACTCTGGTGACCACAGGGCTGGGAGCCTTCAGGAAAGGTCAAAGTGCCTGAAGTCACCCTTGGTCCTGGTGAATTAATCTGAAGTAAATGAGTTCTGTTTGCAGTCTTAGGGATGCTAGGCCTGGTGGAGAAGGAGGCCGGTGTGAGAATCATGGGTGCAGAAGTCCCAGGGCCTCTGTCCTTCCTGGGAAAGGACTTGTCAGGCTTCAGGCCACCTTGTGATCAGGGCCAATGGTTGCCTGGTTGCAGCATTTTGTAATGGCCCTGCATGCAGAGGGGGTGGACCAGAGAACCCCTGCTTGTTCACGGCCCCTCACCCTCCCGCTGTGCCTCTTAGGGGCTGAAGAGCTGCCCTCGTGCTGGGGAACCCAGGGCCTCTTGCCGCCTGAAGCTCTCTCTGAGAGAGACAGAGATGAAGAATGTGTGTGTATGTGCGTGTGTGTGTGTGTGTGTGTGTGTGTGTGTGTTTGCGTGTCACTGCCTTGGAAGGCAACCTACCATCCAGGTGGGATGTCTGCCCTGTGTCAGGACCTCTCTGATGGATGCGATGGATGGGAAAGACCAGAGACCATGGTGCCCCTGGTCCTTGCGTCTCCCCTCAGTGGTTCAGGGTCATCGAAGCAGCCTCCGCAGGTCTGCTGCCTGCCTCAGTTTGCCTATGACTTCAGAGTTACCCAGCCTTGTGTGGAGGGAGAGACCCCATGTTTCTCACACAGGAAATCAGCCCTGAATAATGTGCCCGACAGACAGAAACATATCCAAAAATGCTAGAAGATCATTAGCTCATTTCCCTTCCACTCTGCCTTTGCATACAGGCAGCCATCCTTACATCAGCCCCAGAAACCTTCAAGGAGTCCCCAGATTCTTCCGGAACCTGTGTTGTACGTATAAAACCTGCGTAACGGACAGGTCTACTGTATCCTACACTGACTACTGACTGTTGACTGTTACCCATTTCGTTGCTCTGTGGGATCATTTCCTGGGTATTTTTTTTTTTTTTTTTGAGAGGGAGAGAGAGAAAGAGAATGGGAGGGGTAGAGAGAGAGAGGGAGAGAGAACCCCAAGCAGGTTCTGCACCGTGTAGATCCTGACGTGGGGCTCAATCCCACCGACGAAGAGATCAAGACCAGAGCCAAAACTAAGAGTCAGAAGTGTAACCCACCGAACCACCCAGGCGCCCCTCCTGGGCGTCTTAAATTAGAAAACATTGGCACCTCTCATTCTGAGGTCATTTGCTCAGAATTTGCATTTCTTACCCCTGGGTTGGTGACGGTACAGTCTCACGAAGGTATGGCTTGAGGAAGGTCTTCCGGATCACATTTTGAAACGTCTCCTCCTGCGTGACCAGCCCGGGTCTCTGGCACAGGATCCGTCCATTTCTCTCCGGTGGGCAGGGGGGCCAGGCAGGCCCGGGGAGGGCGCTGTGGGGTGATTCTCCTGCTTGCATTTCGTTCACTGGAAGAAAGCTGCTTGCACGCCAAGCCCCGGACGGACCAGGGATGATGGAGCAGCCCGGTGGTGGAGGACAATCAGCCTTATCCACACTGATGCTCCGATCGTGACCAAGACGGCCGAGGCTGCAGGCAGGTGGATTCCACCGAATCAAACTTTTGTTGCCAGGACTTGCCACACACGTGCAAAAGCAGCCCGCGCACCCGAAACTGAGCGCGCAGATGGCGCCTTCAAGGGGATATCCCTGTAGGTTAATGTCATTTTGCTTTCCTGAAGCAGGTTGTTTCTTTCTCTTTTCTTTACAGAAGCTATGCGGCAGTGGTGATCTGAATGCTTCTCTGACATCCCAGCAGTTTGAAGAACGATCTGTGAGTGACAATGCCTTAAAAGCAAACGCTAGAGCAAATACTATAGATATTTCTTACCGAACGTCTGTATTTCTTTGCCTCTTTTATTTTTCAAGAACGCTGAACCATTGCAAAGACCGGCCTGGCGAATTATAGCTGGAAGAGATTAATTCCGAGTCTATTGATTTGTCAGACGGGGACGGATTTTTCTAAAAATACAGAGCAGCTCTCCAGTTGAGTGGGAGAGTAAAGGAGACAAAGCCATTCTGAAGTGCTTTGAAACCTAGACGGGGGAGTTTTCAAAAGAAGGCCGTCAAGGGAGACCTAGCCACAGAATCGATTAATTGAATGTCAAAAAAGTGAACGATAAATTACTTTATCTGTCTCTTGTCTCTGGAAAGACAACAATTTGGACTAGTGCAAAACTCTGGTTCGAAACTTTAGTTGGATTCATTTGATGAATATTCGAAAAGAGACTTGCATTCAACATGGTGGCCTGTGGGAGTCGATGCCTTCCTGGGGAGGGGAGTGAGCTAAGGTGAGGGGAGGAAGACTGAAGGTCAAGTGTAGGAGACTCCACGGGGCGGGGGGTGGGGAGCAGGGAATGGAGGAAAAATATGCCGAGGGGAGAGCATGCAAAGGCATCATATGTGGACACAGGAGGGGCAGGTGCCTTATGCACCTGTGGGCCGCGGAGGCCGGCAGCTGAGCGGTCCTGAACGTGAACTGCAACGTTTTTACTTCACGTGGAGGAGGTGCAGGGGAGTGGAAGGGCTTGGGGGGAAGGGGGAGAAAATGAGGAAGCCACTTTACCTCAGAAGTGTTCACATGTCTGTCGGGGCCAGCCCCACAGCTGCATTTCTGCCTGCCACTTCCTCCCTCGTGTTCCTCCGCGAGTTCTAGAAGAAAGAATCCTGCAGGGGCACCGGGCTGGCCCAGTGGGTTGAGAGTCCAACCCCTGACTTCAGCCCAGGTCATGATCTCGCGGTTTGTGAGTTCGAGCCCCGCATCGGGCTCCGAGCTGGCCGTGCTGGAGCCTGCTTGGGACTCTCTCTCTCTCTCTGCCCCTTTCTCTGCCCCTCCCCTGCTTGCTCTCAAAATAAACAAGAAACTAAAAAAAAAATTAAAAAAGAAATAAAGAATCCTACAGGAAATTGCGGAGTTGAAGGGTATTTCAGATACTGATATACTTCCGAGGGCATAATAATACCCCTTGTGTGATTTGGGGGGCGGGGCGAGTTAAATATTGCAACAATCGCATCGTGAATTTGGATACAATCCCACTGGAGACAATTATAGAGGATATGTTAGTGAGACCTAGTAACCCGGTCATCAAGGCGGGTGGGGTGGCAGATGAGGCTTGAAGGTGGCGACCCCCTGCCCCCCACCCTTTTTTTTTTTTGCTCTCAAGTTAAGAGGTGTTCCTGAAATTCTCTTCCTCGGTCCCCAGACACCAGACTTACCTTCCTTCTCCATCTGTGCAGATGTTTGGGGAAGCCGGCGATGGCGTGAGTAACCTGCCCAGTCCTTTTGCCTACCTCCTCACCATACACCTGAAGGAAGGCCGCAACCTGGTCATCCGAGATCGCTGCGGTAAGCCTGGCTCTTCTGGGTGCCTTGTGGCCCGCGCACCTGCTTCTCCACTCTTGTTTCTGTGTTGTTAGTGCCCCTTTCTCGTCTCGCGCAGCAGAGCGGAGCTCAGACCTATACCCCGAAGGTATCGAGCATTTGCAGCAAAGTTATTTGAAGACCCTGCATCTTCCTTTCCTTTAGTGTGGTTAAATGAACGATGAGAATGTCAACAGTAAGGACAGTAGTCATCACGATAATGACATGAGTAATCATTCCATGAAATAAGGCCACGGGAATAGCATTATCCTGGCGGCTAGCAGCTGCTCAAGAAAACGCTCCCTCGAGTCCACTTTCATTACACATAAGAAAAGACGCGAACGTACGTAAGAAGTACATAATTTCTTGTGTATACGTGGACGTGAGCATGTGTGTGAATATGTGTATATGTGAATAGACGTGAGAAGGAGACGTAAGCAAGAGATGTCCGTGCGAGGTCCCCAAATGCACACAGAGCCGAAGATGCCCTTTGAACCCCATCCCCTTCCTGCACTGAAATCCCACGGGGCTTCGCTCCCTCAGGAGAACATTTGTCATCTGCGTATCATTTGATTCGTTCACTTTTCCCCCTGTTTCTGTGCCTTTAAAACACACACATGTACACACGCGTGTTTTTTAAAAGTTTATTTATTTTGAGAGAGAGAGCGCGCACGAGCAGGGAAGGAGCAGAGGGAGAGAGAGAGAGAGAGAGAGAGAGAGAGAGAATCCCAAGCAAGTGCGACACTGTCCGTGCACAGCCCAATGCAGGGCTCGAACTCACGAACTGTGAGATCACAACCCGAGCCAAAATCAAGAATTGGACGCTTAACAAACTGAGCCACCCAGGCACCCCCACACGTGTATGTTTTTAATTAACATGATACTGTAATATCCCTATTAGCCCGCAATAAGCTTTCTTTTTGCTTCACGATACGTATTCAAGATCGACGATGGTTTTCCATGCAAGCATGTCTCCATTCTTTTAAATGCTATGCAATATTCCATAGTATGATGTGTGATTTATTCAGTTTCTCTACTGACAGTTGCTGCTTTTTTTTTCAACTCTCTCGGCCGCGTAAATGATACTGTAATGAGCACCCCGTGTTTGTTTTTGGCACAAATAAGAATACATCTTTCAAAAAGTAGCATGTGCTTAAGTGTAGATGGTGGGGCCAGACTGCCCGGGCTCAAAGCCTTCCCTTCTCCAGTTGTTGTTTGATTCAAGAAATGTCCCTTGGCCCCTCTGTGAGTTCGTTCCCTCATCTATACAATAGTAACCTTTATTGTAGCTGTTAAAAGCATGGAAGGTAATAACTCACATAAAGTGCTTACAACTACATCTGGCTTCTAGCACTTCATGGAAGTTAACTGTTGGGGTGCCTGGGTGGCTCAGTTGGTTAAGCGACTAACTCTTGATATGGGTTCAGGTCAGGATCTCACTGTTCGTGGGATCGAGCCCCATGTTGGGCTTTGTGCTTGACAGTGCAGAGCCTGCTTGGGATTCTCTCTCCTGGTCCCTTCCCTTGCTAGCTTGCTCATTCTCCCTCTCTCTCTCTCTCTCTCTCTCTCTGTCTGTCTCGAAATAAATAAACAAACATTAAAAAAAAAAAAAGATAACTGTTGTTAGCAACCGGGACAGAACCTAGAAATAGAAGTCAGGATCCAGGGGATACGTGTTGTTAAAAATTTAAGAAACCCTGGCAAATTGTCCTCCAGAAGGCAGAAAGCATGCCCTCTCTTACAGTATGTTACTATTGTTGAATATCTACTTTTATCACTGTTTTGGGCAATCTCATAGATTGGGTGTGGACTCTCCTTATTTTTAAATGTACTTTGTCGGGGCGCCTGGGTGGCTCAGTCGGTTGAGCGTCCAACTTTGGCTCAGGTCACGATCTTGCGGTCCGTGAGTTCGAGCCCCGCGTCGGGCTCTGGGCTGACAGCTCGGAGCCTGGAGCCTGTTTCGGATTCTGTGTCTCCCTCTCTCTCTGCCCCTAACCCACTCGCATTCTGTCTCTGTCTCTCTCAAAAATAAATAAACATTAAAAAAAGTTAATTTGTACTTTGTGGATTGTCATGGTAATGAACGTGGGTTTCGTCCTGTTTTCAATTGAGTTTCTTCTCTCTGTAATTCTTTGTAACTTTCAGCATTAATGGTTGTTTATTACAGGTTGCAAGTATTTTTCTCTCAGTCTGTTATGTCTTATTTCTATGGCTGATTTTATCCTTTAGAGGTTTTGCATTTCCTTACAGGCAAATATATTTGTGTTTTCTTTATAGTTTATTTATTTTTTTATTTATTTATCTAATTTATTTATTTAAAATGTTTATTTTTGAGAGTGAGAGAGCACAAGTGAGTGGGGGCAGGGCAGAGAGAGAGAGAGAGAGAATCCCAAATAGGCTCCACACTGTCGGCACTGAGCCCCACACAGGGCTCGAACTCATGGAGGAACCCTGTGATCCCGACCTGAGCCGAAATCAAGACTCAGATGCTTTATCGACTAAGCCACCCAGGCTCCCCTATAGTTTTTTTGTTTTTGTTTTTTTAAATTTTATTCTGTTTAGTAAGAAGGGATTTTTTTTTTTTAAATTCTAAGGAATTGAGTGTCTTTCTTCCTGTTGCTTCGTTTCTACGAATATGAAAAGGACAAAGTACCTCCTAGACCCTTCTTTCAGTGCTCTAAGTCCGTTAGCTTGTCTTTCTCATTCTTCCCATGGTTTTTTTTTTTTTCCTTTCAGGGAGAATGCCTCAACTTGGCCTTCCAGCTTACTCATTTTCTTGTCACCTGTGGCCATTGTGCAGTCAGGTCATGTGTTGAGTTGCCATTTAATTTTATATCAGCCTGTGATTATTTCACAAGTGAGATGATACCATCGTATTTCTGAGAATATTAAGTCCCCACTTAAAATCTCGTGCTTCATCCCTTGGATGTCAGCATCGTGTGTTCGCCACTCACGTTTCTGTGTGTCCCTCTGTCCTTGCCCCTCCATCTGCGGGCGCTGTTTTTGTTTACGGGGTCCTCCCTTCCCTGATAGCGAGCAGGGCTAGGATATGCGAATGGACAGCCTGCATCAGTAGTTCAGGCAGCTCCTTCCTGTTCCCCCCCAGTTATCACCAGTTCCCAGTTATCACCTCTCACCCAAAGCCTTCCTTTCTGGCTTACTGTTCATGCTCCCTGTTCCAGCTTGCAGTCCAAGTCTGTTGCTGGTCACTGGTTGGCCCCAAGGGGAGAGGACGGTGCTGGCCCAGCTGTTACAGGCTATGCTAGTCGGTTGGCCTAGAAACCGACGGTTTCTCAGGCCACCAGCTGCCTCCCCTACCTGCTGCCTGCAAGTTAAGAGCATCCCGGGTTTACCCACCACACACCCTCACATGCTCCCACCCAGCCCTGCTTCTGAAACCTTTTTGCTATAACTTTCTCCTGCTCACGTTTTGGATTGCGGACTCTTTGCCGATCTGATCTCACCTGACTTCCATCTTTCAGGATCCGTGAAATATGTTCATTTAAAAAAAATTTTTTTAAAGTTTATGTATTTCGAGGAAGGGACAGCATGAGTGGAGGGGGCGCTGAGGGAGAGGGAGCGAGACGATCCCAAGCAGGCTCCGGGCTGCCAGCACAGAGCCAGATGCGGGGCTTGAACTCACGAACCGCGAGAGCATGACCTGAGCTGAAGTCAGACGCTTAACCGACTGAGTCACCCGGGCGGCCCTGCTCACTTTTTTTAAAAACAAAATTGCTATCCCTGCCTGTCTGTATCTTTGTACTTCCTCAGATATAGGACTTCAAAATGGTGGGGGGAAAATCTCATTTTTTACTTGTTGGTAAAATGTGTTTTCTATGAAAATCATAATTTCTCATCTATCGGTCGTGTGACTTCTTATGTTCTGTCGTTGGGCACTATGGTCGTAAACATATGCCTTTTTTTTTTTTAATTTTTTTTTTCAACGTTTATTTATTTTTGGGACAGAGAGAGACAGAGAATGAACGGGGAGGGGCAGAGAGAGAGGGAGACACAGAATCGGAAACAGGCTCCAGGCTCTGAGCCATCAGCCCAGAGCCTGACGCGAGGCTCGAACTCCCGGACCGCGAGATCATGACCTGGCTGAAGTCGGATGCCTAACCGACTGAGCCACCCAGGTGCCCCAACATATGCCTTTTAATAGATGCATCCCTTATGTTATTTTTAATGATTTGAGCGGGTAGCATTTCATACCTGAAATAACCCCTAGGGAATAATCATAAACCGGTGTAGAGTTAACTCCCACGAAAACACCAACTCTGGCTTTGAATTGGCACGGTGTCCCATGGGAGCTTCTGTCAAATGAGGATCATTATCGAGCTTGTCTTATGACAGCTTCTCTGGAATTGGAGAAGAATGTTCCATGGAGAGCATATTTAACTTGACTAGGAAGAGGGTGTTCCAAACCTTTAAACACCATGTTTTGTTTTAAATTCTTGGAATTCCTCTAAGAGTTTGTCACTTTGGGGAGGGAGCGCAGGCCCTGGAGTACCCCCGCACACCAGCTGTCCCCTTTCCAGTTTACCCGTTCTCTCTGGATCTTTCTCCCAGAGTGAGTTCTCTGGCCCTACCACCATTGACGTGTCATAATGATAGATTCCAAGTAGCAGGTTCCTAGTAGGGGGTCAGTAACCTCAGTGGATGATGGAGAAGACGTCGCACCTGGTAGAAAACAACCAAAATAATGCGGTGTGGGTACGCTTGCTCAATGTCATGGCCGTTTGGCGACAAAGGAGAGACCATAGCTTGTGCTATGATCCCAGCCACTGTCATCTCTGTCTGAATAGTTTCATCAGAGTTAAAACGTCTTATGACTTTGGCTTTATCTTGTGTAAACCTAACACGATCCAAATATAAATACCTACTAAGGCGTCTAGGTCATAAACCGCGTTGTTCCAGAACCTGTATCTTTTGTAGCCATTAGTGACTGTTCTTGTCTGTCTGCTTTTATTTATTGGGCAAGTTAATCATTATTGACAAAATATCCCTCTCCCAGCCAATTCTTTTTCCATGATTTGAGGTGCGCTGTGCCTCCTACACTGTGACTCTATTGATTTTCTGCTTGATTTTCATAAGCATCATATTAGCGATCAGGAAAATGTTCCAGAGCCCTCTCAAGGTGGGGCCGCATTTGAGGGAGCACGGTTGGTTTAGACAGGGATCCGAAGTACTAGGATGCATGCTCCCGCTCCTGCCTCCTTTGCCTGAGACTCGTTGTTTATCGGTACAACATTCCTTTCTTTTTTATTTTTTTAAATGTTTATTTAGTTTTGAGGGAGAGACAGAACATGAGCAGGGGAGAGGCAGAGAGACAGAGGGAGACACAGAATCCAAAGCAGGCTCCAGGCTCGGGGCTGTCCGCATAGAGCCTGACTTGGGGCTCGAGCCCTTGAACTGCGAGATCATGACCTGAGCCCAAGTGGTCGGACGCTCAACCGACTGAGTCACCTGAGCGCCCCTACAACGTTATTTTCTATGGGACCCAACCCGGCCTCAGGATTTTGTCCACCACAGTCCTTTCCACCAGTAGTTTTCAAACTTGAATGAGCATCAGGGCAGGCTGGAGGGCTGATGAAAACACATGTTGCCCACCCCCCAGAGTCTCTGATTCAGCAGGTCCTGCGTGGGGCCTGCGGATTTGCATTTCTAGCAAGTTCCCAGGTGATGCTGATGTAGGTGGTCCGGAAGCACACTTAGGAACCATTGTTCTGTGCAGCCTCTGTCCACCAGTGTGCATGGACAACGTGAGAAGAAATATTTGCTTCTCCTGATAGTAGGTAGAGCTTCAGTTCTCTACTAGGCACAACATTTTCTTTCCCTCATTACGTATTTGCTCTCCAGCATTATTCTCCAGCTTCCTTTTTTTTTTTTTTGTTTAATTTTTTTTTAAATTGATTTTCACTTATGACGGAGAGGCCTTTGGCGTGTTGTTGAAATGTATGACGCCCTCGGCTCTTAAGGGGGACACCTCTGGGCTATGGAAGTCAGTCGCACGGTTTCGTTTCTGAATGTTTAGGGAGGAAAACCGTTTTGATGAATCATTCTCTGAGGAAAGAGTTTGGTATTTCTTTAGGTTGTTGCATAAGCAGTGCTTACGCTTATGTAACTTTCTGTCTCGGACGTGGGGTGGGAACTTTTTCTGTCCAGGGCCACAAAGTAAATATTTTAGGATTTATGGGTCATAAGGGCTCAGGGACAGCTACTCATCTCTGCTGGTGTCATGCCCAAACAGCCATTACCTTTAGATCCATTTTAACGATTCACTTCCTTTTTGGTCATATCACCGCATAACTGAAGAGAGAGGGAGAAGTAACTGAAAAAAAAATGTGACTTTTCGGTGCCAATAATACATTGCACGACACTGACAGAAGTTATCCAGAGTACTGGATCACATCTGGTTTATTATTTAATTTTTTCTAAAGTGAAAAATGTTAGTGGTTTTCCAAACAGCCAAAGAGAAATCGTTCTTGGTTAGGGTTAGTATCTGACGAGAACATGTAAACACATGGTCATGACTGTGTTCTAATAAAACTTTATTTACAAAAACAAGCAGTGGCCCGGGTTTGAACCATGGGCCAACGTTTGCCAACCTCTGTCTAGAATATCGTGACCTGCTTTTTGAGTTTTACTCTAAGAAACTGCTTTCTGGTGTAGCAAAGTAAAAACTTTGTTTATTTGTGAGCATATCAGTAATATGACCTTGAATAATGAAAAAAAATTCTGGAGATATTAGGTGGCAAAAAGTCGTTTTTTTTTTTCCTTATATTTTAATGGGAAGTAAAGTGAAAAGTCACGGTATCCCCCTCAGGAAAAGGCATCTCTGACATGCTTCGAGAAGAGGCGCTAAAAGGCTCTTCCAAGGTTCGTGCCGGAGGATTGGAAGCTTTCGGGCACTTGACCCATCCAGAAGCAAACTCGGGGGAAGCGTCTCAGAAACGAGAGAACCCGTCTCAGTTTCGGTGCCGTCAGCCAGGCCTGGACAGTGGACTTCCTTCGTGAAAGAGTTCTGTGGACCTTTTTTTTTTTTTTTTTTTTTTTTTAAATTTTTTTTAACGTTTTTATTTATTTTTGGGACAGAGAGAGACAGAGCATGAACGGGGGAGGGGCAGAGAGAGAGGGAGACACAGAATCGGAAACAGGCTCCAGGCTCCGAGCCATCAGCCCAGAGCCTGACGCGGGGCTCGAACTCCCGGACCGTGAGATTGTGACCTGGCTGAAGTCGGACACTTAACCGACTGCGCCACCCAGGCGCCCCTCTGTGGACCTTTTATGTAAATCTCTTCCTTCTCCGCCTCAGACGCAGTGCTGATTTGTTATGCAGACTATCAAGGTGGAATTGGGAGATTTTCTGGGGCTTGGGGGGGAGGCTTGTGAAACCCTAAAGCTGGCTAATTGTTCTTTGGGCAGAATTAGGAGGGAGCTCCGGCTTCAGCACGATGGCTAGGTGTAGCAATGGTGTGGAGATCATAGTGTTATATAGTTGTTACCCAGACCATCACAGGGTCTTTAAAAAAATTTTTTGTGTGTTTATTCGTTTTTGAAAGACAGAGAGAGACAGAGCACAAGCGGGGGAGGGGGCGGAGAGAGAGGGGGAACACAGAATCCAAAGATGGCTCCGGGCTCCAAGCTGTCAGCCCAGAGCCCGACACGGGGCTCGAACTCACGAACCGCGAGAGCATGCCCTGAGCCGAAGTCGGACGCTCAGCCGACTGAGCCACCCAGGCGCCCCCACGCGGGGTCTTTAACTGTTAACTTGTCTATCCCTTGTATAGAATACATAGGTGTTTTGTGTGTGTGTGTGTGTGTGTGTGTGTGCATTGAATAAACCCAGCAAAATCTATGGGTCATTCAAAAGAACTGGACATAGCGGGTAACCGGTAACTCGCTGTCACGAACAGGTCTGTCCATCCGTGAGTCATCATGGATATAAGAATAACACCTGGGAGGCCGACAGCCTCTGTGACAGCGGGGCCACATTTAGAAGATTGCCTTTCACAGATCATTCTCTAGTTGGTTAGGAATTGCCTTCAATTCTTTGACACCCGGTCTTTCAGCCTTGCCTGGACTCAGTCCGGTATGGGCGAGCTCAGTACTAATTAAGCAGCCCCATTCTCTCTGCTGAACAACCTGCCGTGCTGTAGGTGGTCTTTCTAAAAATGAGCCTTACTTGAACGCTGGTAACGTCTAGCCATTGCCTTGAGTTCATCTTCTTGAGCAATCTACAGGAGGGAAGACCCAGCATCCCCCCACCTCCCTTCTCTATCCCAGTAATTGCCTGTTGCCTGTGGGTAGATCTTTGTCTCTGTCTACACCCCGCCTCCTGCCCTCCTGTCTTACTATTTTTTTTTTCCTCAGTGTTTCTACTTCCCTTTTCCACATCCTCACTTCTTCCTTTTACGCCTTTATACCTCCATTTCCTTCCCATTTTTTTTTCCTCTCAGGGAGGCTCTACATGCAGTGATGTTTTGGACCAAACGAGACACATACCTGTTTTGGGTTCTTGATCTGAGTCTGGGGGTCTTTATAGATTGGTCAAACAGAAGGAACATGATATGACCAATCAAATTTAAGTCCTTCTAACTTCGTAATGAGGTTGACGCATAGAGAGAGTTGAACCTTGGACTCAGTTTCCCTTGGGAGGGAATGTGGTCAAGAAATATTTTGGGGTGGGGCGCCTGGGTGGCGCAGTCGGTTAAGCGTCTGACTTCAGCCAGGTCATGATCTCGCGGTCCGTGGGTTCGAGCCCCGCGTCAGGCTCTGGGCTGATGGCTCGGAGCCTGGAGCCTGTTTCCGATGCTGTGTCTCCCTCTCTCTCTGCCCCTCCCCCGTTCATGCTCTGTCTCTCTCTGTCCCAAAAATAAATAAAAGTTGAAAAAAAAATTTTAAAAAAATTAAAAAAAAGAAATATTTTGGGGTGTTAAAGCTGGTGGTGTTTATGCCAACGGCCCTTTTCTAGGCTGGGTAGGAGCACTGCTCTGTGACATGGGAAGGCCTCTTGTCCTAGGAAGAAGGCTCAGATCAAATCCTATTAAAACGTAGAGCGTTAGCCTGGGTGGCTCAGTTGGTTGAAGATCCGACTCTTGATTTTTGGCTCAGGTCATGATCCTACGGTTGTGGGATCGAGCCCTGAGTCAGGCTCCATGTTGAGCCTGCTTGAGATTTACTCTCTCTGTCTCTGTCTCTTGCTCTCTCTCCCCACCCTGCTCACGCTCTCTTTCTCTAAAACAAAATAAAATAAAAAACAAACAAAACAAAAAGCCCCTAGAGCATTAATTCCTGGAAAACAGGAGCCCTTGCCTTGAAGCCCTGTTTGCCCTTGGTGTGAAGGTGGCTATGGGACTGTCCTGCTGTGCCCTGGAAGAATACTGTGTTGCTGCTGCCCTCTGGTGGCCACTTTTCAGTGTTGCAAAAAGGAAAGAAAAGCCCTTTGAGGGACTTTGTGCGACATTATCAGGGCCAAAAAAAATTATTTGGGCTGGAGGCCGGAGGGTTGAGGATTGATGGCTTTTCTTCCTATTTTTTTAATGTTTATTTATTTATTTTGAGAGAGAGAGAGAGAGAGAAAAGAAGGAAGGAAGAAAGAGAGAGAGAGAGAAAAAAAGAAAGAAAGAGAAAGAAAGAAAGAAAGAAAGAAAGAAAGAAAGAAAGAAAGAAAGAAAGAAAAGAAAAGAAAAGAAAGAAGGAAGGAAGGAAGGAAGGAAGGAAGGAAGGAAGAAAGGAAAGAAAGAGAGAAAGAGAATCCCAGGCAGGCTTCATGCTGCCAGCGTAGAGCCTGATGCGGCCTCAAACTCCGGAACCTTGAAATCATGACCTGAGCTGAAATCAAGTTGGACTTTAATGGACTGACCCCACCCCCCCACCCCCGGGCGCCCCATGGTTCTTCTCATGTGCGTTTTATGTAATGAAGATTCATGACCCATTCCTCTAGCAGACCGCTCTCCTTCTCCAGCACAGGTAGATGGTTGACCTTTGTTTTCAGAGCAGCGACAGCTTCAGTTGCACACCCTGGGAAGAACATGCTGGATAAGTCATTTTCCGGTTTGGAAAGAATGGCTTAACGACACCCGCCCTAGTGTGAAAAGTTTGCCAGGTAATAGGTGTTTAGCAAATTCCTGCTCTGCCACCAAAATGTTCAAATGTCCAATATCTCTGATTTCAGACTTCTTTTCCTTTTGCCCTTTAATAGGCTAATTTTCATACCTGTTCTTTTAGATTTTTTTTTTTTTTTAGTGTTTATTTATTTGCGATTGAGAGACAGAGAGAGAGCAGGGGAGGGACAGGGGATCAGAAGCCGGGCTCTGTGCCGATGGCAGAGAGCGCAACATGGGGCTTGAACTCACAAACCATGAGAACCTGACCCGAGCTGAAGTCTGACACCTAACCAACTAAGCGACCCAGGTGCCCCTATAACTGTAAATTTTTTAATGATTGTAATCTCTTTCTTTCTTCTTTCTTTCTTTCTTTCTTTCTTTCTTTCTTTCTTTCTTTCTTTCTCTCTTTCCTTCCTTCCTTCCTTCCTTCTTTTTCTTTCCTTCTTTCTTTCTAAGTTTACTCATTTTGAGAAAGACAGAGACGTTACAAGTGGAGGAGGGGCAGAGAAAGAGAGGGAGAGAGAGGATCTCAAGCAGTCTGTGTGCTGTCATCGAAGAGCCCAACATGGGGCTCGAACCCATGAAGCTGCGAGATCATGACGTGAGCTGAAACCAGGAGTTGGATGCGTAGCCGACTGAACCACCCAGTGACCCTTGAATCCTTTCTTTTTAAAGAAGAAATGTATACGGGGCACCTGGGTGGCTCAGTCGGGGAAGCATCCGACCCTTGATTTGGGCTCAGGTCACGATCTCACAGTTGGTGAGATCGAACCCCACGTCAGGCTCTGTGCTGACAGCGTGGAGCCTGCTTGGGATTCTTTCCCCCTCTCTCTGCCCCTCCCCCACTCAGGCACTCCCCCCCGCTCCTCAAAATAAATAAATAAAAAGAATAAAAAGAAAAGATACCCTTGTATCAGAGCTAGAGAGGAACCCGCTGTTCTCATTACATCTGTAATTGCGGGACAGATAGGGAGTCTCCAGAACTCTGTTCTCAGCGTTGTGCACTGAGGAACAGCCACGCGGCTTCCGGACAGGTGCGTTCTGAGCGGTGTTCTAGGGTATCCGTCCCTTCAGCCTTCCCGACAGCTCTGTGGAACCCCGGGCCAGCCCCCCAGCAGTCTCCCCCATTTACGCTACCGTGTCCAACAACAGCCATGGTTTTCGTTTGTGCCACGGTGCAAAGTTTTGGGGAGCACCGCTGCGTGTGAACCCTGGACCCTGGGGTGCAGACCACGCGAGCTTGAACGCGAAGTCAGATACCATCTAGCAGCAGTTGTGAGGATTCACCTGGTGTGCATGCTCGAGGGGACGTGTGGTGGTATGGGTGGGGTTGGAGGAGACAGTAGTTAGGATTATTACTGTGTTTGTTGTCTTTTTTGGTCGGGTTTGATTTTTGCAGTTTCTCTCTGGAAAGGGAAGGGCTCGTGGTATTTCTACCCGTCTTACGATAGCTTTTCTTCCCAGTTTCTTGGCAGTTTGTTTGACTCTTTGCATATCTCTCGCTTTTCTCTCTTTTTGCCCTAGACTCCTCCCCCTAGCTTCCCTGTCCCCCGGGAGGGGGGGTGGAGGGCAGAGGGTGGTTTGTGGTGGTGAAGGGTGTTTTCTGAGCCCGGTTCCTACCTCGTGTTTGCGCGTCAGCAAAAATGAAGGAGAGGCTAGTTTTTAGTGATGGGAATAAGGACTCTATTACGGGTTGATGGTTTAATTTTCCCCATCTTATGTTTGACTCAGAAAAATGTGCCTCGACTCTCATAGTGGCCACCCTGGGAAGACACGGCAGTGTGGACAAGCATCATCCTCAGTCACTCTGTCACTTTTCCTGAACGTGCCATACTGACGTGATATGTAAAGAATCAATTTTCTTTGTTTCTTTTTAAAAATTTTTGTTCATGTTTATTTATTTATTCTGAGAGAGAGAGAGAACATGAGCAGGGGAGGGGCAGAGAGACAGAGGGAGAGAGAGAATCCCAAGCAGGCTTTGCACTGTCAGCACAGAGTCCAGTGTGGGGCTCGAACTCATGAACTGTGAGGTCCTGACCTGAGCCAAAACCAAGAGTCGGACGCTTAACTGACTGAGCCACCCAGGCGCCCCAGAATCGATCTGACTTTTCAAACTACAGCCGGATCTGACTTTAAACGGCTTGATCACTGCTTTTGTTCACCACACATGTGCTCCCCATATTACAAAAATTCTATTTTGAGAAGAAAAATGAACATAGCGCATCGTTCTTTGTTTACTCAGTGTTCTGGTTCCGGGTCTCTCAGAATTCTTATTCCCAGCACTAATCCTGCAGCAAACATTCTTGTACCTAAATCCGGACGTACAACTTTCTTCTTGACTTCTTTGCGGATGCTTTGTGTTTCCTGATCTGAGCAGGTCGAGGTTCTCTTTCCAGAATTGCCAGCTCACCCTTGGGAACTATCTCCCTCTACTGCTGACCCAGCAAAAACATCTCTGGGGTCTGCTTTCCTTTTCTTCCCCGCATGGTGTGCACCTTATCTTTGTCAGTTTGATGGAGAAGAAGTGTTACATTTGTTTCAATTTGTATTAATAAATTTGATTCCTTAGGTGTGTTTGGCTATGAGCTATTTACTACTTCTCTTTTGTGCAAAGCCTGTTCTGTATATTATCACTGCTCTTTCTTCTGCTCCCTAGATACGTTCACATAGAGTTTTATTATTATTATTATTATTTTAGCAGTTTTTTTTTAAATTTTTGTTTTTTTGAGACAGAGAGAGACAGAGCATGAGCAGGGGAGGGGCAGAGAGAGAGAGAGAGGGAGACACAGAATCCGAAGCAGGCTCCAGGCTCCGAGCCGTCAGCACAGAGCCCGACGCGGGGCTCGAACTCACAGACTAAGAGATCATGACCCGAGCTGAAGTCGGAAGCTTAACCGACTGAGCCACCCGGGCGCCCCTAGAGTTTTCTGATTTGTTATTTGCTTTTTAGTTTTGTTTATAGAGTTTTGTGGCAGAGATCTTTTCAAGTCTTATAGTCCTATTCTAGAGAATTTCTTCTTTTGTTTTTATAGCAAGGAAGGCCTTTCTCTCTCGAAAGGGAATACGCATCCACCTATATTCATTCTCTTTGCTATTCGTTTTGCCTTTTTCCTTTATGTCTTTGATCTGTCTCGAGTTTATTTCGGTTTCTGGCTCAGAGTAGGAACTTAGATTTACTTTTGGCCAAATGGCTATTTAATTAGTTGGGACGAAATAGCCCTTTCCCTGCTGATCTGATTGCCACATTCTAATCGTCTGTTAGAAACAGACACGGTGCCTATCAGGGCTGCTTCTTGGATTTCCCTTTGAATCTTGCGGATGTGGTTTTTGTTGTTGTTCGGATGCCAGCACCACACCAGGTTTACTGTAGCCAAAGGTCACCATCAGTACTTTTTTTTGCAAGAAATGGGGCTTGCTTCACATTGGAGTACCTTCTCCGAACACCAGATGGCATGAGATCACTGGTATGTTGTGTGGGAGCCACGGAAACACAGCTGGCCGGTGTGGGAGCATGTCCTTCAAGAGCAAACTTGAGACGTTCGGTGATGCAGCCACCCATCCCAGGTCCCAGGTAGCGGGTGGGTTTTCTCCACTTGTTGCGTGTTGATAGCCTGCCAAGCTCCCACAGCCAGTAAGTGGAACTGATTTTTGAAACCTGTTTCTGTTGGTTCCTTTCCCACTTGGATGCGGGTCCTCCTTGGGCAGCCATGTTTGTCCTTACAGCTTTTAATGTGTTCCCACAACGGAGCCCTTTCCTCTGGGGATTTTTGTGGTATTTTGTTTTGGGAAACTGCGTCCTCAGCAGTTTATTAGAAGGCCCTGTGGCTCTCCCGTTTTATAGAGTCAGTTAAGCCCTTCTTTCAGTGGGATCCCATCCCAATTCATACGAAGGGCCTCGGAGCAATACGGCCTGTTTTCTGCATCTGCTGCATGTAACCAACCGCTTACATCCAACTGAAGATCGTTGACTTGAACTTAAGGTAGCACATCTTCCATCCGGTTGAATGGGGCTTCTCCATTGCCAGTGGTTTTTACCAGGGGTTCGTTTCTGTACCAAGATATCACGTGCCCCACTGCATGCTGTGTTTATTTATTTTTTTAAAAATTTTTTGAAGCTTATTTATTGAGAGAGACAGAAAGGAAGAGAGAGAGAGCACTCCCAGAGAGAGAAGGAGAGAGAGAGAATCCCAAGCAGGCTCTGCCCTGTCCGCACGGAGCCTGACGGGGGCCTGAACCTTGAGATTGTGACCTGAGCTGAAATCAACGGTCAGAGGCTTCGTGGACCGAGCCACCCAGCTGCCTCTAAAGGGTTCTTTTTACTTACCCTGTTTCGTTGTGATGTTGGTACGGTGCCCTCTGTCCCGGGGGGTGTGGGTGTTGTAAACAGAGGGCGAAATACAGAGGGCGTATCGGTACGTTTCTGTATGTCCTGTGATTTCCTTGCGACATAATCTTGATGGGGTCGTTCGTTCTGTCTTGCCATCCGAACCCCAAAGCTTGACAACGTGCTGAATTTGGGGCAGCGGGCACGGCAGGCAACGTGATGAAGGGACCACCACCCTGTGATGACAAGTTACCCCACTCCGCAGCAACCCCAACCCACCGCACGCTCAGGAACGCTGGGAAGGGGGATTTCAAGAGGGCACGCTGTGCGTCGCTTCCCTTTGCCGCACGCTGTCTGCAGCCTCCAGTGGAACGACTTGAAGGTTGAGTGTGACCTGATTTTGGGGACTGGCCACCCGGAGGCCCACAGGCCAGTTTGTACCAACGGTGGCAACCTGGGACGAGGTGCGGGGAGACAAGGGCTGGTCCACATGAGACCTCCCCATGAAGCATGGTGCCTCACGCTGGTCGCAGGAGCTCAGGGCTTCTGCCTTGAGGCTCCTGGACACCAGGCAGGAGCTGTATCAGCTTGCGTGGCACGGCTTTGGAAGGAAAACGTGTAACTTCCTCCACTCTGTCTGGGTTGAAGCAGGTGCCCAGATTCAGAGGAATGGGACGGGTTATGCCTTAAAATTGCTCTAGTTATGGGGCACCTGGGTGGCTCCGTCGGTTGAGCATCCGACTTCGGCTCAGGTCATGATCTCACAGTCCGTGAGTTCGAGCCCCACATCGGGCTCCGTGCTGACAGCTCAGAGCCTGGAGCCTGCTTCCGATTCTGGGTCTCCCTCTCTCTCTGCCCCTCCCCTGCTCATGCTCTGTCTTCGTGTCTCAAAAATAAATAAATATAAAAAAATAAATAAATAAAATTGCTCTGGTTATGAAAGCTTTACACTGAAACGGGTCTGTGGCTTGAGGCTTGGCTCTGGGAACTCACTAACTTCACTCATCCTTTTCTTAAACAGATACTAATTTTTTTAATTTTAATTTTAATTTTTTGAGAGAGAGAAAGCAAGAGAGAACACTTACGTGCAGGGAAGGAGCAGGAGGGGGGTGCTGAAGATCCGAATCGGGCTCTGTGCTCCCTCACAGCAGAGAGCCCGACGTGGGGCTCAGACTCACGAACTGTGAAATCATGACGTGAAGTGAAGTCGGACGCTTAACGGACTGAACCACCCAGGCATCCCTACCTTTATCCATCCTTAAGACGACAGTATACATAGTCTTATCCCTGACAGTCCTCGGAGGATTAAATGGGAGCACGCCCAGTGTTAATGTCATTACTAAGCTTCAGTCCTTTGTCTCTTCTCCAGGGAGGTTGCTGCCTGTTTCATTAGCTTTGAATTTATGCTCAAATAATAGCCTGGGCTGAGGACACTTTTAGTATTCTTATTAATAGAAGGGACAGCGTTAGGGTATTAATAGCTATGTGTGCTTTGGCAGTGTGGATTTCTGGAACACCCCGAGCTGACCAGACTACAGATCTTGAAGTCTGTACCCTCTGCAGAAACTCGGGGAAGCTACATCCTTTGGCCGTGTGGCTTACTCTTCCTTTTTTTCTCTGACCCTCTTTCTAGTCTCTTTACATGGCTGCATCCTGGCTGCTGCCTTCCCTTCTCCTTTTTTTTTCTGTGTTGTTAGGCCTTTTTCTATCTTTGTCTGGGCCCTTCTTTGTTTGATCGGTACGGGGACAATCATGCATGATGTCCACGCCCCTGTATGCTTTGGATCAAGATCAGGATCTTTGTACCTGATCAAGAACAGGTGTACAAAAGTCTTCTCTTAATGATCACTTCACCGAAAGTCAATGTGCCCAATAATCTATTCACCAGATGGCCTATTTACTGATTTACTGAATTCCTCAGTATATTGGCAGTGTTTTCCTTTAATCTATAGTGATATGTCTGTACGTATAAAGTTATTGGATGAGAACTTTTAAAGCAGCTGAAGGTCTCTGGGTCGTATCAGCCAATTGGTTTATGAAGACAGAATGAAAACAGCATTTTAAGTATTTAATTTGCCTGAGGCCAAACAAAAAAGGAGTGACTGGACATGCCATAGCCTAGGCTTCAGAGTCCAGTAACGGGATGACTGGGAACAGAAAAGGAGAAGATATTAGGGGGAAGACAGATGGGGAGGGAAACTGGATGGGGTAGGTGGGACTGAAGGAAGTTTAGGATGGCAATGGTGCAGGGGAGGAATCCGAAGGTCCCAGGAAGACCTTGCTTCTGACAGCTCTAGAATGTCCCATTACTTACCCCATACAAGCTTCCAAATAGTCAAAATAAGCAAGTTTTGGTCAAATTTTATAAAGAGTTAAAATAAACAAGTTTTCGCGAAACTGGGAATTTCAGATCACGGATCCCACTGTAAGTTGGTCAGTGGAAATTCTTTCACATGCTAGATTTTGGCGAGTTGCACGGAGCCATTACACCCACAGGGTCTACCCATGGGCAGGCCTTGACCAAGGTGCCATTGGGGTCATTGCGCACGACAGACTCCTTTAGAGGAAAGGAGTCCATCACATTCAGGAGAAAACTTCAGGAGTTCACAGACAGCAAGGCCTGAAGGTGGTTGGGGCGGAAAACTATTGTTCTGTGGTTGGTAACAGGAGACCAGCTCCTGGAAGCGTAGAGCCGCCATTTGCAGCCTGATGGGCTAGGGAGATCCTGGGAATAAGCATGTTCCTTCATTCAATTGTAGTCGATAAAACCTGGCCTAGAATTCCGCTGGACCTGAACCTACTGCTACCTTAAGTAATACAGATTTCGCTCTACATAGGGAAAGTTGTTTCTTCTTTCCCATGTGATGGAGGAAAAGTGCCCTCTGAATGTCCATAATGCCCATAATGGTTTCTGAAGGTGGGTCAAGAATGTGGCACCTGGACACTTGATGTAGAAATCTCAGCTTAACTGCCAGGGGCAGCAGCAGCCTCTCAAAAATCATCACTGGCTGTTTTTCTGGAAATCATTTCTGCTGCTTATTTAGCCAGCCTCAGAGAAAGTCAGAACTTATGGATCCCGTATAAAAACAGCTCAGGCTTGGTTATTTTTCTGACAAGAAGAAAAAATTCAAAATATGCAAAATATTGAGAAGATTCTAATTTTTTTTTCACATTTATTACTGAGAGACAGAGCATGAGCAGGGGAGGGGCAGACACAGAATCGGAAGCAGGCTCCAGGCTCTGAGCTGTCAGCACAGAGCCCGACGCGGGGCTCGAACTCACGGACTGTGAGATCATGACCTGAGCTGAAGTCGGACGCTCAACCTACTGAGCCACCCAGGCGCCCCTTATTGTGAAGATTCTAAACGTATTTGATAAGGAGATTGAATAGCCCCTTATCACTCTTAAGCCAGAGGATAAGAAAAACATCAAATTGATACTTTTCCGTGTTTCCAAATACTGTTCATGCAGGATGAATTCATCGTTTTGTACCTGAGCTTCCCTAAAGACTTGACAAGTAAGTGTTGACTTGAATCAGAACTCCTAAGATCTCCTAACAAAAGTTATCAGATATTACAAAGTGTGAACTTCATGTAAAAACGTGGAGATAATTCCCTTTCACAAACTGCTACTCTGAGAAATGCATTCAATTAGGAGAGCTTTCTAGCTTGACAACCTTTCCTTTGAAGAAACCGTATGGCTGAAGTGTTTTAACTTGGCAAATGAGCTTTACTGATAGCAAATAAGTGAGTTTTGCCTACAAATATTGCTTTTGCATGGATTTTTATTTTCAAATTCGGAGCGCTAGTTTTTCAAACCTATGCTATATATACGTATGCCCCAATATACACATAAATGACCATTAAGCCGATTTGTATAAATATATTGATGGGGACAGAAGGAGACTGATGTATTATTGGCTGAAGAAAGCAGGTAAAACATACAATATGAAGGCTGGTTTCTTTTTTGAAAAGTCAGAGTGTGCATGTAAAATCTAGGTACATATCAATATATTAAGCTTTTCTAGATGGTAGTAATTCTTTCTTTCTTTCTTTCTTCCTCCCTTCCTCCCTCCCTCCTCCATTCTTTTCTTTCTTTTTTTTAATGTTTATTTTTGAGAGAGAGAGAACAGAGGAGGGGCAGACAGAGGGAGGCAGAGGATCTGAAGCGGGCTCTGTGCTGACAGCAGAGAACCCTACGCGAGGCTCAAACTCAAAAACGATGAGAGCATGACCCGAGCTGAAGTCGGATGCTTAATCAACTGAGCCACCCGGGCGCCCCATCTTTTCTTTCTCTTTAGTGCATCTTTCTGCTTTTTCCCACATGGCCGTGAGTTCTATTACAAAAAGCAAAGACAAGGTGTTTGTAATTAGTGCTTCATTACAGATTTATTTTATTTGCAGATTCTTTATTTGATCTTGAGCCAGTGAACAGAATATTTGTTCCATGTATCACTTCCTCTGTTGTTTCTGACCATTTTTTCTTGTAATTCTCTCAAGATAGTAGATACAAGTAATATGATTCATGATGACTGTCTCCTTGATAGACCTCAGTTATCTGGTGTCCTTCTCACCAAGCTATCTGTCATTTTCATCAGGATATATTTGCAGAGTGATCCAAAATCGTCAGTGAATAACATTAGGACTAGAGATAGGGCAGTAGCCAATACTCATGGATAGTTAGTGCTTTTTAATTTTTGCTACAGCCCTTTCTTTCCAGGATAGCTCAGATCATTTCATGGAGATTTTCCCCAACCACATGGGATCTCGTAAGAAGTATGTAAGATAAGGGATTTTCTCTTCGACGTCTGCAGAGAAAAGGTGATACAAATTTCATACCTTTAGAGATGGCAATAGAAGTGTCAGTAGAGAAACAGACGAGAAACAAACGGTACGTGTTATGTTGGATAGGTAAAAAAAAGTGAATATTTAATACCGCATACTTTGTTATAGACACCCCTTTTTAAATTAATCGAGTAGTAATACTAACAAAGTAGCAATTGTTATGGGACTTGGTCAGTTAATGGCTAGAGTCTGCTATTAATGAAGTATATTAGTTCATTCAGTTCTCAAGATAAGAGGTTGGTGTATTTTTTATATACAGCTAAAGATAGGAAGGCACAAGGAAACAGAGTAAAAGTGCCCAAGGAAGGGAGATTTTACTAAAAGGCGGTTAGGCAAAGGAAGGTACGGGCTTGTCATCGACACACCATTTTATTTCAAATGAGATTCATTCACTGATCGTATATTTATTCTCCCAAGACTGTGCACATTAGGCCATTTGGGGCATGCATCTTATCTTCTGCAGCTTTGATTTGGAGGAATTTAATATTATTTTTAGTTTGCTCCTAGTGAAATATTTTCTATGTTTAAATAACTTGATGAAATACAGAGTAGAAAAGTTTTGAGCTGTTCGTATAGTTGTCTGTCTTAATGTAGCTCCTGGCAGAGTTCAGTTTTGTATTCTACACTGTGAAATTCCAAGGCAGGAAATAAACAGCTTCTCCCAGTGGTTATGACTACCTAACCCTTTCAGTCCAGGGAGCCTCCGTGCAGGTGAGGTTCTGTGGATCACGGTTTGTGAAACCCTGGGTTACTTCTTCGGGGTACAGCTTTCTCCTGGGCCCTCAACTCCCTGGTGCTGCATTATCTCAACCACCAGGTTTTCCGGCTTAGCCTGTGTCTTCTGCCTTCGACATTATAAGCTCCTGCCGGGTTTATATTTCCAAAGCTTGGCTCTGATCGTTTTACTCTCCTGTTCATACATAAACCTGAATTTCTTTCCCTCTTCACACTGAAATAATTCCAGATGGGCGAAGGATGTATGTGGAATGAATGAAAAACTACGAAATCTTACTGTGCGAAAATTTTCTTCTAAGCAGAATGTTCAACTACAAAGCCATAAATAAAACTTTGGTACATTCGACTAAATAAAAGCAAAGAAACAAACAAAAAAAACTTATCACAAGAAATAGCTTGACTATAAATAAATTATGACGAGATTTATGGCCAATGGCTGATATCCATAATTAAACACTCATTGAGATCCTGAAGCAAATGACAAACCGTGAGACCTTAGAAAAATGGACAAATGGGGCGCCTGGGTGGCGTAGTCGGTTAAGCGTCCGACTTCAGCCAGGTCACGATCTCGCGGTCTGTGAGTTCGAGCCCCGCGTCAGGCTCTGGGCTGATGGCTCGGAGCCTGGAGCCTGTTTCCGATTCTGTGTCTCCCTCTCTCTCTGCCCCTCCCCCGTTCATGCTCTGTCTCTCTCTGTCCCAAAAATAAATAAAAAACGTTGAAAAAAAAAAAAAAAAAAAGAAAAATGGACAAATGGAATGAATGGGAATTGCTCTGACAAATACAAATGTAGGTCACTAAAATATGAAAGATTCTAAACTTTGTTCAAAATGTCACCGAGAAAAATAGAGGTATCATTTTCCACCTGCTGTTCTTTTAAAATAAAGGCACAGAGCACCCAGTATTGGTGATCGTGCAGAGAAACAAGTACAAAACATATCGTCTTGGTGGGAATGTAAATTTGACAGACTTTGGAAGAACAATTTGACAGTATCTGTCAGAACCAGCTGTCCCAATGTTAGAAGTTCCCTCTGAATATACACACCAAGACAGTCGTATAAGGATGTTTATTATACTATTGTTTGCACTGAAACAAACAAACAAAAATGAAATGATGTAAGTATCCACTATTTGGTGGCTAGTTATGTAAGTAGTCAATAACACAATGAAAGTTTCTGCAGTCGATGACAAGAAATCCGGTAAATCTGTGTGAACAGAACTGCGGGTGCTTTCATTGTGAAAGCGTGACGTCCAGTGCACGTAATATGATTACTCTCGAGTTTAAATCAGTTCTTGTATGTTTTTCCTGTAGTAAATCCACAAAAGCAGCCCGTGAGAGGAAGGGGCATGAGGAAGGTGTGAGAGAGCGCAGATGTGTCTTTTTCATTTCGTATCTTTCTGAGACCTGTGCCTTGTCTTGTTAAAAAAATTAAAAAAAAAAAAAAAAAAGAACAAGATAAAGCAAACCATCCTCTCTTTCTCACCGAACAAAGACTAAACTCCGGATTTTGTCATTTTATTTTTTATTTTTTTTACATGTTTTTTTTTTTTTTTAATTTATTTTTCAGACAGAGAGACAGAGCAGGAACAGGGGAGGGGCGGAGAGAGAGGGAGACACAGAATCCGAAGCAGGCTCCAGGCTCTGAGCCATCAGCACAGAGCCCGATGCGGGGCTCAAACTCACGGACTATGAGATCATGACCTGAGCTGAAGTCGGACGCTTAACCAACTGAGCCACCCAGGCGCCCCTGGATTTTGTCATTTTCAAGCACTTTGGCCTCTGGCTCCAACCTGCCCGTTCAGCTTTATTTCTCATTACATTTTTTTCCACTTGATTTCCAGATCGGTGGAAATGCTGGTTTGGGCACCACACAGATCTTGTCATCTTGGTCTCCTCCCTGCTCCCCGGCTTCAAAGCCAGTTCCTTCTGCTAACATGACTTCAGTCCTTCTCCGCGTGTTTGCGCCCACCCACATTTCAACCAGTATCTTTCTTTCAGCCTCCGCTGACACCCGGGCTAGAGCTAATCTCTCCCACCTGGGAAGTTCAGTTCTGTTTTGACACTTAACCTCTTGTTATAGTTACGGCACGCCTGCTGCCCGCCAGGTGCACAACCCTGGACCGGGCAGGATCTGGGACCGATTTACCTTCGTGACCACCCCCCCAACCCACCATCGTGCCTAGCACCGACCCAGGCTCTGAAGTCAGCCATTAGGGTTTGTAGCACGTGGACAGTGTTAGCAGGCCTGACAGATACAGAGTCACGGGAAGCTTGACAGGATGTAATGTCCTTGAGTACAGGCGGAAGGAAGGGCTGTCCCACATGTGCTCAGGGGTGTGCCTTGGTGCAGCCCTTTTGCAGGACCGATGAATGGCTGTTAGTCGCTCTGGGCACGCATCGAACCCCGGGGTGTCTGGGGTGCGGCAGGAGACTCAGGCCATTGATGCTTAACACCCAGATATTCTAAATTGGAGGGGGTGCGTGTGACCCCATAGGGTCCACATAGCCGAATTGGTGGCCACACCAGGATGGAGGTGCCCGTCTGCGCCCCCCCCAGCTTTATTCTCCTCCCAGAGTACCACACCACCTCTTTCTTCCAAAGAGCCTCATTGTTTCTGAAGCTCCCCGTAAAAAAAAAAAAAAAGGTTGAAGTCCACCCATTCAAGGTGCTGTCTCATCATTTGTCTAATCGGGAGTTGCATTCCTGAGCCGCAAACCTCTTTTCAGAATTTGCCTAGTTGAGATGTCACTTCCCTGACAGTGAGGCTCTTAGGCTCAGCGAGAAAATCACCATGTGCTCCCAGCGCCCCCCCTCCCCCCCCCGCCCCTTTCTCAAATTTTCCCTAACAATTAACGCCACACTAACTTGACACCCTTTTTCCTTGTTTGGCTTTGTAAACCCTGGTCCCTTTTTCTATTAATTCCAGACATTAATATTTTCTTTCACGCAACTGACGCCATTCACCCGTGAAACCGTTTGAACATTATGTAGCTGTCAGGATGCCTGGGGATTACCCAGTATGCTTTGCCTGTGAGAAAGTGACACCGCCGAGGCCTAGTTTTGAGATGTTTATTTTGAGAGTGCGCTGACAGGCATGAAGGCCCGATCCCAGAGTGGCAATTTCATTTAATTAAAGGCCTCTTTTTATTAGAGTCCCTCCCCACCCCCACCCCGCCCCCCACACACTTTTTTTTATATATATATATCAGAATGATTGTTAAAGTCTGACTTGCCGGAGGTGTCCTCTTGTACCGTGAGAGGGAGTGGGGGCAGGCGGCTCGCTCACTAGTCAGTGTGCCACTAAATGGCTGTGAATGCCTTCCTGTTTTACTGTCCTGTCCGGAGCTGCCAACTAACATGACTTGTGTGTGTGTGTGTGTGTGTGTGTGTGTGTGTGTGTCCGAGATTAAAATAAAGACCGCTGGACTTCTGCCCCCGTGTCGGCAAACGTAAAATGTGAGAGTCGAGTGCGTACGTCGGCATATTTGCGGTTGAATTTCTCGGTCTTCCGGTTCGAAGTCTTGCAAAACTGGAAGGCTCCCCCACCGCCCAGATCATTCTACCTCGGTTCCTCTGTTGAGACTTCTAAACAAGGTAGATGACCTTGCTGGGTAGTGACGCCTGTTTCTGTTAAAGAAGGAAGTTGGGGAAGATCGTGTGTTCAGTCATTGCTAATAATACTGCTGGTAAATAGAAACCCAGAAGAGGAGCTTGAGAGAATAAAAGCTTAATGATCGGTAGTCACGACCTGGTAAATGTTTGCAACAGAGTAGCCGAATTAATTTTTGACCTAATGGTTTTAGACTCTGTAGGCTTGACTTTCCATCAGGAATTCATGATCGATAAATGTTTGGGGGGCCTGTGTTGGGCACCGTCCACGGCACCTGGGACACATCGGTGGATGAACCGGACTGTGGGTCTTTCGCACTTACTCATGGGTGTCTGTTTCGCAGTTAATTATACTATCCTCACTCTTCCAATCAGATTTTTTTTTTTTGTCTTTCTTTGTGGCATTATCGGCTGGCCTTCAGTTATGCCCTCACTGCTTCTGCATTCATTCGTGGCTTCTTTATTCATCATTCATGAGGTCTTAATGCACAAGTGTGTCCCAGATATGACCGTCTACTGGCAGGCATGCAAGAGACATGCACAGAATTCATGGTTTATGTTGACCTGCTATTTTCTTTCTTTCTTTTTTTTTTTTTTTTCTTTTCCTCCCCTCCACTGTTCTGAAAGTGTGGAGGAAGGTTTGTCACAGCCCTTCCTTCTGCTTTGGGTAGAGTGGCTGGAGGGACATTATTCATTCTTTCTGGCGTCTGTTTCAAAGCCCCCCCGGGCGGGTCAGGGGTATCTGCCCTGAGGCCAGCTGAGGGCCTGGCTGGTGTGGCATTCAGCAAGGCCAGGGTGAGACAATGTCCCCGGCTTCACTGCAGGTGCAGGAGGCAGCAAAGAATGGCAACTTTGTCGATTTAATCTCCATGCCCCCCAGTGCCCCCCGTCTTCATTCCCGTTGCCCCATCTTTTGAGCCCGTGGTTCCCGAGATTGATTGATTTATTATGATTATATTCTAAAGTACAGCGTTCTGTCGAGTCAGCCATCTGGCCGGACGTTTGAAAATGGTTTCTTTCCCTTTTCACCGACTCCCTGCCATTCTTGGGAGGGGCGGGTTTCTCCCCAGGACTCCTGACACCGTGGGCTGGAACGGGTGGATTTTGTCTCTTGCATTTTTGTGGGTAGCATTGCGATGCCACACCCGGGATGAAACGAAACAGAAAAAGCTCGAGGAACCCATTGGTGTTCCACCACTAAGAGCAAAGAAGAATCAGTCATTTACCCCAGATGGTTTCATTTTTTTTTTTTTTTTTTTTTCCCTCGTCTCCACCCCTGGGGCCTTCAATCTCTGCACAGGGAGACATTTGTTCTGGGCGTGCTCAGGAAAACGCTTGCAACCAGGGGAGTGTAGAAAGAACCTTTACTTAAGGGAGATCTTAGGCGTTGACGTGCATTTTTAAAAACTGTCTCACTCTCTCTTTCTTTTTAAAGGCACCAGCGATCCCTATGTGAAATTTAAGCTGAATGGGAAGACGCTGTACAAAAGTAAAGTCATATATAAGAACTTGAATCCAGTGTGGGATGAGGTAGTTGTACTTCCCATTCAAAGCCTTGATCAAAAGCTCCGTGTGAAGGTAATCCCAGATGGCTTTCAAGTCTGCTCTTTTATTAAAAACGCTGATGTCTCAGCAATCCTTGCCCCCTTAAAACGTCCACGTCCCCAAATTCTTTTATCATCGTTCGGCTCTGGGCGGAAAAACATTCGTGTGCAAGGGATTATTTGTACACTTCGTTGAAAGTGTGTGTTTTGTTTTCTCGGATCAGTGGTGTATACGCCACAGAAAATCAGAGTGAAAATAACATCTCCATTGATTGTATTTAAGCTTACTGCACGTGGAAGAATTATGACTGTCGGTGCAGTGGCGAAGAGTAGGAAAGCCGTTCTCA
Source organism: Prionailurus bengalensis (assembly GCF_016509475.1). Taxonomy (NCBI): domain Eukaryota; kingdom Metazoa; phylum Chordata; class Mammalia; order Carnivora; family Felidae; genus Prionailurus; species Prionailurus bengalensis. The sequence continues at coordinate 13,259,795 of NC_057355.1, forward strand.
TTAGGAATAACTTTATACTTAATAGAGCTTTCAGCTACCGGTTGGAAGCACCAATTGCTCAAACATCTGGGTTACAACTGCATGAGTTGAGTGCAGGATAGGGTTGCTAGAGAATATTTAGCAAATTTCTATTTAATTGGCAGATCTGCTCACCGTGGAAAATACTAAATTTTAATGAGAGACCATTTAAACTACAGAGAGTGGTCCATTGTGCATAACATTGGAATGCATATGAGTACTGCCTTAAGAGTATTTTGTGCTATTGTTTTGGCTGTGGTAGGCAAAGTGGTCAAGTTTGAATAATTTCGATCTCTCCATCAACTTGGCTACATTCCTCGTTAACGGTACTCTGCAGATTAGTTTTTAGATCTAGAAGATTGAATTCAAAATTCCCAGACTATTGCATTTATTGATAATTCGGCAAACTCAGTTGGCTTGCCATATTAATGTGCATTACTGGCCTCTTCCCTCTTTGTAGGTATATGATCGGGATTTAACCACATCCGATTTCATGGGTTCGGCCTTTGTCATTCTCAGAGATCTTGAGCTTAACAGGTATTGTATTTTTACCTTCTAATTGTTATTATGAATTGTAGAGGGAGCTCAACATAAGGTTAAATGGCATCTGTTTAGATCAAATGACAAAAAAAAATCTGAATAAATGAAAGGGTGCTTTAAAATGTGAATTTTCTTATTTTAGCTTTTAGCTCCCAAACCTAGGAGTCAGACGTTAAATCGTCCACAGTGTGTTCTGGAATGTGTGTTGGAGTTTGAACTGTTAACATTCAGGTTCATTAACCTGCCTAACTTAAAAATAAAACAAGTATTTAAAATTTATTTGGGCAGTAAGGGGAAAGAAGCCATTAACCAACTGTTGAACAAGGCAATGCCAAACAATTCCCCTGCTCTGAAGATGGCTGTGTTATTTTTACTGAATCGGGTGCTTTGTAAAACTCGTGTCTCACCCTTAGGCAGAGGTAGGAGAGGTTTGCCCTAAGCTCCCGATGCAGTTTGAAACTGTCTGGTACTGCCCCTAAGTGCTAATGTCATTTGTTGCCTTTTGCTTGTAGGACGACTGAACATATTTTAAAATTGGAAGACCCCAACAGTTTAGAAGAAGACATGGGGGTCATTGTGTTAAATTTGAACCTAGGAGTAAAACAGTGCGATTTCAAGAGACATGTGAGTGTAACCCTTTTGTTCATTTCAAAATTCTTCACCGCAATTGTCCTTTGATAACTGGGTTACCAGATGGCTGGCATTTTTTTTGGCGGGGGTAATTATTTTGGGGGGGGGGGAACAAATCATTGTATTGAGATGTAAAGTACCTATTTGTGGTTATGCACATCCTTTCCCTTGGAACCCTGGAAAGAAAATCCTTTAAGGAATAATCTGTTTTGGCTAGGGATGTGGATAGTGTGGCTGTTATTAAAATGCATATCCTGCTTATGGTTCCCTTGTAACAGATCATCCAAAATATTTTTACTAAGTGGTAAGGTTTCCATTTACTATTTTCTTAGGTACCGGATGGCACAGGTATTATTCAGCAATGCAAAGCAGTTCCCGGGATTTAATTATTACATTGTACGTTATTAGGGTGATCAAGTACATATTCGCAGCATTGCAATTTCTTCTGGTGCTTTTTTTGTTTGTTTGTTTGTTTTTAGCTGCACGTTTTCTGTTGGGAGTAGTTTCGGGAAGATACAAATTTTAATATCCTTCGATCTGTTATTTTCTGTACGTTTCTAGTTAATGCATCGCTTATTGAAGACCTCTCTAACACCAACAAAGCATTGGATTTTATGACGACATGACTGGGGCTCTGTTCTTATGAGCAAATAATGTGAATACAAATCGTAATCTTATTTTATATTTGGGGATCAGACCTTATAATTCCAAGAATTAAAAGAAGAACAAAAAGCATCTTTGATCGTGACTTATTTGAAAGGCGTTTTTTAAAGCCAGCTAAAACACCTGCTTGGAAAAGGACTGAAATGCGTTCAAACTGAAGCCTGTTTAGAATCTGATATGGAAATCTGAAGCCTGTTTATAAATTAGGCTTCTACAAGTGCTTCTTGAATTGAGTCAGTAGGGTCGATGTCTTCATTTTGACACCACCTTTGCTTATAGATGGAATTTATTTTCATGGTGAAAATCACGACTGATTTTCAAGGAAACTCACAGAAGAGAGCACAAAGCAGTAGTGAAGCTGAACAGTGATTTTTCAGTTGCCAGAGAGCCCGCAAAATAGTTGCTGTTTTTAATTTGGATTCTTAGGAGAGTTTACTCGACAGTAACTGGGGGAACAGAACCTTCCCATGTATGATTATTTTTTAAAAGAAGTGGTACTTTTAAAACTCGAATCTTACGTTGATGTTGAAAATAAACTTTTTTTTTTTCAACTCAACATAATACAGTTTCTCTTAGCCTAGACAGTATCGCTGCTGGATTCATTGTCACGTGCTAGTAGGTGACTGGTTCCTTGAGCTGGATTCCCTCAAAAAGAACACACGATCTAAGTAAGCATCATCTGCCACAGGAGTGAGCTATTCCTGGCTGCTATGTTCTGAAACTTCTCTTACATATTTAAGTGGGGTTTGCAAAGTTGGATAGCTTCTCATGAAAATAGCTGCCGATTCCCCTATTCCTTCTGTGAAATTTTCCTGTAGTATATCGGATTAGGGTTAGCAGTCCTACCGGCCCTTAAAATATATTTAAATATGGCCCAAATTTGCAGTTTCAAAGTAATGCCGTTTCAGTTGAAATTAATTTCCAATGACGGAGCTACTCATCCTCGATGCTGCCTGAAGTTTCTTTCGTAAAACCTCTCGAAGGGTATGTTTTCAGAGTCGTAAATGTAGCCACACTCGTCATCTTACTGAGTTTGGTCCTTTTTTCCTTAGACCCACCACGTCCTGTCTTCAAGAGTTCGCCAGCCTGCCTGCTCATGTGCTTTCTCATCTTCTTTATTCTTTGCTTATCTGGCAGAGGTGTAGGGTAAAATATATTTTTTGTCTATGTATTTTATGGGATATTATAATATAGAAAGCCCTGCCCACTCTCATTTGTTCTGATCAGTAGTTTCATTTTTTTCTGTTTTGTGTACTTGATCAAAATACACCCAAGAAAGGAATAATCCTTCCTGGGCCCTGGGTGGTTACTCGGCTTATGCAGTTTATATCGGGGGGGGGCCCCTTTGGATAGAATAGGTATCAGAAAACGTTCGTTCTTTTCATTCAGTGAAAACCCATTTTTATATTGGGTTTTTATTATTTAAAAATTTTTTTTTTACATTTATTTATTTTTGATAGAGACAGAGCACAAGTGGGGGAGGGGCGGGCTCCAGGCTCTGAGCTGTCAGCACAGAGCCTGACGGGGGGCCCAAACCCACAAACTGCGAGATCGTGACCCAAGCTGAAGTCGGACGCCTGACCGACTGAGCCACCCAGGCGGCCCTGTATTGGGTTTTTAAATGGGAATAACTAACACTGAAGCCTGGAAAGACAATAGATCATTTGATTGGGAATCAGTTTGTAAATTTCCATCACGACTGTCTTTGTCACTTTGGATCCCAGGCTGACAACAATCTGAACTTGAGCAAAGTGCCTCTCACGTCCCTCACGTCCAGAGATTTAAGGATTGTATGCAGGGATGGTACAGTTGGAAGGCTGATGAACCTGCTGTCTGCTTCTTTTTCTTGGCAAAAATAGGATTCTAGTTCGAATTGTGGGCTCAGTCAGCAGACTTGCCTGGGTTTGAATCCCAGCTCTGCTCCTTTCTAGCTTCGAGAAATTAAGCGAAAAGTATCTCACAGGACTGTGAAGTTGGAGATTATCAAATGTAGTGTTTGGCATGGGGTCAATTGTCAATACTTGGTAGTTCTTCGGACTGTAGTAAGCAGACAGGCATACTCACTTTCCGTTAATTTCCTCATCTCTTTTGTTGATCTTTTATGATCATTAACGCATCCAATGAATGCTAGGTCAGAGGGTCCTAAATAGCCATGCATACCTAGAAGACAGGAATTGATTTTGGTGCTTGTTTTGGTGCTTTGATTTTGTACTGATCATGTTTTTCAGTACAGTGCTGGGAAAATAGTAAAAGAACTGATTTTAATACCCGTATGGCAGCATCTGTGACCCTGCATCATGAGCTAGATGTTGAACTCCCAGTTTCACTAGGGGAAGTGTTTTTTTAATAAAGAATATTTTCAAGTTGTTTCTGGACCCCTGTTTCTGGTTGCTGGCCACCAGAATGTAAGAGGATTTCCCCCCAAAGACCATTTATTTTCTGGTTTCTAACTTATGGGGAAGATGTATTGTCAAAGTGGATAGGTCATTCGCCTAAAGGTATTTTTTTCCTTAAGCATAATAGCAAACGTGGTCTGCTCGATTAGATTCATAATTGCATTGTAATCTCCCAAATTTATCCAAGTTTTAACATCCAGTTAGCTGGTTAACCAGCCAGAGTAGAGCCTCACAGTACTGGACGGTGACGGGGGTAATGAGAGGATTTTGCTAGGAAAGAATTTTAATTGTAGATGAAATTCAGCAACCTTAGCATGACAAATGAGAGATCAAAAGAGAACAGTGGTGATGTTACTTGCTGTTCAGAAAATTTGTTCTTCCCTCCCTCGGTGCTGTATTAGCCTGTTTTTGTTTTTTGTTTTTTTTTTTTAATTGTGCAGCAGCGGCTTAGATTTTTTTTCCTATTATTTTGAATATTGAGGCTTGATCGGGGGGATAAATGGAATGATTGTTTTTAATATCAAAAAGTATGGAAACCTAAATATTCATGAACACTGTCCATGAACTTCTTAAACATTTTCCTAATACTATGAGAATATTTCAAGTAGGGGAAATCTGCTTTCCGATTTGCGTTTAGAGGTGAAATTACAGCGTTTTGAGGCAATTAAAAACATTCTAAGGATGGAGATCCTTCTCACACGAAGAACTGATACTTCTAAAGATTGAGCAGTATTTGTACGTCCTTGTCTTTTCATTACTGAACACTGTGGGAAAATGCTGTAACACGACCACAGAAGTGTGAGTTTTCTGTTTCTGTTTTGTTGCTCCAACGTGTTTTCTCTGTGACCTCGGAACGTGGGTGTTAGTTGTTTGAATATAGTCCGCGCCATCTAACTAATCACAGAATCGTCACTAACGATTCTATTTCTCTCTTTCATTTTGCCATTTTTTCACCATCCAATGGACTCAATCCCTAGCGTTGGTCAAACCGGAAGCGGCTGAGTGCCAGCAAGGTAAATATAGTTGTTTTCTTTTTTATGTCATTTGGCGAAACGTTCATCTTTGTTGCAAGCACAGAGGTATACGTGATTGGTATTAACCAACTTGTACGTATCACAGCATTCTCTTCCTCTCACTGTGGCTACGAATAAGAAGGAAGCAACCTCCCTTTTACGTTTCGTTTAATAAGGGCATAGCCAGATGTTTGAACTTATATACTTGTTTTAGTGGTGACATTTTATAGGTGCCAGCCACGTTAGAATGTTCCACTTCATTAAGCCTGGATTATTTGGAGTGTAGCACAGTTAGGGTCAGTCCTTTAGGAAGTTATATACCATCAGATGGAATCTAGCTTTGGTGTTGTAGGGGCAATGGAAAGATTAATTGAGAGGGACAGGTGGTATCTTTTATAAATCTCTTTTATATTACTCTTATTTTACTGTTTATTACCTTTGCTGCTGAGAGTTTCTTGAAAGATTTCTTCATGATGTACTGGTGATTTTTTTTTTTTTACATTGTTAGTATCGTTTTAAGCAATTATAAACGGCCGTCCAATTTGTAAAAGGTCTACGTGTAGCAAGGTAGGAATGCATTATTCATTTATCTGGTTATTAAATTAATACATTGCAATTCAGTGATTAAATGTCAAAATTGGTGTAAGCATAAACAAAACCAAAAAGGTATTTGTAACTTAATTTAGCTCCTCTGCTACTTTCTTTAAGTTTATTTATTATTTATTTATTTATTAAAGTTTATTTTATGTTGAGAGAGACAGAGATAGCGTGAGTACAGAGGGGGCAGAGAGAGAAAGAGGAGAGAGAGAGAGAGAGAGAATCGTAAACAGACTCCGAGCTGCCAGCATGGAGCCTGATGCAGGGCTCAAACTCACCGAACCATTAGATCATGACCTTGGACAAAACCAAGAGTCAGATGCCTAAGGGACTGAGACACCCAGACGCCCCTCCTCTGCTCCTTTTAAAGAGAAATAACCAACAAGGAGGTGGCTGTGATTGTGTGAGTGTGTGTGTGTGTGTGTGTGTGTGTGTATTTGGCGGATACACCGACCATCTCTGTGTACACGTTTATTTACACACACACATAAGTGCACAAATCGTATACCAGCTCGAATTTCTCATCTCACCGTACCTGAGTTGTTCAGTGCTGCGTCCAACAAGGCAAATGAAACAGAGATTTTGAGTGTTGGTAAGAGTGTGTCTGTGGGGGAGAGAGAGCGAAAGAATTGTCACCTGACCGGCACTGGTCATTTAGGAGGAATAGCAAACTTTCCAAACCTTGCTTTTTAAAACCCAAAGGAACCAAAGCCTGCCTCTTCTGCGACGCAGACAGACCCTTTGCATTTTGAACATTTTAAGTATAACTACGATAAGTTTTGTTAACCAGTTCACTTGGTGTACAAGACTCTCTCTCTCTCTCTTTTTTTTCTTTTGAAGTAAAATTAAGAGACGATAAATAATAATGTGAAACGGTCTCAGAAAATCCTCCAACTTTTGTCTTCTTCCTTTATAGTCACTAGAGTGTAGAAGATGATCATTTCTTGCCACAGAGGGGAGCCCAGCTCCCGCTCTCCCATATTAAGAGCTTCTGTGACCATCCGAAGCAGTAAAGTTTCCCGGCATGCTTTGGGGAAGCCTGACAAAGCAGTATTTTCTCGTTTATTGATTCTGCTGCTGCACTAAAATACTGGTACTGTACATCAATAACCATCTTTAGTTAGGGAGCTCCGGTCTGTGGAAGAAAACTGGCAGTTTGTGGAAGAACATAAAGGCTAGAAAGAAAAATTGTGAGCTTGGGGAATATTGGAGTCTAGGGAGGACAGGAGAGGTTATGGAAGAATGGCCAAAGGAATGAGGAAGGAGAGAAAAAATGTTGACGGCCTGGATAAAGATATCAAAAATATGAAAGGAACAGTGGATCCTGGAGAGCAGTATTTATATCTGTACTGCAGAGTTGTGTCTGACCACAGCTGCTGTATTCTTTTTTCTTTTTTTTTTTCATCCCTATCATGGTCGTTTCTAGAATTTTGACTTCAGTGCGCCGGGCTCAGAGACTTAATAAATGCCCAGACCCTCCGTGCCTGTTTAATAAAACCTTTGATGAATAGAGCTCGTTGAATGCTACTCATGATCTTACAGGAGAGATGCGGTTTATATCTTGGTGGAGAATTTCAATTGGCAGGTTAACTTTTCACAGCTTAGAGTTTGCAGGTTTTGGAGAGGAAAGTGAGAGAGCTTCTAATTTCGCTTATGAAATTGAGTCACGTGGAAAATCTGGAGGCCCTGTGATTAACCTTCTGGGAAAGTAGTTAAAATGCCCTGATCAACCTATCTTGGTATTTTTAAACTGTCCGCTGCTTTTTTTTAGGATTTCTATATTATATTTAAAAATTAGGTAACAGAAGTTTGACATAGAGAAGATTACTCAGCTATGACTATCTAAAATGTTACCAGTCCTAAGTAATATATTATCTGTAAAATGTTGTTGACTTTTTCACCTCAATCTTATTCTTTTAATGGCTTAACTTTATTTAGATGATTGCTTCTAAAGCCCCGTAAGTTTATAATTTTGCATCCATCCATAGAGGCCAAGCGCGGCAGACTCTCTTGTAAAGTGTTTTCTTACTACGTTGACCTTGACCGTAACGTAGTAAATTTGTAGAGATCGCCTTTAAAAGTAGGTTCAGATTTCTCCCAAAGCCTCTGTTTGCCTTCTGATGAGCCTTTTTCACATGAGAATTGAGAATTTGATTTCATAGGGCCTGAATCAGATAACTAGCTCTTTTTAGACATTTATTCTACACAATCTTGGCTGTGAACAGATTTCCAAACCTTCCTCTCTCTTTCTAATGCATGTAACACTTAACAGAGATAGAAAATTAACAGCAGTGACTTCTCTAATATCTGATAGCTTAATGAGGGGGGGGGGAGCCCTGAAAATCACTAACTGTATTCAGAAATCTGTGTACGTACATCCACACCCACCTGCTTCCCCTGCACTTTCATTTGGGTCTTTGTAGGTCCTGTGGCTGACCACAGTTCTTTATTTACACTTTCTTTTACTTTAGGTGCATTTCCCCTGTGATAAGAACCTTGCGGGGTGGGGGTGGAGGGTTTTTGTGCGATTCCGTTTTCAGAAACAGAAAAAAAAATGTTTCCCCACAAAAATATATACAGGCTCACATAAGCAGATTCTGTGTCAGTTTTAGCCAGTTTGATTTTATCCTCAGTGCACAGGACCCTCGTGCAGGGCTTAGCCCACTTGTAGGGAGAAGCCACCTGGCGGCATGTTAGAGAATGAAGAAGGCACAGGAAGGGCCAGTGGCATCCGTGGTGTCAGGTCAACGCCATCATACCCGCCTGCTCCATGAAACACAAAACCCGGAAGGGTGAGGGCTTTAAGAGGGCCACTGCCTGCCAATGTCACCAGGCTGTCCCCTGGCTGTCAGCATCCCGACCTGAAGCGCCTGCTGCTTATGTTCCCTCCCACACCTCCTACAAGAAGAAAAAAAAAAGGGGGGGGGGACTATTTTGCATAGCCCTTCTTTTGACCACTGTTTCATGCAGTTGTGGGTCCGCGATCGGAGGGAAGAGACACGACCTGGGCGAGTGTGGCTTTTTTTTTCTTCCGCATGAAATTAGTTGGCCAGGGGTGCCATTTTGGGGGCTGTTCAGCGTCCTCTTCTTCTGTCTTTGTTCCTGTCTGTTATTCCAGGGGCTGATAACCACAGGATACGTTTTCTAGGTTCCCCTGCCAGGTGGCTTCCAGCTGGAATTGGTAGGAGACTACAGGGTGGGAGAATTTCCACGGTCATCTCTCCTTTTGCCTTCTGTTTCACGTGGGGTCTTCGGCACGGGCTGCATTTTTTCATTTGCCTTTAGACCTGCTATGGCTTCAGGGTGAGCCTGATCCTGGTATTGACTCTTCTTGCCTGGCCAGCCCCGGGGTTTGCAGAAGTTCAGCCCTGACGGCGGAAGCCAGCCCTGTGTCTGTTTTCGCAAGCCATGCTGTAACAGCGGTGTGCACCTGTGTAGGCGTCGTCTCTAACTGGCAGCGACAGAGTATTGTAGTTGGGACAGAGACCTAGCGGCCTGAAGCCTAAATTCTTACTCTCTGGACCTTGGCAGGGAAAGTTTGTCTTCCTCCCACTCCAGCCCGAGGAGGGTTAGGCTGTCCTTTTTTGCTGCTTACCTTAGGTATATTCTCAGCGTTGCCTCTTTGGTCTCTCGGCCGTCCCGCACCTGTTCTCTGCACGATATTCCCTCCACCTTCAGTCCCAGGAATGGTTTTCTTTTTCTGGTGGATTCGGATACAGCCTATCAGGCAAAGCCTTTGCTTTTGGCTTTTTTGGGTACTTTTAGAATGGTCACTACTTTGTAAATATCATGAATCACATGATGATGGTTCTGCGTGAATTTAGGTTTTATCCTCTCTGCCTTCTTTCCCTTTTTCTGCTTTCCTTTTTTTCTCCTTTTTGCTCGATCTGTCCCTCTGTTTATTGAAAAAAATTTTTTTGAGTGTTTATTCATTTTTGAGTGATACAGAGCATGAGCGGGGGAGGGGCAGAGAGCCAGAGAGGGAGAGACAGAATCCGAAGCAGGCTCCAGGCCCTGAGCTGTCAGCACAGAACCTGATGTGGGGCTTCAATTCATGAGCTGTGAGATCATGAAGTGAGCCGAAGTTGGACGCTTAACCGACTGAGCCACCCAGGTGCCCCTCTCCTTCTGTTTACGTCTGACATCTAGGACTTCTGGAAGGCAGTCTCTAAATTTAGGTAACTATCTCTACCTATCTATCTTTCTAATCGAATCTGTCTAATATATCTATATCTCTTTAACCTAATTTACTTGTCTGAATGTCTGTGTCTGTCTGCTTGTCTGTCTATCTATCTATCATCTATTGGGCATGGGCCCAATGCTGAATATCTTAACCCTGATGCCTCTGCTGCCTTGCTGTGAAGTCAAGGTCAGCATTACCCTGGGCAGAATGATCTCTAGGGATCGTCCTCATTTCTGGGGGCCTCGGTCGTGGCTCAGGTAAGGCCCCGGATCTGTTGGCACTCTCAAACCTTGTGTGTGCTCTAGACCAGAAAAACAGAGCCACTGCCTTCCTAAACTTTTCACGTGAGAATCCACTTCAGCCGAAACCTTCTCACTGAGCACGTCCTGAGGATTCACAGATGAACGGGACTTAGCCGTGGTGACTGCCCAGTCAGCGGGAGACTTGAGAGAAGGGAGGGAGGGGTATTCAGAGGGCACGGTCAGACCTTTTCCTAGCCTCCAAGGTGGGCTGAGTGCTGGAGACAGAGCAAGCTTTCAGAGGAGGACTGCAGGGAATCTTAACCAAATGAGAGGGAGGAAGAAGTGAATGGAGATACGATAGTATAAAATAGTGTGGTCCACGGCAAGTGCTCTGATGTATTTATTATCAGGCTTCAACCAGTTGAGGTTTCAAAATGGAGCAGCATCGGTATCACCTGGAAATTGTTAGAAATGAGAATTTGTGACCCACCCCCCCCATGCGTACCCCGCCAACATTTCAGACCTCTTGAACCAGAATCTCTGGGGATGGGGCCCCCCGCAATCTTTCTGTAATCCTTCCAGGGGATTCTGAAGCACGTTTGATTGAGAACCGTGAGGTACGGCCGTCCTAGATAGGGGTGCCCTTGAGGTATTTTATTTTTTATTTGTTTTATTTACTTTATTTGTTTATGTTTTAATTTTTTAAATGTTTGTTTATTATTGAAAGAGATGGAGCACAAGTGGGGGAGGGGCAGAGGGAGAGAGAGAGAGAGAGAGAGAGAGAGACACAGAATCCGTATCAAGCTCCAGGCTCTGAGCTCCAATCTGTCAGCCCAGGGCCCAACGCAGGGCTTGAATTCATGAACCATGAGATCCTGACCTGAGCCAAAGTTCAGTGCTGAGCTACCCAGGTGCCCCGCCCTTGAAGTATTTTAAGTGAAGGAGAGACACAGAAATATGGAACAGAAAAGGGAAGGCCAGCAGGGTGACACATGTGAATCCAGAAATACTAGATAATGGGTGTTACTACATATGAACACAACATTTAACTTTGAGCTTCTTAGAGGTTAGGGTGAAAAAGAAAATCTTGTTGAATCACTTTATTTTATTTTATTGTATTTGATTTTATTTATTTTAGAGACAGAACACATGAGTGGGGAGAGGGTCAAGAGGGGGGAGAGAGAGAGAGAGAGAGAGAGAGAGAGAGAGAGAGAGAGAGGCAGGCGCGGGGGGAGTATCCCAAGCAGGCTCCACCTTTAGCATGGAACCCAACATGGGGCTCAATCCCATGACCCTGGGATCATGACCTGAGCTGAAACCAAGAGCCGGGCACTCAGCCAACTGCTCACCCAGGCTTCCCTTTTCTTTTCTTTTTCAGTGATAGGAAGAAATGCATTAGAAACATTTTCCTGGTCCTAAGCCCTAAGAAGTGGGTATTTATAGACTTGATCGTTTTGTTGTTTTTAATCTTAATCTAATTCTTATTTTTAAGTGCAAAAACAGAGCAATGATACTTTGCAATGAAAAAAAAAATGTTAAATCTCCTATAAAACTTTTACAGCTAATATGTCTGTACAACCTACAGATTATTCATTATCCTCGGGACTATAATCTAGTTTTCCCATACAAATATAAATCTCATGGTCCGTGTCCACGTGGGAGATTTAAAAGGCTTTCTTTATATCCTTAGGCAAAGATTTTTGTGTAGTTCTAGGAGAATTTATGCCCACAGCATCCTCTCCGGATGATATAAGAAGCCGCCAAGAAGGAGCTTCTCTGGGAGCCTGCTGGATGCATGTATGGACCTTCTCACGTCATGCTATAAAAGCTGTTGACAATGAACAGTTGTTTTACATGTTAAAAACGCTTGGAAGGAAGATTTCAGGGGAACCTTTTGTAGACTGAATGTTCTCCCTTAGCTTTTCTTAAGCAGTGCCTAGCAGAGTCGAATTCTGTTGTGTTGTTCATTTTGCTTACAAAGTTAGCGACTTTTTTCCCCCCCTGTGCATTTGTTTCCACTGCCACCTCCTTTCTCACAGTGACTTAGGGAAACGAATCAACGAGGGTCGAAATAGGACCCCTCGGCAGCGTTGGAACACGCGTTTCTAGACTCCAGTAACTGGTTAGAAAAGTTACCCACACGATATTTGGCACCTAGTTAGGTATGCCTTCCTAGAACAATCTTGAGAAAATATTTTTGCCCTGCCCTTCTTTTTCATTTCTGGCTCTTCAAAAAAAATTTTTTTGGTGGTTTGTCATACCCAGGGGAGTTCTTCGGATAATGACTTTGCGGTATCCGTCAGCATGGTGTGTCCCAGAGAGGGGCACAGCTAGCTGTAATGTTGCTTTTGATGACTACAGGCTGTGGCCCCGGCTCCCGGACGGCATGCTACTCCCTTCAAGCTCTTTCTTAACTCTTAACCTCCTTGCCGTTCTTCCTGGCCCACGACAGACAGGAGGCACTTGGCTGACAGGCCTGTCATTTCTGGGTTTTCTTTCGCAGCCATGCCAAGAGACCAGAGCCCATATCTCCATCTTCCCAGCATGCCACTTGGCCCAAATCCTTAAATAATGCATGCGGCTAAGCTGGAATCCATTTTCTATGTCCCCAGGAATGACAATCCATTCTCTGTTTTGAGAGCTTATTCCTAGATCAGAAGCTTGTGAAGATTCTCTGCCTGTTGGGAGTAGAAGGTCCACAGCTCTTACCTTCAGGCCTCTTCTCTTTTTTCCTTTCCTTCCTTCCTTGTCCCCGGGATTGTCATGACCCGGAAGTGAATTCTTTCTGCAGCTTTTCATTTTTTTGAAAGTCAGTCTGTTTCAAAGTTAAATACTGAACCTCAGGGGCACCTTGGTGGCTCCTTTGGTTGAGTGTTCGACTCTTGATTTCAGTTCAAGTCATGGTCCCAAGGTCGTCGGATGGAGCTCTGAGTCGTGCTTTACATGGAGCATGGAGCCTGCCTGAGATTCTCTCTCTCTCTCTCTCTCTCTCTCTCTCTCTCTCTCTCTCTCTTTCTCTCTCTCTCTCTCTCCCTGTCCTTCCTTCCCTCTCCCCCACTCTCGTGCACACACTCTCTCTCTAAAATTAAAACATAAATAAATAAAAAAATAAGTATCATACCTCGTATTCACCAGTAATAACGAATGTGTGTGCTTCAGATGGAAGTTATGATTTCTGTCCAGAAGAAGGGTGTGGATTTGGTGGGGTGGGGGGGCCAAGGAAGAGAGAGAGAGCCTATGAATGAAACAACATAGAAATAGTAAAAGGTTCTGATCCCTTTGGGAGGAAGGAGAAAAATAGCAAAACCCTGATGTACTATATTTTATCCTTTATGTCGGCTGAGAAATTAGGGTCAGGACCCAGAAACTTTGCTCTATCTCCTGGTGTTTGTTTCAGCTCAGGTGGGGTGGGCTTCTCCTTTGATGGGTCATTTCCTTGTCTCCCTTCACATTCCAGGCTGCATTAAGATGACAAATTTCACTTATGGGCTCAGGCACAGACGTGAAAACCTGAGCTATGGAGCTAACAGGGTGAGTGCAGAGGAGTGGATTTATTGGGGGGGAGAAAGGGATTGTTCCAAGAGCACAGCAGATTTGGGGAGCCCGGCCCTGCATCAGAGAGTACGCAGGGTGGCCCGGACAGTACCCGCCTCTCCCCCATCAGCCCTGGTCTGAGGCCTCATCACTTGCCGCAAGGCTGAAGACACATGTTAAAGTAATTACGAGACTTCTTTAAAGCACACACACACACACACACACACACACACACACTCCAGAATATGTTGTTCGTAGATGTGCAACTTTATTTGGACATCACCTGAAAGCAGGTTTTGCAGAAAAGATTGAGGGCGAAATACGTAGAATAAAGGCCTTGTGTTCTTTTCTATCTGTGAACTCCACAATAAATAGCTCACTTCTCCTACCCTGCCTTTAGTGAGGAGGAAAAAAAAAAAATCTTGGACAGCAAAGAGCAAGTCCGTCACGTCAAACATGCCTGCGTTAAATACTAAAATGTTCAAAGTCCAACTGAGATAGATAAAGGCTTTGATGGAAAGTGGATATTTCCCAGGGACATTACAAGCAATAATCCAGATGTTCTGCTGTAATGCTACGAGTGTCGTGGATAGATCAGGAGATCCAGCCAGGCCGCGCCTGATGTAGGCCTTAGCCTTGCCCTCCCATGCTGTTCCGCCATATGGAACCTATCTCTCGGCCCCCTTAATAACCAGCTTTGGATTCCATTTTCACAGAGCTCATAGAGCTAAGTGGGGCTGTTTTATGGACAAGTTAGATAGAAGCCTTTCCAAGATAAACATCCAATTTGGAATTAGGACATACCAAGCCACAAAATTATTTTAGGGCATATTTCATGGAAGCCCTGCCATTTTTCTTAGGCAATTGCCAGACTGGAGGATGCCCTTTGATCCCGTGTGGACATTACTCCCTTCTTTATAAAAAGGATTTTGAAATAGTTGCAGTGTTTAGGGAGGAATATATCTGTCGGAACTTTGAAGCATGGCCATGGGACAGGTCATGCTTTAGCTTGTTGGTTGGCAAGTCAAACTTTAAGAAGAAAAAAGAAAAAAAAGGGGGGGGAATTGTAGCCGGATATATGAATCAAAATCTCATTTTCTTTTTAAAGGTAGAAGTTTTCAGCCCGTGTGCTTAAGAAGCTATAAAATGTACTCAGTGTATCCACATCTATATGCTCAAATATAAATTTATAAACACATACGCATATATGTTTGCATATGTGTCTGTTGGTGTACTGTGTCGGCGTGTGTTGTGTTTAATTAACATGAAATCGCTTGACTTTAATACTTTCATAAAGCTTTTTTATTGAATATATTCTCTCCACAACCAAACTGGAAAGAGAAGTTCAGAAAGAATCGTTCATGTTCTCCAGAGGAGAGGGATTTTTTTTTCTTTTTAAAATGAATTATTTTCCCTTGCCCCCTCCCTGCTCTGTCTCAGCACCTCCAAAACTCGTGCGTGCGTGCGTGCGTGTGTGTGTGTGTGTGTGTGCATTTTAAGAGAAGAGCAGCGCAGATGTGAAGTTTGAGAGTGTGGACTTCCTTGAATGTGCTTTGCTTAAGGTCGTCATAAAATGATCAAATGCTTGGTGGCTTGTTGCCGCTCCATTTATTAAGAGTGGTGGAGTAACATGTGTTGGATGAGGTAAGCTGGTATATAATTAATACGATACTGACATACCATTTGTTGTGATAAATTGTGACTAACTGGTGTCCGAGCGAATTGGTGTCTGAATGATCTCGAAGATATATTGAGTAGATGACAGGAACGAATATATAGTGTTAGAAATTCATGGCTTTACTATGGTACTTTATGCCATTTACATTCTCCAGTCCATTTATTTCTCCTTCAAATACGCCCGCCTCTGCTCGTACCATTTCACGTATCGAGCGGCGAACGTAGATCAACTCCACCAACTCAGTGCAGCGTGCGGATCGGGTGGGGATCCTCATTCAGACAAACTAACCATAAAAAAAAGACACGGTGGAGACCTTCAGGGAAATGTGACTCTGTGCTGGGTGTCTAACGATATTAAGGGAATTAGGGTTATTTGTGTTGAATGTGGTCACGGCAGGGTGCTTCTGTAAAAACACATATGGGTTTTGCTTTCACTCTTTCAGCCCGAGAAAAAGAGTGAAGGGCTAGATGAAGTCAGATGGGCAAAAGGTGGAATCAGATGGATCAGCACGTGGAGATTTATATGCCATGCTCTCTGCCTTCGTGCGTGTTTGGAAATTTCCATAGTGGAAATTAAAAATAAAGTGTGCGTGTCCTCTTTATAATTTAATAATCGGGGACGTTTGCTCTCCTCTACATTCTGTTTAAGGTGTGTGTGAGTGTGCATGAGTAATATAATTTAGAAAAGGGAAAAAAAAACAAACAAACAAGTAAAGAGTTACCCAATCTCTACTGGATCCCAGGCGCCGTGCTAAGGACGTTATACATCCTTCCCCTCCCTGCAGATCTGCAAATCGCATTTGCCTGGCTGGTTGCTTCCAGGCTGTATCTGGAGTTGTGAATCTCACTGTGGTGTTGGGCATTTTAGGAGCAGCCCAAGGAATAAAGGGAAGTGTGGACAGATTTGAGTGTGGAGGATAAATTCAAAACCATTATTGCTAAATGCCCAGAGGTATTTTGTTTGCCTGCAGAGCAATGCCTCGCTCCTGTCTCTCTGTTCCCAGAATGCCTTTCTTCCCTTCCTTCTATTAAAATAGCTGAAGGATTCCTACCCCGGAGCGCATCTGGGTGGGAGGATAGGCCAGGGCCAAATCCAAGCGTTGTTCCTAATCATCCTTCACTGTACTTTAGAAGTCCAGGGCTGGAGAAGGAAACCACATAACTGTGCCTGCAGGTTGGCCAAATCCTGAAGACGGGTAACACTTTCAGCAGCTAGGGAGTGCTATTCCTGATCCCCATACTGAGAGCTGGAATTTCTGTGATCACCAAAGTCACACTCAGGAATTATCAGCACGTTGATCTGTCCTCTTCTTTCTTTGCTTTAGTCCTCTTTGATACGCAACTTGCGACTCTCAGAGTCCTTGAAAAAGAACCAACTCTGGAATGGGATTATAAGCATAACCTTGTTGGAAGGGAAGAATGTATCAGGAGGAAGCATGACCGATATGTTTGTCCAGTTAAAACTGGGAGACCAGAGGTATAAAAGTAAGGTAAGTTCTGTCAATTCCTTAAGAAGAAGCATACCTTTTGTAATAAAAGCACTGAAAAAAAAAATGTTTCCCACTCTAAATTTCACGAGAAGACGAGAATTGTATTTTTCGCCCTCGTAACAGTGTTAGGAGCATCCCAGGCCACAGAATAATCTATAACTGAAGCCAATTGGTATACCTGTTTGGTTGCTTAGCATAATTTATTTTAATGTAGTTAACTGGAGCTAGAGAAAGCTTATGAAATAATAGATTTGGATGCATTGATTTATTTTTGTTTTGAAAATAAGCAAGCTGTTGTTTCATAGATTGCAGGAACGGGATGACCAAATATTTTCAAAATCCTGCAAAAATAATAGTGTAATATATTTATATGAAAACATTTGAGAAAAGTAAAACGTTCTCAAAACCATCTACTTTTTGCTTTCTCTTACTTGTAGGTATTAACACCCAAAATAGACAGACATTTGTTGTGGGTTTTTTTGTGATTTTGTTTTTAAAGTATTAGTGATTTTTTTTTTTTTTGAACGAAAGTAGTGGCGTTTGTAGCCGCCTTTAAAAATCAATCATCTTCTTCTCCCGAAACAAATTCCACTTAACTTTTTAATCTTAGTAATTTGGCGTGGTTTTTATTTCAAAAACCATAGTCTCCACACCATGGTAATTAATTCGTTTTACATAACTGTCAGACAGGAATATTTCCTAAGTTTTATGGATTGGGGGAACGAGGGTACTTGAAAGTTAAGTCACTTGCCAAAAGCTACATGGAAAAAAAAATGCAAACCAAACAAAACATTGGTAGAAGATTTTGAAAATAGACCCGAGGATATTTGCAATTCGGGCTTTCCAGCGTAGAGTCCGTAACAGATGAAGATATGTGCAATTGGAAAATGATTTAGGGAGCAGAAGTTGGTCTCTGCTGTATACTTTTAAATGCAAAATCAAACATTAAACATCATTTACCCCACCACAAGGAGTAAAGAATTAAAGCTCACACTGGAGAATCATTTTTGAAAAATATGAAAAATCAGGGGCGGGTTAACAGCCGAAATATGCAGACATTTATTTTAACCAGTTAGTTTCAGGCTGTACCTTACAGTGAACGTAGCCAGAGTGAACGCATCTCTCCACGAAGGTCCCTGTAGCCAGCCAGGGTCAGGCTAAGGATTTATAAGAAAAATTATTCATCGCTAAGTACACTCAGCCCCCCCGGGGTAAGGTGAAGTGCAGAATTAGCCCAGCATTTGCTACCTGCCCCCTTGAGGAATATCACATTTAATTTGTGTGGTTGAGTTTCTTTTCTTCCGTGGTTTCTAAATTCTGTGAGCTGATATATTAAGCTCAATGTAAAAAACAGCTGAAATGATAATACGTGATGTGGGCTACAGCCGACATCCGAGTTATCCCTGATTCCCCTGGCGGTAATAGTTTGGCGCTAGGATTTCTAGGATTTCATAGTTGACTCTAGAGCCTGATAAGTCAGTGCCCGGCATTCCTGCTGATTTTTAGTCACGAATCGAATCTCGACGTAAATGAAACAAAAGCAAAAATGCTGCTAACTGATCAAACACACACGATCGGAGAACACAGAAACACTTGTGGAATTTTCACACCACCCTGCTTCATCTCGCGGTGTGGCAGCCGTGAGGCTTCTTAGTCTTTCACACTCAAGTGACCGGATTCAGGAAACTCGGACTGAAATGTGCAAGTTACGGGTTTCTCACGCAATGCATCGGACAGATGTTAATTAACACCACAAACTGCTAACTTATATACTCCTTAGGCCAGCACTGAGTGGATGCGCTGATAAAAATGTTACTTGCATCCGGTTCACCAATCCGTAGTCTCTTTTGTGAGAGGGAGCAACTGTAAATGTCTACTGAGATGTGTTTTCTGTGTATATAATGCCTATATAATTTATGGTTCCTGGTGGGGTAATTCCTTGTGGGGTTACTCTTTTTTAACTTGCTGGAGAAATTGTTGAATCTGGGGGGGGTGAGCTAAGAGGGTAGCGATGTTTTGCCAATTCCAGAACCCTCAAAGTCCCTTTCGTTCCCAAACAGAAAGTTTAGCTTTCTCGGGGGGGGGGGGGGGGTGGAGGCCCATCGCCATGACTTCCTGCCGTTTAGCAATGACATGTATGTGTATGTAGCTGCTTTAGCGACGAATGGCATTTTGAGAAAGTAAATATCATAACCGCATGTTTTCTAGACACTGTGTAAGAGTGCAAATCCGCAGTGGCGGGAACAGTTTGACTTTCACTACTTCTCTGACAGGATGGGCATTTTGGACATTGAAGTGTGGGGAAAGGACAGCAGAAAGCACGAGGAACGTCTGGGCACGTGAGTCTGCTCTGCTTTCTAACTCGTGGGAGACGCGTGGGCAGCTCGCGTCTGCATGGAGCTGCTCAGAGACAGTGTCTTGATCTGTGTGGGCTTAGAGTCAAAACCTCATAGCCCCACCCTGGGAGTCATAAGTCAGCTGGACCCTAACCTGGGGAAAAGGTTTTGTTTTTGTTTTTGTTTTAACTGGTAAATGCCATTTAGTATTGATTAAAACAGAGGAAAATCGTTATGTGTTGGAAATTCTCTAAAAAAAAAAAAAAAAAAAGACACCGAGCCATTTCGGACAATCTGCGAAATGGTTATGCATATGGCCCTTAAACAGCATGCGTTGAACTGCGTGGGTCCACTTACATGCATTTTTTTTTTTCCAATAAATACAGTATACTAAGCATCTTTTCTCTTTCTTAGGATTTTTTACAAGAACGTTTTCCTTTTCTCTAGCTAACTTTGTGGGAATACAATGTCTGACACCGATAATATGCAAAGTTATGTGTTAATTGTTTGTACTGTCGGTAAGGCTGCTGGGCAACAGGGGGCCGATTTAGTAGTTGAGTTTGGGGGGGAAGTGAAAAGCTATTTTTGACTGTGCGGGGTCATCAGCGCACGTGACCCCTGCACTGTTCAGTAACCAACTGTGTAAATTTCCAGCGTGCCCTCTAATTTTGGTTTCGATACTTAGTAAAATACCTTACAATTTAGTAAGAATATCAGCCGCGGTGTCTCAAATGATGGGAGATCTTTCAGTGTCCTTCATGAGCTGTGTGGCAAACCGTCATGAAATCTGTTGAGCCGACTTTCTGTATTCTACGTCTCTTTACTTTGCACCCTCCCAACTCCATTGGGGCTCTCACCCTCCCGTAACCCCGTAACCAGCGATGCTATGACTGTTACGGCTTTCTTCTGGCTTATAGTAATGCCATGAAATGAGACTGTGCCTGCACTGTGGCTGGCCCGTGGTAAGTACGGTGGACATCGCGGTGGAAGCATACGTCATCTCTGATCTTTCAAATAGCCCTGCAGGTTGGCAGCATTATTCTCCTTTCGGAGATGAGGGGACAGAATGCAAGAGGTTTACAAATGACTTGGTCGTGGACTTCAGAGCAGCAGGTGCCAGGGCTAGGAGTCTGTGTTTTCCAAGACCGATTTCTTTCCACCAAATCCCTGCCTTGTGTTCATCCCATATCCAATTTTTCATCCTGATTCTTCACCCCGGTACAATGTGTACACAGACCTTAAATCTCGAATGTAAGCATGCAGAGGGCTCTCAACAGCTGTTGGTCATCTTTTCCAAACCAAGGACTCCGGAACCTTGGGTTCAGAGAGGTGCCTGGGGCTTGGCCCTTGGAGAACGGAGAGTCTGCTAAAACCTCTGTCGTGAAGCCAGAGCAGCTTAGCCCTTGCCTGTCGTCTGCATTGGGGTTCAGACTGAGGGAAAGTCCTCTTGCTGAGATCTAAACATTGAAGACAGCTCCTCTAATGGGACCCCTGATTTTCACCGACGAGGAAAGGCGGAGGCCCAGAGAAGTGCGTGTTTTTCTGTCAGCAGGGAACTTAGAGGCGGAGATGGGACTAGACCCAGCGAACCCAGTCCCTTGTACGCTGCTTTTTCTGCGTAAAATACTGAGCACAGTGACTGGCACACAGAGCGTTGGCTCTTCCTGCCGTCGCCCCGTCCCTCCTCAGCAGCTCTCCTGAGGTAGACGGGTGGCGAGTTTGGTACCCACGGAACATTCCTCTGGTGTTTTCTCAGTGGAGGTACCGTGTCCCGGGGGACTGTCGGGCATGTTGCAGGAGGTTTAGGAAATCTGGCTCTCACCCACCTGATTCCGGATACTCGTCTCTCTCCCCAGTGGTTGTGTGGGAGATATACACACGGCACATCCACATTCCATCCCACGTATCCAGACACCCCCCCCCCCCCAGGGGAACAGCATGTCACCAGTTGAGACCTCAGCTCTTCCAGCCTATCTGGGGCACAGCCCGGGTTGCAGGGCTTCACGTGGCCCTCTTGTCCCCAACACTCTGCTGAGCCCACAGCTGGCCGCCATTGCTTTATTGCCAACCTCGTGGTTTCGGTTGGTGCTTTTGGATAGCAGACTAGGTCCTGTCACTCTCCGGCTCCCGCAGGAGGTCTCCCCCTGGTCATTTTGCAGATATAACCCGTCAGATGACTTTAGCCTGCTCTTGTCTCTCCCTCCTGCACCCACACAGGGTAACTGAGGCACTTCTGACGTTCCCCACTACTTCTGACACTTGTCACCGCTGTGACATTGCCAGTGCCCTCCCAACGCTCACGGTTAGGAGCCCCAGAAACTTCGTGCTGGCCCAGGGAGCAAGGATTGGTTACGTCAGTGCCGGGATACAGAGGATCCCTTGTCCCAAAGCGCCACCTGAGTGGCGGGAATTTGGGTTTCCAGGGATGAATGGCAAACGTGTTATTTTAGGAGGTGCCAGGACTAATGCCCTCTCGCCTCACACATCGCTGTGCTGCCACCTTTCCTTCACACAACAGGAAGTGCTTTGCCAAATGAGTGTTGAGTTTCTTCGTGGCCACGAAAAACCATGTAGAATGTCCAATTTAGTCTATGTTTTGTCATTTGAGCATCCATTTATTTTAGCGATTTCCTGTTTGCAACTTAGCCATGTACCTGGCCTGGGGGTCATGACGTCCTTCCTCTTCATGGCTTTTAAAGGCTTCTTTTGGTATCCTTTCCCTTTTCCCTCTGCTGAGGTACAAACGATAGCAAAGGTATCTCTTGGGAGCTCACTACGCAGCATTACCCTGAAGCCAACTTCCAGGTGGGGTGACAGACCTCCCCTAAGATATCTCCTGTTCCTCAGAGTTAAACAGGAGGCGGGGCCGGCATGGGCACACCCCAGACCTGTTACATCCGGGTCCTCCTTCCTTTCAATTTCACGCTTCTTTCCTTCTCGTTTCATTTTGTTGTCGTTGTTGTCATTGGAAGGCTCAGTTGTTTCATCTCCCAGGGGTGGGGAAATACCTTTTTGCATGAGGAAGCTCTCTGACAGTGTGAATGAGTCATGAACGTCTGTTAAGACCTGTCGCGTATTTTGTTTTTGGATCACACCTTGATGCTAGTACTCGAAAGCCCCACGTGGCCTCTCTGCGGAAATTCTTTTCGAGATTAATTTTGAGATTTTCCTCAAACGTTCCCCGCAACGTTCGCAACTGAACTTATGCAATTTAAGAAAAAGAAATATGGATAGTAAAAGTCATGTATATATGAATATATATATATATATATATATATATATATATCAAAAACAGTATAGACAGTTTTTGAAACTTTGTAGAAGTCTGCAGGGAATAGGGGCTATCTTCAAGGACTTGATGTAAAGGACATCTGTTGACCAAAGGATTGAGCCATGGCATTGGCCTTGGCCTTGGTGGGTTGCTAGCTTGATCGTGGTTCAGACATGGGCCTGCCTGATGGCCAGCCACCGCCAGGATCTCCTCCTAAGTCACCTGGAGCTTTCTGAAATCCTCTTGTACGAGGCTCCCTCTGCAGTCTTATGAGACTCTTCTCAGAGTCTTCTCAGTCTAACTGAGCCATAAGTTAACCCAAGGGGGGGGTTCAAGGCTGGTGAGATAAAGGTGTTTGAACAGATCCAATGCCCTCTGGACCATCGTACCTACTAACTCCACTGTTTGTCCAAGAGCACAAACAAAACAAAACAAAATGGGAAAAAAAAGCAAACAAAAACACCAAAAAAAGCAACACGACACGACACAAAACAACAGTCTCTGATTTTAAAGGCCATCAATGGTCCAGAGACAGTGAACTTTTCAGGGGAGTAAGAAATAAAGTTGAACTTTATTTCTAAGTTGAACCTGCTCCAACTTGTAACCAAGATGGCAAGAGTATACATATAGGTTATCCCATTGCAAACCGGGGCCATTTCAAAATAATCCTTTTGTTTTCTGAAAGTGTATTTTACAGTTCAAGGCGGTTTTAGACATTCACTCATTATTATAGAATATTCTAGGCTTCACTGGGTTTTGAAAAGTTAAGAAGGAGAATGTGCAAGTCCATTTCAACGGGGCTGCCTCAGAGGCAGGCCTCGGCCCCGCATGGTGCCTTGGAAAAGTGGTGCTAACATTGTACTGGTTTATTAGTGACGCTGATGCCATAGAGAACCGGGGCTGGAATATTTCTCCGGACAAATTGCACCACGTGTCATTGATCTGCTTTTACAGTCAGGCTTGACACGTTCACCATTTTCTTCCTGTTCACCCCCTTCCTTAGCCTCTGAGATTTACAGCTTTTAAAACTACAGCACTCTTTTCTGCCCCTTGCATTTAAGTTAAAAGCTGACCAGTCTGTAATATAAAACAAGGAATTGTGGTAATGAATAAGAGGTTAAAAGCTATCATGGCAAGTGAAACTTGAGCAGGTTCGACTGACTGATATGGCAAAATGATGTGTTGAATTAAAACATTAAAATGCTGTGGGATTAATGGAGAAAGACAGGAACAGGAGGTCAGAAACAGTGCTAAATCAGCACATTATACGCCTGTGGGCTAGAGGAAAGCTTTACTACACAGGCCTGTTGCAGAAGGAAAAAAATAGTAATTGAGTCGTCATTTTCTTCAGGTGAGGAGAAACATAGACTTTTCAATCTGAGAAGCACCTAGGAAATATATTGATTGCTGTCCCTTTCTCATGTAGAGGAGGAATTAAACAATGCACAGGATTTCATTACAACAGCAACAACAAAAAAAACCACTGCCTTGGTCATTTGGGTTTTTTGACTTTGAGTTTCCTTGTGCCACTGGCCTTCGTTTGTTTGTTCGTTCGCTCTATTCAACAGAGAGCCCGTCATGTACCAGATGGCCTACAAAGTGCTGAGGATTCAGTGGAAGATGATACAGTGACGGATATAGTGCTGTCCTCAGAGTCTATAAAGTTCTGGGGCGGCTGCATGTGAGCAGGCAGTGACTTGGGGGAGGGAGGGAGCAGCTCCCTGGAAGGACAGAGGTCTAAGCTGGAAGCCTCTAAAGATGGCGGGTTGGCCTGACCAGGAGATTGGAGGAAGAACACTGTCCTAACACAGGCACTGCTCTTGTGTGTGAGGTCACACATGACGCCACAGGGACAGAAATTTGCCAGTGCTCATTAATCACGTAGATGCTCTGAGTATGTGTTTTCCACATCGTTCCCAACAGACAGCAATTTTATAAGCTTTATTGCTGGGTCAGATTTATTAACAAGTGTGTCATTGGATATGTTTGGCCACAGTTTCTTGGGCTGTGGTGAGTTAAACGCAAGGCTTTACAAATTATTTTTAGGTCAGTTTCCCTGATGACTTTGTCAGCGTGTCTGGATCGTCAGCAACCAACCTTGTAAAATTTTAAAATACTAACATTGGTGTAATTCACCATAGGCCAAATTATTAACATTTCTGTAGATCACTGGTCAGCAAACTAGGGCCCATGGGCCAAATCCAGATGGCTACCTGTTTTCGAATAAAGTTTTATCAACTACCAGCCTTGTTCGTTTGTTTACATTGTCTATTACTGCTTTCACGCTGCAAGGGGAGTTGAGTAGGTTCAGCAAAGACCACATGGCCCGTAGACTTCAAATATTTACTTTTTGGCCCTTTATAGAAAAAAATAGTTTAGGTGCCTATTATTTATTACCTATTAGTTGGTGTGACAATTGAGCCAATTCATTCTACGAGAGCCATTTTAGACCATCTATCTGCAAACTGAGTTTATTTTTCAAAGAAAATTTGCATATATCCTAGTAAGCTAGGCTTTCATAAATGCTCTGAAAATGTTGCCATTTGTGTAGTTGGGGAAGAAATTTAGAGGCTACAAAATGGAAGGGAAACCAATACATAACAGTCCTTGTAAAATTCTGGAATTAGACAGTGAGTCTGCAGTGTTTATAAGAATGAGAAAGAAGGGAGGAGTGGATGGTATTTTAATTTGCCCAGAAAGCTGGGCTGAATTTATTCCCTAGCATTCCTGGAGGCTCCTGGTGCACTCCGCCCGTAACAGGGAGTTACACAGATAAAGAAAGCCTGGGGAAAGAACACCAGATTCTGGAAAGCTTCAGTAGCACCAAGAGAGAATTAAGAGACCAACTAAACATTATGGTATTTTCTCAGGGCAAAATCGGAAACCCTTTAGAAAATAGAAGACACGACCTAAATGCTCCTTTCAAGGTTTTTTATGTTAAAAATGTCTTCGATGAAAGTATGTCAGATTTTTTTCTGTCTTAATGATTTTAGATTTCAGAGTACTTATCTTCACTTGAACCTAAAAAAAAAAAAAAAAGTGTTTTGTTCACCCAATCCTACGGAAAAAAAAAAAAAAAAAGATATTTTGTTCACATAGTAACTTCCCTTTCTTCAGGAGGCTCAGAGAGTATTGTGATAATATCTGCAATTCGGAAAGACAAATCCTTTTTATTTTGTATTTATTTTTTTTTGAAGTCTTTGTTTGAATTCCAGGGAGTTAACATCGAGTGCTATGGTAGTTTCACGTGTCCACTACAGTAATTCAGCACTTCTGTACATCACCCAGTGTTCATCGGGATAAGGTCCCTCCTCAATCCCCATCACCTCGTTCACCGACCCCCCCCCACCCCACCTCTCCTCTGGTAACCATCAGTTTATCCTGTATTATTAAGGGTATATATTGATTTGTCTCTCTTTTCCTTTGCTAGTTTATTTTGTGTTTCTTAAGGTCCACATATGAGTGAAACCATACGGTATTTGACTTATTTCACTTAGCATGATACTCTCTGCATCCATCCATGTCATTGCAAATGGCAAGATTTCATTCCTCTTTATGGCTGACATATATGTGTGTGTGTATATATAAACATAAATATATATATAACATATATATCACATATATAACACATGTATAACACATATATTATATATATAACATATATATCACATATATAACATATATCACACATATATAACATATACATAATATATACATAACATATATCACATATATATCATATATCACATATATAACATATATGTGTTACATATATATAACATATATACGTAACATATAATACACACACACACATATATATATATATAACATACATATTTCACATCATCTTTATTCATCAGTTGATGGACACTTGCATTTCTTCCATATCTTGGCTTATTATAAATAATGCTGCTACAAACATAGGCTTGCAGGTATCCCTTTGCATTAGTTTTCTTGTATTCTTTGGAAAAATCTACAGTAGTCCCATTGCTGGCCCATAAGGTAGCTCTCTTTGTAACTTTTTGAGGAACATCCATAGTTTTCCACAGTGGCTGCACCAGTTTGCATAAGACAAGTCTCCTTTATAATTTTTTTTTTTATCCTGCTTTTGCTGATAATACAGTAACTCCTTCCTGGCTTGGCGTTAATAGAAATAATTCTTCCAGCCTCTGGCTAATCTCCAGAGCTTCTGATTCTCCTTCAGACATGAGGATCAGCTGGAACAATGTGGGCTAAGGTTGGAATAGAGTAAAACAGAGGACAAGTTCTTGTATGGAATTCATTTCTTCTTACCCCCAGCTTTCCTCCTTTCTTCCAGAATGTGGAAATAAATGTGAAAGCCAGGTGGGTAGAAGAGAGGAAGAGGGCAATTCAGTTGCAGAAAGTTTATAGAAAGTCCTCTAAAGAGGATGGGGTGCCTGGCTAGCTCAGTGGGTAGAGCACATGACCCTTGATCTCAGGGTTTGATTTCAGGCCCCATGTTGGGTGTGGAACCTACTTTAAAAAATTTAAAAAGTCATGTTTTTTTTTTATTTTTTGTAATTTTTAAAAAATGTTTATTTATTTTTGAGAGAGGCAGAATATGAGCAAGGGAGGGACAGAGATAGAGGGAGACACGGAATCCGAAGCAGCCTCTGAGCTGTCAGCACAGAGCCCGACGCGGGCCTCGAACCCACGAACCACAAGATCATGACCTAGGCTAAAGTCGGATGCCTATCCAACTGAGCCACCCAGACGCCTCTCCCTCCCCCTCACCCCGGCCCCAAACGTCATCTTTATATGGGAGCTAGTTGTTCACACTAGAGAGAGGGTAGATGTAAATTCATTCTTAATTCTTAAGATATCAATTTGCATAATGGGGCAGGGACCCTAAGAGGCTGGGTCATAACCCCGGTGCAGAAGGATTAGTGTTTAATTATGATTGACATGATGGTGATCTATCAATTTAATTTGTTCTTTTAAATCACTATGGAAATAAAAGTAAGTATTTGGCTAACCCCACTCATTAGCTAACGGGGCATGTAGACTGTAGGACCCTTTTATCTAAAATAGGCGGGGCTGTCTTCATGTATGTGTTCTTTCTTCACCATCCAAAGAATGTTTCGAAATGGGGTAGGTGCAGAAGTTTCACAGGGGACAGAAATGCCTAAAAAGTTTGTGGAGATGTGTAATTTCTAAGAAGAAACCCAGTGTCTACTTTGCATTTTGCCTGGTACGTGATTCAACATTTGTTTAATAAACTGCTCTATTCCAATGAGTTGTGCCTTGCAACAGGCAGTGTGAGAGTTTGCAGAGTTATTATAAACATGCTAACGCTGCTCACAGTCTTTGTAGATGACTTTTTAGAATTAACGTAAGGTTCGGTTTGGAATTATCGAAGAGAAATTTTCTCGTTGCCTAATGATGCATCATTTTTGGCCCCTAATTTTTCTCTTGTCTCCAAGTAACTTCTGGTTGTTCAAAAAACAAAGCCACCGCTATTAACAGGAAGGTAAAATTCAAAGGATGAAAATAAATTGTCATTAGTAATGATATTAAGATGAATGTTCCATAAATAGGTTATTGCTAATTTGGACTAATGAAAGCGACCACCAGAAAAAACTCTTCCAAATTTGGGTCATTTCTCTTTCCACAAGAAAGAGCTTTATTCAATGGAAATGCAAAAAAAAAAAAAAAAAAAAAAAAAAAAAACAATGTGAAATAATGCTTTGCAAAGTACTCCTAAGCAGATGTGCAACTGCTACATTGGGTAAAAATTTGTGGGTAGTTTTGTAGAAAAGGCTTCGTTATAAAGCACTTGACATTTCTTTCCTTCCAAGCCAAATTAATTCTCCATTTACATACTTGCTTATGAAAGACAAATATTTAGTAACCCCCATTTTCATGGTAGCAAACTTTAAAAGGTTCTTTATTGCCACACACAAAAAAGTTTTGATTCAGAGCAGAGAGGATTATTTAAAAAGACATTTTTCTCTAATGTGTCTCTGGGAGATACACATGAATTTATTACATGCAAAAGCTCTAATTGCCATCCCTTCTCAAAACCGGAATCGCGTTTGGAAATTAGGAAATAAATTACCCACACCTATTTAATTTTAGGTACGTATCAGTATTAACATATATATTTTATTCTGTAGTGAGACCTGGTATAGAATTTTAATATTACTGATATTTTTCTCTTTACTTGGGAAGAGATTGCAAGGTTTCCAATTTATTTAACCGGCGCTCATTATATATCATGTGGCTCAAAATTGTCATTGCTTTATGTGTTGGGTAAGTTTACCTATTTCGAACCATCTGCAAACATGCAAAGTCCATTCAAGATTTAGGCTAAGAATCAATCGATTTATCGTTGTGCCACGTTGTGAGAGGCAGGGATTCCTTTATACAGTCTTGAATATTCATCTCACTCAATAACTATGGAGGGAAAATGAGAATTAACACACGCGGGCGCACACACACGTATTAGAAGTGGGAACTACCACTGTGTACCCTTCCTCCCTCGACTCCACCCTACCTTTTTCATCCACCTGTGCGTAAACAAAGCAGGTGTGGTCCAGCCAAACCCAGAGTTGTCAGTGTTAAAGCAAATAAATGGCTTAGCACCTCAGCCCTCCTTTTTGGTGTTTGTTTCTGTATATAAATGTGTTTGAGGTTTCCAGCATCCCCAGAACATTGGCTGTTGAGAGACGGAAAACATGCAATTCATAGCAGATGGGTGAAGCCTTTTCCTGGCAGTGTTGCCGAAATGGGATCAGTCAACAGCATTTCATGCTCCATTTGTCCAAGAGCAGTCCACCTGGGGAAACCCTGTGGAACCGTGCCTATTAGGAAAACACCTTAACACGTTGCTTTAAATAAAAACTCACCAGTTGGCACTTCTCGGGAAGCAAATAGTTTCTCCAGTGAGCCCTCTCTCTGCCACTTTCACTTCTTTGGTCTTTTCTCCCTTTTTTTCAACCGCGACCATTTATTTTCTTTGCTGGCGAAAGATGCGAGGCAGAGAAGCCGTCTAGAGCCCTCCCCGGCAATGCTTGACCTTGGAACTTTTTTCTGCCTACTTCTTGAGCTCATTGTCTTCCGGCAGACCTCATGTGGCATAGATCTGCCTCTTTTTTTTCACCTGCCATCCCCTCTGTGTTGCCTTCTCTTTGGTTTCATTAGTGTGTCCCCCCCCCCCGCCCCCCTTAATCTTAGGGTGTGTTAGGCTGGGAGTGAGAATTATGAGCCAGGGAGCCCCTGTGACCTTCACCGCTCAAGAAACGCATGCCGAGAGGGAGTGGGGTTTGGGGGATGATGAAATAAAAATCGGGTGCTTTGGGGGGCCAGCAGCGGCCAGGAGGTAATCCCTTTTCGTTCTCTGGTTCCTACAACTTTTCCAGGTGCAAAGTGGATATCGCAGCGCTGCCTCTGAAGCAAGCCAACTGCTTGGAGCTGCCCCTGGAGAGCTGCCTGGGGGCCCTCCTGATGCTGATCACGCTCACTCCCTGTGCTGGCGTCTCCGTCTCTGATCTGTGCGTGTGCCCCTTAGCAGACCCCGGCGAGAGAAAGCAGATTGCCCAGCGATATGTGAGTGCTCTGCCTCGCCACCCCGCTGCTCCCCACCACCTCCGCTTTGGAGTTGAAACAAAGTCTATGAATTAAGGAAAAAAAAATGCATGAAAAGAGATCTTTGTCCACAGTTTAATGGCATGTCTCATAAAACAAGACATCAGATCGAGAGGTTAATGCATTAGCGAGAAGGTGAAAGTCGATTAGGCTTTGCTGTTTTGAAAGCCGAAAATGGTGTTTTGGATTTTCAGCGTTCAGAAACTCTTCGGAGAACGTTGAAATCCACAAGGAGGCAAACTTGTTTAGCATGCCTGCATATGTAAAAATGAATTTTAATAGAAGGTCACAGAGATAGCCTTTTTTTTTTTTTTCTTTTTCAACCAGCCATCAGGTTGGCTATGTTACACCCACCTTTCCAGAACCTCTGAGAATCGAGTGAGAAAGTGCTTCTGTCTCATAAAGCAACGCAAAGCCCCGGACAGGCACAGAATGGTGTTCTGTACTACCCTGGATAATAAAGGCAGTGTGTGATTTTTGCCTGAGTAGTTGCAATGCGCTTACAAGTCCACTCAGCATTTTT
The DNA here is from genome assembly GCF_016509475.1 of Prionailurus bengalensis. Taxonomy (NCBI): domain Eukaryota; kingdom Metazoa; phylum Chordata; class Mammalia; order Carnivora; family Felidae; genus Prionailurus; species Prionailurus bengalensis. Next base: position 13,290,516 of record NC_057355.1, read on the forward strand.
AAATCCAATGGCTTCGTTGCTCTTCATTTATTTTCTGTACTCGGGCTTTCTAGGTGTCCTTATTTGCATTCTGTTTTTATCCCGTCTTCTTTGTAAATCGATACGTTTATCTTATGGCCGCACACGAAAGGCATGTTTTAGAAGAACAACACGAAAATGAAGCAAAGAAGAATCCCTATTTAATGGGAATATTATTCTCAGCGTTAACTGTAGGGCCTCCAAAATCCTTCACTGTGAGGTGTATTGATTAATTGAATAGTTCTTTATCTTCGGGAGTACAAAACCCAACCACACATCTTATTGTCAACGCGGACTTTGTGCCAGGTTGGCCTGTTCTAGAGGCGTTTCTACAAAATCCACTATTAATATTCTTTGATGACTTCAGTCAAGCGTATGAAAATTTGATGATAAAACTTAAAACTTTCCCCTGGACTTTCCCATGGAGAAATTACCAAACTTACCAAATTCACGAGGAGGGTCATGTATTTACAAAGTGATTTTAAGTAAGATCATCCTGGCTGCTTTGAATAATGCCTCAGGAATTGAGGAGTACTAATGGAAAATGGGTTTTAAGAGGCTCATCAAAATAGAAATTTTTTTTGTGTTTTCAGCTAAAGAGCTGGGCAGCGTGTTAGAGGGACAGAAGGCCATGTCAGAAACACAAGTTCCAGACTTCTTGAGTTTTAGCTTGTGAGACTAGATCATACTGAAGGCATTTTCACATTTAAACAGTAAAAGTATTTATTTCAAATGTTTTCATTTAGATTAAAATATTTTAAACTAGCTTAAAAACTGCAGGTTTTGTTTTGTTTTTTGTGTTTTTGTGTTGTGTTTTTTTTTTTTCTTTAGGTTGGAAATACACAGCAGAAACAACTTTCAAAAGTGTGTAGAAATGATGCATAGTAAGTTAGGCACACCTGAACTATTATTAAGTTATTGTTATTCTATCCTGAAATGTCTAAATAACAAGAATTTTACTATCCTCCCATAAATCCCCAAGGCCTGCGTATCACAGGTTTTTAGCAAATGATACAACGATAGCGGAAATATTATATCCAAAAGTTTTAAAGCAGCATCTTTTCAGCAACTGTATTCTGGAGGCATGCAGAGATACTTTATCCGCTTATCTCTTTCATGCACCATTTCGGAAGGATGCCGTGTACAGAGATACCGAAATATTGCTATCCATGCAATATACATAATTCTTTTTTTTTTTTTTAGTTTTTTTTTAAACATTTATTCATTTTTGAGAGACAGAGAGACAGAGCATGAGTAGGGGAGGGGCAGAGAGAGAGGGAGACACAGAATCCGAAGCCGGCTCCAGGTTCTGAGCTGTCGGCAGAGCCCGACACGGGGCTCGAACTCACGGACTGTGAGATCATGACCTGAGCCAAAGTCGGAAGCTTAACTGACTGAGCCCCCCAGGCCCCCCTGCGATATGCATAATTCTTAAGGATTTTCAGGATGTACACCCAAGCATTGGCTCATGCAAACTGAAAAATAAAATAGGTGTGACTACAGGGTGATACTACATGCTCAATGTTGAATTTAATGAGGTGGCTAAAACGTGAACCAGAAAACGCACACTCTTTCCATCCCAGCTCTCTTTCCAGTAGTAATAAGTATCTGCGAAGTGTCCAAGTTGGGTCCTCTGGTATCCATAAATTTTGTACTAACGAGGTCAGAATAATGTTGCCTTTTCGAGTGATTTAAAACTTTTAATCAAGAGAAAGAAGGGGAAGAAGAGAATGAAAAATGAAAAAAGAAAGAGAGATGTACCACATTTTGGGATACCCGTGCCATCAGTGGGGGCGATGTTAAGAGTAGATTGTGTGTGTGTTATAATTGGTTTATTCTGAAGTCCTTTTTAATCGGTTGCTATGAATGCCTACCTGCCCCATTGACATAATGCACTTTGGAACTTTTCTAAGCTTTGCACGAGAAAGGTGATGATAAATCTAGAATGTACTTCTGTAGGACTTGATGGCATTAAATAGTATACTAGAAAGTCATTCTCATGCATAATCTACTTTGCTCCCCCTTAGTGCTTACAGAATTCCCTGAAAGATATGAAGGACGTCGGCATTTTACAAGTGAAGGTCTTAAAGGCAGTAGATCTCTTAGCAGCGGATTTCTCAGGTATAAACATTTTTAATTCATTTTCATTTTTATTTATTTCCCGCTTTGAAGTGATCCGATGACAAAGCAAAATGTCTTCATGGGGTGCCTGGGTGGCTCAGTTGGTTAAGCGTCCGACTGCGGCTCAGGTCATGATCTGCTGGTCTCGGGAGTTCAGGCCCCGCGTCGGGCTCTGTGATGAGAGCTCAGAGCCCGGAGTCTGCTTCGGATTCTGTGTCTCCGTCTCTGCCCCTCCCCCACTCATGCTGTCTATCTCGCATCAATAAATCAACTTAAAAACTAAAGAAAAAAAATAATGATAAAACTAAATGTCTTCATGAGCGAAAGCGTATACACACAGCCATTATGCTCTTTCGTATATTAAGGAGGGCACTTGCTGTGATGAGCACTGAGTGTTGTATGGAAGGGATGAATCACGGGATTCTACTCCTGAAATCAAGGTAACACTCTGCGGTCCCTAACTAGACCTTAAATAAAACATTTGAAAACAAACAAACAAAAAACCCAAATAGAGTAATAGAAGAAAAAAAAAGATGCATTTAAGCAGGTTTTTTTCCACTTAACCTTTTTCACAAAATCGTTTTTTTTTTCAAATAATTGTCTTTCTTTAAAAAAATTTTTTTTTAATATTTATTTTTGAGACAGAGGGAGACAGAGCGCACGTGGGGGAGGGGCAGAGAGAGAGGGAGACACAGAATCTGAAACAGGCTCCAGGCTCTGAGCTGTCAGCACAGAGCCCGACGCGGGGCTCGAACTCACGAACAGTGAGATCATGACCGGAGCCGAAGTCGGATGCTTTATCGACTGAGCCACCCAGGCACCCCTCAAATAATTTTCTTATGGTTAGGTAACATACCAGTCCATTTATTTGGCTTTCAAATATTTTCGTGGATGATTAGTGCCATTGCTTTATTTATTAAATTTCTGAGAAATTTTGACTAGAGTACCTCAGAAGACAGATCCGACCCCCTGCCTTCACTCCTTGCCGTGCTCTGTTCTGGAAGCATTTCATCCTTCACAATGTAAGAGGATGTGGTGGTTGGTAAACTTAAACCTGGATGTGCGTCTAGCTGATGCTTCTCAGAAACAGTAGCCAAAGTCTCGGCCATGGGACCACGTTGCAGTTGACGTGGTCTTATACGCAATTTCTCTTGGTACTTCTTGAACTTGAACTTTTAACTTTTTTTTTTTAATGTTTGTTTATATTTGAGAGCAAGAGAGAGAGAGACAGAGCATGAGCAGGGGAGGGGCAGAGAGAGAGGGAGACACAGAACCTGAAGCAGGCTCCAGGCTCCGAGCTGTCAGCACAGAGCCCAACATGGGGCCTGAACTCACAGATCATGACCTGAGCTGAAGTCAGGCACCCAACTGACTGAGCCACCCATGTGCCCCACGAACTTGAACTTTTATTTATTTATTTATTTATTTATTTATTTATTTATTTATTATTTTTTTCATTTATTTTATTTTTTTATTTTTTTTTCAACGTTTATTTATTTTTGGGACAGAGAGAGACAGAGCATGAACGGGGAGGGGCAGAGAGAGAGGGAGACACAGAATCGGAAACAGGCTCCAGCCTCCGAGCCATCAGCCCAGAGCCTGACGTGGGGCTCGAACTCACGAGCCACGAGGTCGTGACCTGAACTGAAGTCCTACACTTAACCGAGCCACCCAGGCACCTCTATTTTTTTTTTTTTAATTAATGTTTGTTTATATTTGAAAGAGAGAGACAGAGACAGAGACAGAGCACAAGCGGGGGAGGGACAGAGAGAGAGGAGACACAGAGTCCAAAGCAGGCTCCAGGCTCTGAGCCGTCAGCACAGAGCCCGACGTGAGAGTTCAGACTCATGAACTGTGAGATCATGACCTGAGCCAAAGTCGGACGCTTAACCAACTGAGCCATCCAGGCGCCCCAAACTTTCCTTTCTTTAAAACTTTTCCAGTTTATGAAAACACTCAATTCACCCATTTCACATGTGCCTTTGACATTAGTCGTTTAATGATCACTACATTTAGAGCATCACTACATTTAGAGCATCTACTAGTTTTCCGGAGCCGATTATTTTCCCTTCAGTCTGAATGTTTCAATATAGTACTTTCTGAATCTATGATTGCTGATGTCTCAGGAAATGTTGTTGCAAACACAAGAACTCATTCGTGCCTTAGAACAATATTTTCAGAAATTCTGTCTGTAGTTGTGTGTTTTTGAATCTGTAGGAACTAACGGCAATGCATTAAAAGTTTTTCTTTTAAAAAAAGGTTTTTTTTTTTAAAGTCTTGTTTACAACCGCAGCCGTATGTGGAAACACATTTTTAAAACCTCCTTAATTTCACCCGTCCTGACAGGTACCCTTTCTGCATCCCCCCAAACTAGTATTTACGGAGGTGTTTCAAGTCAATGTCGCTTTTCCAAACAGTATTTTTGACTATTAAAGTGAATAAGAGAGGAACCTAAAAAAAAAAAAAAAAAAAAAAAAAGCCAGGAGACAAAGCAAAACTCTCTTTTCAGAAGAATAATTTTGGGGAGAAATGTTGTCATTTTGTCATTTTCTTTATAGTCAGGATTCTCGTAGATAGTTTTGGAGTGGCTGAAGACAAGTACCAGAAGATTCCAGTCACAAAAAGCGGTGGTTACAAATCCAGTCATGCTGTGTGGTTTGACTAAATGCCCTGATGTTTCACTGTCTCTGTATTATTTATGGGAAAATTATCACTCGGAATTGAAGCAAAGTTCCTTGTCATTAGCTAAACATGTCTTTAGACCATATTGATCTTTATTTTTAGAACCAAATTTCACAGTCTGTGTTCTTTATTGGCTGGCAGGCTCCTGAGTGAATCCTCTGGTCTATTCTCAACCAGGATGTTGCTTTAGGGCAACAAAGTGGACCTAATGCAGAGAGTTGTAAAGCAAATTTTCTATATGAAGAAAAGAAATGAATTCAGACTGCAGGGAGGTAGCAATAGCGATGTCATTAATACCTGCAAGAGGTTAGCGTCTGTATCATATGGTGGGGACTCACACATTATCTGTTATTATTGTTACCAATTCAATTGCTATGCGGTGAAAAACGCTGTCTGCTGGTGAATCAGAAGAGGTATGTATGTATACCCAAGATTGTCAGTACCAGAAACATTTAAGAAATAGGTAACCAATTATACCCCATGCCCAGCCTTTTCCAGCCTGCTGTACTTTATAAATGAGCAGTTCTATGGCAGTGGCTCCGGAAACAAAGCATTCACTCCTGCAAATAAAAAAAGAAATGTATTTACTCTGAATAACCAGGGGCGTTCTCATTTTAGACAGTACAAAAGGGAACTTTCCTACCTTCCTACTTCTGTTCCCTACTTTTTGATCATTCTTTTTTTCTTACAAACAATACTGAATAACCACAATAACGGATGCTTTAAGTTTGTTTTACAGAAGATTCCGGGAGACCATTGATAAAGCTAACGTTCAGGGAGAGATCTTGGTAGTATTGTGTATGGAGGTTATTGTTAAGAGTCCGCAGAGTACAGAGTACATGTCCTAGAAGGGCGATGAAGGCACTTGGTAAGCCTTCTTGTCAACGGTTTGCCCATTTGGAAGTGATCTCTGTCTTAGCAAGGAGGACTTCAAAAAAGAAAATATTAACCGCGCATTGCCACTGCAATCAAAGTATGATACTCTCTCTTAGTGGTTATTGGTGTTGTGATTATCTAATCATAAAAAAATACAGCCTAATATAATTATGGAGTCATGAGAAGAAATTAAACTTTGGAGACATTAAATCCCCATTACTTTGCTAATATTTTAGAACATTGAAATAGTAGATGCATATATGATATACATAATATATATATATACTTTATATAACTTTGTATATATACGTATATGTATATACATATGTGTGTATACTATCTACACACAAGCCTAATCACTAAAGTGAATTTTTTTCCAAATGAGAAGTAAAAATGTGCTTTTTAAATGAAGAAAAAAAGTGTACCTTTCCAAATGTGTTAGAAGATATTAATAATGTAAACTTACGTATATCACCAGTATTAAGATACTTACAAAAGCTAAAGGCTTCAGTGCTCTAATGGATAAAAAAGATATTTATTAGTTTTGAATTCACGCATTTTTTTATAAATATGCCATTCTGTTGTGTGATGGAACCGATTCAACGCTCATATGTTTGAATTTATAGGTAGCTTGGTATTTTTTTTTTTTTATGTCTGGCGTTTGTTTGTATATAAGTGAGACGACGCTTAAAAAATCCGGAGTAATGTATCTTCTCTTGCAGTCGGTCCGTCTAAAATTGGTGAAAGACATTTTAATGTTCTCTACAGCCAATATTAGATGTGGATGGCCATAAGCAGTCATTCTAATAGAAGAGCCTGTCAGATATTTTTATTAAAGAGTTTGTCTCACAAACCCCTTGAGTCCAACGTAACCTAACATTTTTAAGTAATAGGTTGTCCATTCTGATGCTATTACTTCTGTAGTAAAGCAGGCCATAGCCTTGATTCACGAAACAGATGATAAATTGTACTTTGAGACTCAAGGTGAGGCTAGCTGTCGGTAATGCTTAATGAGACCCACATATGCCACTCAGCTGCTGCCAGTCTTAAAACTCAGCTGTTTTGAGAAGAAAGTAACCCACATTCTAATGAAGTGAGAGGAAGATTTTGTTCAGGACAGAGCTGAGAAATGATGTGTGCAACAGGTTTCCTCTATGGTAAAGCCCTCAGAGAGGGCTTTGCCCGGGGCTACATCAGATTCATGAGTTAATACCGTGGGGAAAAAAAACAGAGTTTGTATCATGAAGGATAATGATGTAGGCGACAGACAAATAGAAAAATTGTTAAAGAACTGAGCCTTTTCTCATCAGGTTTGTATTTCGGTACAAACGACAATGCTTAACCTACCTATTGAGAGAGCAACCACTGAAAAGTGGGAAACTGTTTACTATATGTTCAGCACACATCGGGAGGATTGTTCTGGACAGCCTTATAATTGATAGACTATGGTGGGAAACCTGCTAGATTTTAACATTAAGGGGTTGCTTCCATGTTTCTGTATTGAAGCCATCATAACTACCATGCACATAAAGAAGGTACCTGCCAAATTCAACACCTAGTCGATGACTCTTCTTTTATATTCTCCGAATCAAGATGTGGGTTTCACACGTCTTCCTTCCTGTTAATTAAGCCTCCTCTTTATTCTTTACAATAATTCTTATATGTTGACATCCTTTCCCCCAGGGAATCTTCTAGCGGTAAGACTGGCTATTGTTCGGTCTCCCTCTGCTTCATTCTTCTACCCTGTTACCACTGCCAAGGTGCCCCTACCCATTAAGAATTCTGGGCATAAAATGGGGGTGGTAGAAACGTAGGAGAGTTTTCTTTACCTCACCAAGCCAACGGTAGCAAAAGATCATGCGGAGCAGCGTGGCAAGCCCACCTCCTTGTAGAATGACAATAAATAATGTGACAATGTAATGGAATACAGATCTCAGTATCTCTCCTCTTTGTAGCACAATCCTATCTTAAGTCGCGTTCCTGTCATGGTAATGATCTGTCCGCCATGATGAGAACCTGGGGAGGTGTCTATCGAGAGATGACGAAGGAACAAACCGGAAATACCATCTTGGCTCACACCCTAGAGTTACTTGTTCTCCGGGGACTTTTCTTGCATCCTTGCAACTTCTTTGGCACATTTTGCCCTACAAAACCCACCCATCAGAGGCAAACAGCTTTCAAATATGTCTGGATCTTCGTGACTTCTTGGCAGTAGGGTTGCCACGTGGACCCTTTCTCTGTTGCCAGTGGTGATAAGACAACTGCCATATATATATATATATATATATATATATATATATATATATTTGTTATTGTGAAGTAGCTTCATTTGATAAATAAGCAGGAGAGGGTCCCCAATAGCACCTGATCCAGGAGAACAAAGATACATGTAATTCCCAAATCCCCACCTTCTTTCCAAGGAGCCCAATATAGCTTCCCAGTTGCTTTCAAGACTTGTGTCAACTAAGTCAGCTTGGTGGCGGATCTAGTGACCGTCAAGAAATATTCATTGAGTACCTCCTGTACCTCAGACACACCCTTAAGGAACTTGGTGGCTCAGCCTTTCTCAGAGTTGCCTGTAGGGGGCAGCAGGTATCATGGAAGTGAATGAAGACCTTGCTCAAAATCTGGGTGGCGTTTCCAGTTCCCAGTGCCATTAGGAGGAGCTCTTGGTCTGTTGTTCCACACACAGGGATCATCTCTCCTGCCTGGGGTAGAGTTCTCCATTCATTCAGTGAATGAGCCTTAAGAGATCGTGACTCAGGGGTTAAGTCAATCGGTGTTCAATGCAATGACTTACTCGTCAAAGATGGAACTCAGTACCCATTTTTTTACTCTTTATTTTTATGGTAGCTGCTTTCATTCTAATCCATATCTATGATGGTGTAAGACAGACGCAGAAATGGAGAACTATTTTAAATCTTGGTTCTACCACATACTGGCCGTAGGTCCCCTTCCCCGCGGATATTTTGAGGGTTAATGAAAACCTACGTGAACGTGCCTGACACATATTGCATGTTCAATAAATACTATTTCCATTTTTCATTAAATCTATTTGAGTAGATTATCATTGATGTGGAGAAGTCCAAAGATTATTGTCTTAATATTTTGTTTATAATTTTCTATCGAATAACGTCAGAAATACCAGGATTTCTCATCGCACTTGGCTTTTCAACGAACACTTTGAGAAATCTAGTTACCGGTCTAAAATGTTTTATCTTTTGGTTCTGTTTCTGCTGCCTGATAAAAGTAAAGAAAAAAAAAAAAGTGTTTCCTGGTAGGAAGATTCTTAATACTGGTTTAATACTTAAGCCACTTTAGTGCTCGCCTTCACATTTTGATAATCTGAATAACAGTTTTATCAATATAAAATACTTTTGCGGGGCTCATCAGTTTTTTTTTGTTACATACAAGAGCGCTATTCTGAAAAACTATTGACCAAAACACTTCATTTAGATCCCACACTGTAGAGTAGAAATATTCCAGCCATATGCTGCAATCATGACTTTTGAGTCGTTTCTATAAATTATTACATTGACTATGAATTTTTTTGATTGTTTTTTGTTTTCTTCAAAACACGACTGCTTGTATCAGAGGAAAAGAGTCGTACAGTTAGCGTTCACTGGGAATTTTGAGTCACCTGTCCGTTTTCTGGTTTGTTTTCATTGTCTGTTTGAAGTTGTATCCATAGCAATACCTCTCCTCTGAAAGATGCCCTATTTTCAAAGAGACAACTGTAATTGCAATTTCTAAAAGCCTTAACAATAGTGATTGAATGCTTTTAATTTCCTTGAGAACTATTGGATAGCTGGGCTCAAATCAAGACCAACTTTTTAAAAACACATCAAAAACTATATAAATCTGTCTTTGGCTCGCCATCTGCTTTAATAGTCTGCCAAAGAACATGGGACTCTCGTCGGCGCAGCGTTTGGAAGTATGTGTAATATTTAGCAGTGTTTAAATTAGTAGGACCTTGGGAGCGAATGAACTCAGTGCGCTTTTGGCCTGCAAATTAACAAAGGAGTCACTTGGATCTTATTAGTTGGGTTCTTAGTAATTAATGAATTTTTTCAGCAAACATACCTGCTCTATGGGAGAGGCTGTGGTAGGCTCTGGGGATGTCTCAGGGAATAGGCATTGACCCTCGCTCCCACGTGAAGCGGCTAATTAAACCAGCAGGATCCACAGTTGATACTTGAACAGTAAGGGGCGGGGGTAGGAGCATTGAGAGTCTATACGGTCAAAATGGGCAAAAATTGGAATTTAACTCTTAATTTTTTAATGTTTGTTTGTTTGTTTATTTTTTGAGAGAGAACATGAAGCAGGGAGGGTCAGAGAGAGAGGGAGACAGGATCTGAAGCAGGCTCTGTGCTGAGAGCAGAGAGCCCAATGTGGGATGGGGTGGCGGGAGGGGGAGGGGGGCTTGAACTCCCAAACCGTGAGATCATGACCTGAGCTGAAGTCGGAAGCTTAAGAGACTGAGCCACCCAAGCGTCCCGGCATGTAACTTTTAAGTACTCATAGCCTACTGTTGACCTGAAGCCTTTTTGATAACACAAAGAGCTGAGTAACACATACGTGTATGTTATATGTATTATATACTCTATTTTTCCAATAGAAAATGTTATTAAGAAAACCATGGAAGAGAAAATTCATTTGCAGTATGATACTGTATTATCTATTTAAAAAAAAAAAATCCACCTAGGAGTGTACCTGCACGTTTCAAACGTGTGTTGTTCACGGGTCAGTTGTAATGACAGTTGTACTCCTAAGGTCAAGAACAGGATGCCAAGGTTCATTAAAAGGACACCTGCCTGGTGTTCCTGCGATGTTTTAGCAAGGATGTCAGAGATGAGTTAGCACGGCAGAGGTAAAAGGAAAGCGTTTTCAAACCAGGGAACAGCATGTTCCAGAGCCTCCAGCGTTTTCCCCAGACCTGCAAGAAATCACGTGCCTGGAGGATTTTCAGGGTGCAACAGTGGAAAGAGGGAGATGTTAGGCAAATGGAGTAGACGGTGCTGGTGGGTTTTTGTTTTTTTCAAACTTGACTAGTGACAGGGGAATGGAGTCAGAAGAAGGAAAAATTCTTACGTCACTATTTCTTGTATGTTTTCTGTGTTTGTGCTAGAATAGTAGAAACGTGCAAATTTAGTTAAATAACATTTCAGCAAAATTGAGTCCTTCTCTTCCTCTGCGGATCTCGCAGCCCTAATATAGACCCGTCTGTGCCATGCTCTGGATGTCCGCAGCAGTGACGTAAGGACGTGGTCACCTGTGTGACTCCACCGAGGCCTTTCTTTGGATTCAAAAAGCTTGCAACCCACTCAGGGAGGCAGGACGTACTTGGAAAGTTAGACCCAGCACCAACAGAGATCAGCGTTTCTTCTTTGAAAACCCCTCTCGGCTCGTAGCACAGTGTTGTTTACGTTGCCGGGATCATAGAGTATTTGTCGGATAAAGGAGCAGGTGCACCATGCAGTGAAGCGTCATAATTTTCAAGTTAATCATCATAGGGGTTGGGGGGAAAGGGGAGGCGCCGTGGAGCCTCAGGTTGCAGAGAAAGTTCTATGAAGATGATGCATCTTGAACTAGGTCTTGGAGGTGAGTTGGCCTTCGTGTTTTGGTTAGGACCAAGGGTTGGGAGAGCATTGCAGGGAGAGGTCATTCCACATGCAGAATAGGAAGCATATCCGAGCCCCACATCTCTGTGCGCTGGTCAGGGGTGGGGGGAAAGACACATCAACCTCGATAATAGGGTTTGGGAATAGAGGGTAGATCCGGATGGATCGTGTGGGGTAAATTGTCAGAGAAGAAGTTTTTAAGATGAGCGCTTTGTACCAGTATGCAGTGGTAAGGTTTATATGCATATGTTTGGAAACAAGGCGTGAAGGGAGGGTTTATGGCAATTTACTCTGGCATGGCTCTGTGGGCTTCCCCTTCTGAGCCATGATGCTTTACCCTTAACTTCAGGAAGGATCGTCCTCTAGAAATCCTTCCTTCTAATCCTGTCCCTTGTACCGATGAGTCTGTGGTGGCTCCTGGCTGCTAGATGAGAAACAAGAAATGAATTTAAGTGAAAAGTACTAGTCATGGCCTTCAAGGCTTCAAGGTAATCTCTGCATTTATCCACCCACATCTTACATATCCTGATTGCCACCATTTATATTTATTTACTAATATTATTAATTAATATTGTTAATATTTATTTATTATCTGTATCTGTGTGTCTATCTTGTTAATAAATTTAAGGCTCTCATCTGTTTCTTTCTCAAGATTAACCTATCCATTTCTTTTTTTTCAATTTTTTTAATGTTTATTTATTTCTGAGAGAGAGAGAGAGAAAGAGAGAGAGAGAGAGAGAGAGAGCATGAGTGGGGGAGGGGCAGAGAGAGAGGGAGACGCAGAATCCAAAGCAGGCTCCAGGCTCTGAGCTGTCATCACAGAGCCCGATGTGGGGCTCGAACTCACGAGCCGCAATGTCATGACCTGAGCTGAAGTCAGATGCCTAACCGACTGAGCCACCCCGGCACCCAACCTATGCATTTCTGCCAGCCAAATTAAGCCTCCTCCTAAATGTTGGCTTCAAGATTCATTCCCACTCTGGAGCGCCTGGGTGGCTCAGGTGGTTAAGCATCTGACTCTTGATTTTGGCTCAGGGCCTGATCTCACGGTCATGAGATGGAGCCCCGCGTCGGGCTCCATGCTGAGCCTAGAGGCTGCTTGGAATGCTCTCTCTCCCTTTCTCTCTGCACCCTGCCCCCTGCCCCAACAAATAAATAAACATTTCAAAGGAGATTCATTTCCACTATGAAATCTTTCTGGACTTTGACCAACCACGTTAAATTTGTCCGAACTTGCGTTTCCTCTTCTGCACAAATGGCACCAGTTCCGCACCTCTTGATGTGAGGACTGAATGCGGACCTGCCTAAAGCACGGTTATTTGCCCAGAGCGGAAGGAGCCTGGTGGCTCCCTCCATCTAACACCTGCCACCAGGAGCCAGGAATCCCCCTGCGGCGCTCTGTCCCTGCATCGGGACATTCCTCGCAGGGGATGGCAGGGACTGCGTGCCTTGGGTGTGCCTGCATCAGCCCCGTTCAGTGAAACACAAGACTAAATACGGAACAGGAATGCACAGACGTGGAATGTGAGACGTGTAAGGAAAATACACAGTCGCAGATCAGAAACTGGACAAGTCTATCTCCTGGCAGGGAGCAGGAGGGAAGCTTTCACGGAAAGGGTGACATTTGCTGAAAAGCAGAGATTATTCTGAGAGTCCCTTAAAGGTAAGGACTTGGCGGTCTCTGGTGCATCGGGGCCTGGTTCCGAAGTGCCAGGAGCAGAGTGGGGGCTTAGTAAATGTCACGTGAACGATGGGACCTCTAAAACACATTTATTACTTGCCGTTCAACTTCCGCACCTGATAGAAAGGTGAAGTTATTTAAATGAGAACCCCCTGCTTGCCATTCCAGGGCTATAAATGGATTGCGGAGTGGTGTTGAAAACTTTTGAGCGCAGGGTTCTAGAGGAGTACCATGCAACTGAGTCATCAGTGGCGGGACCGTGTCGAGGTGACGTGTGTCTGGATGTAGAAGAGGTCATCTAGGTGTTTTACCTGTGCAGCCAGGTGGAGCAAAAAGCAAGAAGCGCTGTCGCAAGTGTGTGTACGTCAGTTTGCCTGGTGTGTGCGCCCAGTGCCATTGGGAGAACATCTGGACGTTTCACGTATTACGGGAGCTCACTTTTTTCTCCCCGATAAATACATTCATGATGGAAATTTCATCGAAAGCCCCCAGATATCCGGAACCTTGTTAGGGAAGGAAAGCAACCCAGAAAGGATAGATGAACTACTCCATAAATGTGTTTATGTCCTTGTTTCTTCTTCCTCCTCTCTGCCTGTTTATACTGTAATATTTAAAAAAATTTTTTTTTCAACGTTTTTAATTTATTTTTGGGACAGAGAGAGACAGAGCATGAACGGGGGAGGGGCAGAGAGAGAGGGAGACACAGAGTCGGAAGCAGACTCCAGGCTCTGAGCCATCAGCCCGGAGCCCGACGCGGGGCTCGAACTCCCGGACCGCGAGATCGTGACCTGGCTGAAGTCGGACGCTTGACCGACTGCGCCACCCAGGCGCCCCTGTTTATACTGTAATATTAACAAATGCAGCGTTTTAATGAGCTTTGACGGAATTACCTTCGGAGGGTTGGTGCGGTATGTTCCTTGGAGACGCATAACTGAAGTTCCCAGTTTCTGGAAGGAAGTCTGTTCCTCATTAGCTGGGACAGCTAAGAGTGTGCTGGCTCAAGAGAGAGGGGGCCACAGCTCCAGCCCACCTGTGCCTGCACAGGACCGGCCGTGTCTCTGCCCTGCTGTGGAGTCACCCCAGGGCTTTCATTAAAAGTGTCAGGTGGTTTCCCTGGAGGGACTGCTGATGCAATGTCATGTGGGTGTCTCTGGAGGAGCAGTCCTGACACCTACTAACAGTCTGACAAACGGTTAGTAGCTGTTTTGAGCCCAGGTTGAGAGCTCCAGCGTCGTCTACCTGAGCGCTAAGCGGGAAGCTCGGGTTCTCTTTCAAGTTCATGGTTGTTGAAGAGGCAGTCTGGAGTCCCTCCCCACCCAAAACCTACCCGCTGCCCTGACAAACACGCTCCCCGAGTAAAACTGCCTGGAAAAAAGCAAGACTTTACTATTATTGTTATTATTATTATTATTTTGCAAGATGTAGATGGGTTTTTGTATTGGTTTGATTTCGGAACCCAACCCCCTGGAAATTTGGGGAGTTTCCCAGGGCACGTTTGGGAGAAGAGGTCAGAGCCTCCTTGCGTTGACAGGAAGTGAAAAGCCATCACCTCTTTTCTGAGCTCTGGCATTTAGGACCCCGGTACTTGGCTACGCGGGAGCAATCTGATGCTTCCTCCGAATCAGAAAGCACTTCTTGTGTCAAGTGCCACAAAGGAGCAGGAGTAGAGAATTCGTATTAGAGGCAGCCACACCAGGGGCCGGTAATAGGAGCATCTGGGAAGCTAGTTTTCCCGGGAAGCGGAGGCCCCACCAGACTTTTCCTGGGGTGAGATACTGACTGAGGGTCTTGTGCCTGAGTATGTCGAAACACCCTTTGGTTTCTAGTGATTTTCAAGCCCCAATTTTCCCATCTTTGTGGTGATTCTGAGAGCTAATATTAGTTTAGTCAATTCCTTCTCTGTTAAATTTAGACAGGGGCCGTTTCCATGTTATAATTGACAACCCCGACTCATCCGTTTATGTCTCCATGGCTTGGCCATTGTCTACTGGCCACTGAGATCATGGCATTGACTTAGAAGCTTTGGCCAGGCATCCAAGTGTCCAGACCACTAGTCCGTTGAATGGAATCTCCTGTTTAATAATGACTTTTAGCATGCATCTTCTTTTTTTTTTTTTTTTAATATAATATTCATGCAGACTCCTTCACATGATGCACAGTACCTCAGAGCTCCTGGTTATTAAGTTAATTAGATGTAGGTTCAGTGACCTAAATGGTAGGCCAGTAGGTCAAGAGGCCTGAGTACTCTCTGCATTAGACCCTGGCCTGGTATTCCTCGACCATTTGTTGGAGAGCATCTGTTCTTATGCCCCCAATTAATTTAGCACGCACCGCTTTGTAGAGTGTCACTGCTGCAGAGGCCGGCGATGTGTTCATGTTGTATGGACATTATAGAGCCATCCATTCTGTCCCTGACAGTTCCGATTCTAGATCCCTCTGCCAAACCTAACAAAAGGGGAGAGCATTTCTTTTCTTCTTTCTTTCTTTCTTTCTTTCTTTCTTTCTTTCTTTCTTTCTTTCCTTTGACAGTAGCTTTCTGGGTTCAGCTTTGGATTTGGGATTTTCTAACCTTTTATTTGTTTATTTATATTGTCTTTTGGAGGATATGTGAGGTGGGGTGGCAAAAGAAGAGGTGAGATGAGAGAAGTAAGGGTCAGGCTTCATTCCTTTTAAGATAAAAACTTTGAACTTGCTTTATGGAATTCTTTCGCATGTTTTCGAGCAGCAAAAATGCAGCATATGTGTTCTCATAATGTACTAAATGTATAAGATCATAAGTGTTCTTGGCCACTCCCCGCAGAGAAGTTTTACCTCCTAAATAGCCCTGTTTATACTTTTTCTCCCTTCTCTCACGATCATTAAAAGCCTATAGGTTATCCTAGGCTTTCAGCTATCTTATCTATCTATAGGTAATTATCTATTACTATCTATCTATCTATCTATCTATCTATCTATATTTTAAATGTGTATTTATTTTTGAGAGAGCCTTAATGGGGGAGGGACAGAGAGAGGGAGACAGAGGATCCAAAGCAGGCTCTGCGCTGACAGCGGTGAGCCCACTGTGGGGCTCGCACTCATGAACCATGAGATCATGACTCTAGCCGATGTCGGATGCTCAACCGACTGAGCCACCCAGGCACCTGTAAAACAGAAGCTCCTCTCTGTTTGCTGCCTACATTCTCCTTGAGTCGAGAAGAGCTTCTGTTTTAAAACAAAACACAAAACTGGACTCCCTCACCTGCCAGATTGACACCTGCTCCTATGTGACCTGTGTGGCCACTGGATGTCAGTCCTGCATCTGGGTTGCATATGAGTCCCTGTCTATTAGGTTCTCCTCTTCCGGCGTGTGTAGATTCTGTCGGTGTCCTGAATTCCCACACAAGACATGCTGGAAAGAGATGCTCACTTTTGCCCTTTCAGCGAGCAGTCTTACTGGTATAAAGTGCATGACTTTTATTCACTTGTCCTCTGTTACTTGTGCGATTCATTTATCTCTGACCAAGGAGAATTCTTGGCCTTGACCAATGTCTTGTGTTCTCTTTCCAGGGAAGAGCGATCCTTTTTGCTTGTTGGAGTTAGGCAATGACCGACTTCAGACACACACCATTTACAAAAACCTCAACCCTGAGTGGAACAAAGTTTTTACATTGTAAGTGCTTTAGCCTCCAGAATATCAAGGAGCAGTTTTAACTTAGAGACCAGTTAGCCGTGATATGTTTGGGGCAGGCTGGGGCTCCTGAGTGGAACGTTCTGTCCATTTTTATGAGCGAAGGATGAATCTTATTATTTTTTTCCTTCTAAATACCTTTTATCCTTTCATTTTACAGAGTGTTAATAATAGATAAGGCCATTTGGAACTGCAAGGGAGTGTTATAGGAGACATTTGTAAGGTAGATCTTTCAGTAACTCAATTAATCTGTTAGTAGGTGGAAGCTTCCATATATCCAGACAAATTCATTCCTGAGTTAAAGCAAATTACACATGTAGATCTGCCTTAAATTCAAGTTTATGTGTGACAACATTATTATAAGGCCTAAAGACTTGTATTATGCCAGAGTCTTTTTGAAAATACAAGTTTTCTGTGATTTCTCAAAGAGTCCCAAAGTCTCCTTGAATTCCAGTTTGTCTGAATGACCCCTGCTCCACAGGGATGCCCTGTCTACTCTTTCAAATTCAGGCATTTAGAAAGATGGATTTATTTCTTGGTTTGCTTTAGATTCTGAGGTGCCTGGGCTTCAAGGGGAAGCACCTGTTGAATTGGGGTCAAATGATAGTTCACTGCCCTTACAATACTGAAGAAATGTTGGGCTTATAACCGAAAGAATACCGTTTGAATGGAGTTGATGATTTCCAAGTAGAAAGTTCCCAAGGGTCGAAACTGAATTCACAATCAACAAACTCCCAACATACAAAAAAGTCTGATACCAGGTGGTTGCACAGGTAAATCCTACCAAACAATTAAAGAAGAGTTAACACCCATTTTTTTCAAACTTTTGCAAAAAATAGGAGAGAAGGAAAACTCCTAAATTCATTCTATGAGACCAACATTACCCTGATTCCAAGACCAGATAAAGACACCACAGAAAAAGAGAACTAACTATAAGCTAATACCTCTGATGAACATAGATGCAAAAATCCTCAATAATATATTAGCAGGCAGAATCCAACAATACATTTAAAAAAAACCACTCACCACAATCAAGTGCGGTTTATTCCTAGGATGCAAGGATGGCTCAATATTTACAAATCAGTTAACATGCTATATCACATAAATAAGAGGATAAAAACCATACGGTTATTTCAATAGATGCAGAAAAAGCATTTGACAAGGTACAACATCCATTCATGATAAAAATCCTCAATGAAGTAGGTTTACTCACAGCATCATACTTAATAGGAAAAAAGAGCTTTCCCCTAAGGTCAAGAATAAAACAAGGATGTCCTGTCTCACCGCTTTTATTTAACATCTTCCTGGAAGTCCTAGCCACAGCAATCAGACAAGAAAAAGAAATAAAAGGCATCCAAATTAGTAAGCAGGAAGTAAAACGTTCACTATTTGCAGATGACATGATACTCTCTATAGAAAACCCTAAAGATTCTACCAAAAACCTACTGGAAGTGATACATGAATTTAGTAAGGTTGTAAGATAAAAATCAATATACAGAAATCTGTTGCATTTCTATACGCTAATAATGGAGCAGCAGAAACAGAAATTAATAAGACAATCCCATTTATAATTATACCAAAAATCATAAAATACCTAGGAATAAACTAAAGAGGTGAAAGATCTGTACTCTGAAAACTATAAAACATTAGTGAAAGTTCCCAAGGATCTGTGAAAAGTGGATTAACTCTCCTAAGCCAGTTTGCACATTGTCATACGAAAGATTTTCTTGTTTGCTCAACACATTGCTATTGACCATGGCTCCATTTTTCATCAGGGGTGATGTCTGGTTTCTGGTCAACGTAAAAAATGTTTCTAAATATGCATGGGATTTTTAGTATTTTGCGTTTCAACACTAGGAAATTTTCTGTAAATCTCAGCAAAAGTGATTTTCACCGCCCTTTTTTTTTTTTAAGGGAATTCTTCATTAATTTACTTTTTTCTTCATTAATTTAAAGACAGTCTTATTGCCTATTTGGAAGCTACTTTGAAATCACTGTCCTTTTACTCTCCTCATTCTGTCTCTGATTCTTTATCCTCCTGTTTCTTTAATAGTCCTACCCTCGAGTGCACATATGCATGGAAAATGTCAGAGTAAAAAAGTTGACTTTTTTTTTTTTTCACAGGGATGTCTGAATCTTCCATGATGGAAGGTTTGGGAATAGAGTTCAGTTTGATTTAATTTTTGGAATTTAATTAAATGGTAGTTTTATACTCTAAGGGCATACAGGCTTAATTAGTGAAACCGTGTGTTCAGATCTTCATGGAACAGACTCCACTTATGTGTTTTTGTATATAATAGGTGGTACATTTCTTGTTTCAGTCCTATTAAAGATATCCACGATGTTTTGGAAGTGACAGTGTTTGACGAAGATGGAGATAAACCTCCTGATTTTCTTGGAAAAGTTGCCATTCCCTTGCTGTCTGTAAGTTACCGTTGTTAATATACAGTTCGTAAGTCATTTTACGGTTGACAGGTTTCTATGGTCTAGGGTTGTTTTATCTTTGTCAGTCTGAGGGGGGGGGATCCCCTCTGCTATAGGAGGAAACAACTATTTTATTCCTCATCCTTTTCCAGTATTTTCAGTAGTTTCAGATATAAACTAACATAATCTTCTCTGTGTCAGTCAAATATTGCTTTGACCGACAAAAACCTTTCGACTAGTCTTCCAATTTGTTCTCAGTCTTTCCGTCCTAAGGCGGGAGTTTCTGTTTGGTTTCTGGGAATACAGATCCGTGACTGATTTTCCATTCGTTAATGAAAAACATACACGTATTTCTATATTACCTCCTCACTGCCCATTTCTTCAAAGATTAGTTGCTGGTAACTGCCAAGTGGTTCTCAGCTCTACTGAAGACCATTTTCTCAAAAGTTCTCTTTGCCTTCATAGTAGTTAGGTTTGCTTTCAGTCTCAAAAGATGCTTTGCGGAAGAAAGTAGAGAGCTTCTTTTGGAAAAAGTGCCATTCCAGTTAAAAGGCAACATAACAGAATAAGCAAAGAGATGAATGAAAAAATACCCTAAAGAAGTCAGAGGAGAAAGCACCAAATAATGCCTTTACGTGGACAAAGGAGGGAAGCTGTGCAAAGACTGCATCTGACTTTACCTATTAATTGGACATTAATGTTTATACCAAATGTATTCTTCTAGAAGAGAGAATTTTAGTTTTTCATCCAACCATAAATATGTTTTCTTATAGAGATGTTATGGTCTTATTAGTCCATTAAGGCCTTATTTATTTCTTCCCGAAGACTTATTTCTTCAAACTGTTAGTGCATTTTTTAGGAGGAGAGGTCTTTAACCGTGATATTAGACTAGCTCCCATGATGCCTACAGGGGGAAGGAACGCTGCATCCCTCAGTATCTTTTCTGGTTAATTTACCTGGTGTTGAGCGCCTGGTTAATTTCTCGCCAAATTCTCTTCTCCCCAGTGTTCCTCTAGGAAAAGGGGTGAAGCCGCTGTCCTCTTGTAGATTTGGCTCCTGCCAAATGCTCAGACCCATCAGTAGTAGAACACACTGACTCTCAGGGACGAGAGGGCAATTTGGAACTTTTCTCTCTTTTTATTACAACTTTGTCAGTTACTCCTGAAGGAATACATGTAACGAAAGCTTAGGACCCAATTTTAGAGGGACCTAAAGGGACAGGAATCAGAGACCCTTCTTTACAATTCAGTTCCTTTTCTTCTCAATTATTTTGGGCAGGACAGAGACGTTTCTTTTCTTGTTTTTTATTTATTTTTATTTTTTTAATGTTTATTTATTTTTGAGAGAGAGAGAGTACAAGCAGGGGGAGGGGCAGAGAGAGAGGGAGACACAGAATATGAAGCAGGCTCCCAGCTCTGAGCTGTCAGCACAGAGCCCGACGCGAACCTACGAATCACGAGATCATG
This sequence comes from Prionailurus bengalensis, assembly GCF_016509475.1. NCBI lineage: Eukaryota > Metazoa > Chordata > Mammalia > Carnivora > Felidae > Prionailurus > Prionailurus bengalensis. The sequence continues at coordinate 13,311,072 of NC_057355.1, forward strand.
ACCTGAGCGAAGCCGGACGCTTAACTGAGTGAGCCACCCGGGCACCCCTCTTTTCTTGTTTTTAGAGATAAATCCACAGTAACATGTGTCATTCCTTGCTGGGTAAACACTACATGGTGTCATTTTTAACCTCCCTCTATTTTACACGTGAAAGTTTTGTGTCATTGGTCGTTCTCTGATACCAACAAATTGACCCACTTTCTTCCCTCCCGTCCTCCCTTGTAATGTACAGTGTCTCCATGCCGTTGGGTTAGATCTAAGAAGTTACCTCTGCCTAAATCAGGTTTGCGGTTTCTCAGCCTTAAGTGCCATTGACATTTTGGGATGGGTCGTGGTCTGTTGCAGGGGGCTGTCCTGTGCATTGTAGAATCCCTGACCTCTACCCCCTAGATGCCAGGAGCACCCATCCACTCCTCACTGTTGTGACAATCAAAGATGTCTACAGACATTGCCAACTGTTCCGAAGAGGGGCAAAGAGAACCACTGACCTAACTTAATGCAGTTTTCAAACTGCATCCTTCAAGATGCAAAGTAGAGTGATTTATGAAAGACTTTGTTTAAATGCAAGGAGCCCCCTCACCCTCTTAATTTTTTTCTGGTTGCCGATAAGCTGCCCACGGTCTATTCATTTGTTTGAGGGATAGTTATCAAATGTTCAGCTTGTGCCAGGCATTGTGTCAGGTGGCAATGCTCTAAGAAGGACCGCAGTGAAGGTATCTTCTCCCCCGGAACTTGTATTTGGTTGCAGGAGTCCATAAACAGAACAAACAAATGAGCAAAAGGCAAGACAACGTGTTAGGTGGTTAAAAGGTGCCATGTAGAAAGCAAAGCAGGATACGTTCCGAGGATATGTTCGGGGAAGGGGCACAGTTTTCCATGGACCGACCAGGGAGGGCCTCGCTTCGGGGGGGACATTTGAATGAGAACTTTAAGGAGGTGAGAAAGAAAGCTGTGTGAATATCTGGGGGAACTCTTCCAGGCAGGAAATCTTCCAAATCCAAAGGCTCTAAGGCAGTGCCGCGGGAAAGGGGTAAGACTCTGACAGTCTAAAAGTTTGAAGGGCTTTGGCTCTTTCCTAGTGTCGATGGGAAACCACAGGGAAGGTTCAAGCCGGGGGGGGGGGGGGGTGCTTGCTGTGGTTTACACTCTCTAATTCTGATATTAAAGGACTCTGGCACCCCGAGAAATAAGCCCAGATCTGACAGTTCTCTGCCACGTAAAGTGTAAAGGCAGTGTGGCCTGGGCCACGTTCTCATGAGGGACTTCAGGGCCCGGGAGCGTTGAGTTGAACACGTTTCAGAAGCTGCCCTTCGGAGTGGCTGTTTCAGTTCAGACTCATTTCCGATTGTCTGACTGACGAATCGGGCAAGTGATCAGATCTTACGGTGGATCTGTTTTGGCTCCTCCTGATATGCGGTGGCCCACCTGTTCCATGCGCTCTCCAAACAAATTCATGCTCTACCTAAACTGTAGAGGTAGATATGATAGAAAAAAATGCCATAACCCTCAGTATCTGTAACAGGCAAATTTTAAGTTGTTCATTAATTCAGCAAACATTCAGTTTTTGAGTAATTCTAACTTGTGTTTTGGAGAATATATATATATATATTATATATGTATATACATATATATTGTATATATGTGTGTGTGTATATATATATATATATAATATATATGTTTATTTATTTTTGAGAGAGAGAGAGAGACAGAGCCTGAGTGGGGGGAGGGGGGACAGAGAGAGAGAGAGAGAGGGACACACAGAATCTAAAGCAGGCTCCAGGCTCTGAGCTGTCAGCACAGACCCCGATGCGGGGCTCGAACCCGCGAACCGTGAGATTATGACCTGAGCCGAAGTCGGACGCTCAACCAACTGAGCCACCCAGGCGCCCCAGAGAATGTATTTTAACATTTATTTAGATCTGTGTTTTTCCCTTTATTTAATATCTACTGAATAATGCTTAATTAACACGTCTTGGGCTGTGCATTTATAATACATTAAATCATTAATTCTCTGAAAGCCTCATGTGGCAGGCTTGATTATTATTATTATTATTATCATCATTATTATTACTGCTATGGACAAATGAGGAAACGGAGGTACGGGAAGGATCCTGTGGCTGGTAATTAGTCGGGGCTGGATTTGAATGAGGCAGTCTGATGTCAGAGCCTGGGGTCCTGAGAGGAAGTTATACTTCCATAGTGCGTACCTGTTACGTAGACATCATGCCGAAAGCAATGACCAGGATGTGTTTTGTGCAGCCACTGGTCTCGGTGCCATAGGGTGTGGACGGGTGAGACGCAGAGTTGAAGACTGGCCCATCTTGGCTGATGCCTGTGGAATGAATGCACACGACCCCAAACACCTTTTTTTCTTTATCGAGGTATATTTGGCACAGAATGTTGTATTAGTGTGCAGGGTGGTGATGCGACCAGCCTGTATGGGATGCCACCCTCCGTCACCGTACAATGCTATCACAATAGCATTGGCTGTATTCCCTATGCCGTACCCTTCATCCCCAGGACTTCCTGGTTCTACCCCTGGAAGCCGCGACCTCACGCTCCCCTTTACCCATGTTGCCCATCCCCCACGCCCCCCCCTCTGGCAGCCACCGGGTTGACCTCTGTGCTCACACAAGCCCTGAAACACGAAGTGCTGAAAAGAAGGAAAAGAAAACGCAGAGCGGGAGGGATGGACTTAAGTTTAGGAAGACTTTAGGAAGTGGGGCGTTTGAGCTGGCCTTACAAGGAGGCTGGTGTCGATAATGTGCTAAGTGCATTTCAACCTGTTAAATAAAAAGCCTGTTCTGAAGTCACGGTTTCTTTGAATCAGGGTGAATGGGCCGACTGACTATGGGCTCATTTAAAAAAACCCCACGTTCTAACATCAGTATATCTGCTAATGGTGGCAGAATTGTGCAAATCATGTACAGATGTTTAGATACACAGAATCCAGGCCAGCGGGTCACTCTTCCATATTTTTCATTTTTGTTCAGGTCCTCAAATCAGATAGTTGCTTTTTGGATGGCTATATAGATAGGGAAAACTTTTTACTCATTAAAAACAGAAAATTGCCATTAGCATGGATTATAATCTGAAGACTTCTAATCTGTGCCCATTTTTACATTATTCCAAGCATCTTCTAATCAATAACATGGTAAATATGCATTAGAAAACAAAGCACATTTTAGAGTTTTAAAATACTTCCAGCATAGACACTATCTGCTCATCGTTATCCGATTCAGTTAGAGTTGTTTAACATTTCCATCCATAATCAAGTGATTCTCATCGGGTCCTGAAAATCAAGCTGGGTTCTTCTCCTCCAGGAGCATTTCGTTTTCTTCAGACCTATGGGTAGCATTTCAGAATAATGGAACGGGCCCATGTAGGAAGGAAGACTTAGAAAATCCACTTCCTGCAAAATAGGAAAACCATCTATCTATTTATTGTTAATTCCTAATATCTAAGAGAAGATCGTCTGTCATTTGAGGAGGGTCCTACGTTTTGATACAAATTTCAGGCCTCTTGGGCGAGCCATCCCAACAGATGCAGTGGAATTCATGATCAGGAAACATAGGCTTTGTGCAGCCCGTGACTGTCTCTGTGAATCCATGTGCACGAGAACAAGCTGCACCAGCAACGGCTTCACTTAATTAGCTTTATGGGACAAATTTTCTGTAATTGCTTGTACCAAATAAATGCCCATACACATCTTCATTTGCATTTCCAATTAAGTATTTGCCTGTTTCACCTATGATGGGTTTTGTGGATTGTAACGGACACAGTTACACAATCATATTTTTTTTCAAGTTAATGCTGAAATGTTGGCCGTTAAGATAAAGAATATTTATTTTTTAGAGTTTATTTATTAATTTTGAGAGAGAGAGAGAAAGAGAGTGAGTGGAAGTGTAGGAGAACAGAGAGAGAAGGGGGAGAGAGAGAGAGAGAGAGAGAGGGAGAATCCCAGGCAGGCTCTGCAGTGTCAGTGTAGGGGCTCAAACTCATGAACCATGAGATCATGACCTGGGCCGAAGTCGGATGCTTAACTGACTGAGCCACCAGGCGCCCCAATAGTATTTATATTTTACTTTACATTAATGTATATGGATGTCTAGCCCGCCTGAAAATTTTAGCGGGGCTAAAATGGCTGAAACACAAACACTCAACTCTCCACCCTGATATGATATGTCCTTTGAAATAAAGTTTTCAAAAGATAAAATAAGGCAAGTTTGTCTTATTGCCCCCGGAAACTAGGAAAGGATACCTTTAATGTGCTGGAATCCTCGTGAACCATTATGTAGTATAGAAGGTGGGTGGTATTTGATGAGGACGGACAAGCTAAGGGAGAAAGAATAATGCCTTGTGGGATTCCTCTGATGTCTTGGAACAAGAGTATAGCAAGTATAAATCTGAGCATGCTATACGTGATGGTAAGTGCTGAATGGGTTAAACTTTTCTTTAGATGGAAAAACCTGTTACAATGAGTAGATGCATACAGTTTAGCTACTGCGTCTTTGAGACGGGCCACATGCGGTAACACAGAAGTGGGTGAGCAAAAGTGTAACACGTACATGTAAACAAGGGGTAACTCAGAAACATACAGAGGAGATGATTTTATGGGTCCCCGAACGATTTCATTACCAATGAACATAAGGCAGACATGAATCGTTATGTGAATAATTTCCCACAGAAGTATGTATGTATGTTAAAAAGTATTTGAACTGTAAGAAAAAAAAATTGCCAACTGAGAAACACAAAATGATTATATCATCTGTGCAGTTTTAAAAATATCAGACACACAAAAATAAATAAGGCTGTAATGTGATGTGTTTTGAAGGCCCAGATGTTTGAAATTCCAAGTTCCACAAAGCCAATGCTAATAGCTAAAGTTCCTGCACACCATCCCAAAGCTACTAAATTTCTAGGGCTGAGACCCTGGAATCTATTTTTTTTTTTTTTTTTTAGCAAGTTCTTAGATGAGTTTTAGGCATCCTGAAACAGTGATTCTCAAATTTTAGGGAATAAGCAATAAGCTTAATCTAATATATATGCAGAGACACACACATAAATATATAAATATTCTGCTCAAATACCTATTTATTGTGTTTAAACATTGGTCATGTTGTGGGCTCACGACTGCCTCAGTAGATTCCAAAAAGAAAGAAACGATATTGTGGTCACAGTGTTGGGCAGATATATTAATAGCAAAAATGAAACAAGCAATCAGAACATTTGGTGGGAAAAAAAAAAATCCCAAGTAGCTAAGGTAGATAACCAAAAGTACAGGTTACAGACTTTTTAGAAATTAGCAATGAAATACTCTACATACAAACTGTGGATAAAGGCCAAAAGTATTACTCAGAGGAAATCCTTACCTTAAATGTTTTCGTAATTAAACAACAAAGGTTGAAAATCAATTAAGCATCATAACAAAAGGTAAACTAAAATAAATAAAATTAAATAGGAGTTTGGGAAGATGAGAAAAAAGAGCAGTAATGTAGAAAATATATAAACAGTATATTTGATAGATCCAAGTGTTCGTTTCTTCAAAATCCAATGAAATGGAGAAGCTGCTTACGAACCTAATGAAAAAAAGGAAAGCATGTATTACTAAGACTAAGGAAACGAGAGATATAGGGATTGCTATGAAGAGCATAACTAAATTTTACTGAAGAGTACGGAAGAAAACTTGAATAAATATACATACGGACATATCTTGAGAGAATTTGGATGTTGTAGAGGTGTGAGATCTCCCCAGATTACTATAAGTATTTTTTTAAAGGTTGGTTTTGCTGGTTTTTAAATTTTTTTTACCGTCTTATTTTATTTTTTAAGAGACAGAGAAGGACAGAGCACGAGCAGGGGAGGGGCAGAGAGAGAGGGAGACACAGAATCCGAAGCAGTCTCCGGGCTCCGAGCTGTCAGCACAGAGCCTGATGCGAGGCTTGAACTCGTGAACTGCGAGATCATGGCCTGAGCCAAAATCGGATGCTCAAGTGACTGAGCCACCCAGGCGGCCCGATTACTATAAATATAATACAGCTCCCCATTTGGAAAAATTAAGTGCAAAAAAATAGAGTGAAAAATTATGTTTAAAATATAATTAGAGAAACCTGAATATCAGGTATTGAACACATTGTACAGTGAAACAATTTAATTATGGAAATATTGGGAAGAAAATCATCAAAGAATTCTACTCTTTTCTCCCTGTGTCCTCCAGTCTTCTCCTCCCAATAAGAAAGTAACAGATTCGGGGCGCCTGGGTGGCGCAGTCGGTTAAGCGTCCGACTTCAGCCAGGTCACGATCTCGCAGTCCCGGAGTTCGAGCCCCGCGTCAGGCTCTGGGCTGATGGCTCAGAGCCTGGAGCCTGTTTCCGATTCTGTGTCTCCCTCTCTCTCTGCCCCTCCCCCATTCATGCTCTGTCTCTCTCTGTCCCAAAAATAAATAAATGTTAAAAAAAAAAATTAAAAAAAAAAAAAGAAAAGAACAGATTCATATTGTTTAAAGAGCAATTTTTTTCCTTTAAACTGTAAGGGCACTGGCATTCTTACATTACTGAAATGTACTAGGGACATAAAGGAAAATGGAAAATTTGTGAATTTATTCCTTGAGACTAGAAGAATTCTGATATTAAAAAAACACAGAGTTAACAACAGTAGCAAAAAAGAAATCCTACGCCTTTCATGGAAGACCAGTGAGACTTAGCACATTAGGAAACATAATTGTGTAATTTATATTATTCATATATTAACGGAGAAAAAAAAAACTTCAATAGATGCCAAAGGTGCACTTGATAAAATTTAACATCTCTTCTTGATTTATGAAAAAAAAAGTTTAATAAATAAGTAATTGATTTGATGTATCAGAAGTATCACAAACATCAGACTTATTATTGAGAGACCAGAGATATTCTGAATTAATGAACTTCTATACTGACAAAATTAACATTAAGTTTTTTACGTCAGATCCAGCCAATGTAAAAATAAGAAAAATTATATTTTAATGAAGGAAACCATAGTATCTATCTGATAATATCACATTATATATAAATAAGTATAAAGAAAATTAGTAAGTAGCATTTTGGAATAAACAAAGGTCAGTAAAGGTATAACCAGGATCAAAATTAAGAAAAAAAAAAAAAAAAGAGTAGCTTTACCCAGTAGGAAAACATTTTAAAAACTTAAAGCACCAAAGGGTTTAATAGCAGGAAACAAACAAACAAACAAAAAACAATTATAATGCTTAAGACCTATGTGAGAAAGTTCTAGAACTGTACTAAAAGACATGAAAAAAGACAAAACAATTGGAGATCACTGTATATATAATAAACCTGAGAGATGAAGTCACTGAGGAAAGGGATAAACGAAGTGATCACCATATAATTGATTCTGGGAAAGTCAGTTGCTTACTCATCAGGGAAAAATGCATCCGTGTGTTACACTGAACACAATAACTATTTTACCATGAATTAAAGGTCAAATACTTGGAATAAACTCCGTAAATAAAACGGCTAATAAAACGGGGAAGTCTTCTGTAAGAAAACCAGGAACGCTAAAGGAAAACAAATCCTAGGAGGTCAATATGGTGAAACAAATGTTGCCATTGTAAATGAAAACACAAAGTAAAAACTGCTTGCCGCATAGAAACAGATGGATAATGTCACTAACATAGAACGCGATCGTTTTTTTTCATCTATGAGGAAGGGACGGTCAGTCTAGGGGAAAAGTTGATTCAAACAGGTGTAAATCCAAACAGCTGATAGGCACCCTGGGTTGGCACCCAGTCTTGTCCCCCTAACTGGCTGCGTGATCTTTGACAAGGCACTTAACCTCTCCGTCTCCATGTTCTCCGAGATGACATGAAGGTAATTCTGCCTGCCTCGGAGGTCTGTGGTGAGGATTTCAGTGGTTTGGTGAATATATAGTGAGTACAGGAGCACACTGTCTGTGCTTCCAAGTATAATCAATCATCTTCATCGCCCTTGTTTTAGTAATGTAAATGATCAAATTAGGTTAGCAGTGGGATTAACAAATATGGTAAAGATTTTTCATTTCCAGGGGTTCTTAAGAGTAGAAAAAGGACTCTCTCAAACGCTGTGGGACAGAACCATCACTTCGTACAAGCCTGGTAGAAGGCACTTAGACAAAATGGATTAAAATTTAATATACACAACCTCTGAGCATCTATATTCTAGGTATTTATACCCATGGCCACACAGATGCTAAATGCCAGAAGGGGGAATTGAATCTAAATCTAGCTTCACAGCCCTAGCACTGTCCACTGTTAATAAACATATGAAAGAAAATGTTCAGGCTCATTAGTTGTTAAAAAAAAGAAAAAAAACACCCACATATTAAAACAACCTGAGGACATTTTATTCCTCTGAAATTGCTGTATATTAAATAAAAATTCCTGCAGTTGGCCACGTTGCAAGGAAATAGAGATAGGCTTATTCACTGAGGCTAGGAGTATAAATTAATACAGAATCTGAGAAAGGCTAATTGACAATACTTGGCCAAACCCACAAAAAATAGGTATGTGCTATGACTCAGCGGTTCCACTTCTAGGAATTTGTTTTTGGGAATGCATCATGGATGCACAAAGGTGGCTATGTGTAAAATCATCACGGTGTTTAAAGTGAAAAATTGGAAACGGTCTGGGGCGCCTCGGTGCCTCAGTCGGTTGCGCGTCCGACTTCAGCCCAGGTCATGATCTCACAGTTCGTGGGTTCAAGCCCCTCATGGGGCTCTGTGCTGACAGCTCAGAGCCTGGAGCTGCTTCGGATTCTGTGTCTCCCTCTTTCTCTGCCCCTCCCCCACTCGCACTCTGTCTCTCTGTCTCTCAAAAATAAATAAACATTAAAAAAAAATTGGAAAGTCTTTGCAATTAACGATGAAGGGTTGGTTAAGTTAATTATAGATGATCCATAAGGTGCAATACCATCCTAAATTATGTAGAAGAATTGACTATTACACCAGGGAATGATTCCCATACCTTTTTTCTTTTTTTTCTTATTTAAGAGACAAGTGATTTAGGGGCGCCTGGGTGGCTTGATCAGTTAAGCGTCCAACTTCGGCTCAGGTCACGATCTCGCAGTCCGTGGGTTCGAGCCCCGCATCGGGTTCTGTGCTGACAGGTCAGAGCCTGGAGCCTGTTTCCGATTCTGTGTCTCCCTCTCTCTCTGCCCCTCCCCTGTTCATGCTCTGTCTCTCTCTGTCTCAAAAATAAATAAACGTTGAAAAAAATTTTAAAAAAGAGACAAGTGATTTAAAAATATACAAATTAATATAAGACAAAAAAATAGATGAAAATTTTTATTTTTTATTTTTTATTTTATTTTTTCAACGTTTATTTATTTTGGGACAGAGATAGACAGAGCATGAACGGGGGAGGGGCAGAGAGAGAGGGAGACACAGACTCGGAAACAGGCTCCAGGCTCTGAGCCATCAGCCCAGAGCCTGACGCGGGGCTCGAACTCCCGGACTGCGAGATCGTGACCTGGCTGAAGTCGGACGCTTAACCGACTGCGCCACCCAGGCGCCCCATATGATGCTGAAAATTTTTAATAAGCAGTTTCTATGTCCTTGTCCTTGTTCTTCATTGCCTTCTGCCCATTATTTCATAACAACCTCTGAGATCTGGATAATTTTGCATTCCCATTTTACAGATTAGGAAACTTGAAAACAGAGGAGTTTTGTAACTTGTCCAGAGTTATTCAGCCAATCTGAGGCAAGGTCAGAATTTAATGTCCATACATCTGCCTCTGAAGTTCTACATTTTACCCAATACACTAAGATCCTGTTTTCATAAGACGAGTAAATACAACTGTCTAGTGAAAACTAGAGATGTTAAAAAAAAATAAATATAAACGTGATGTTTTCTTCTTTTAAACCATTTTTGTAAATTTTACACAATTCTTATAATTAATGTATGTTACTTTTATAAGATAGCTTCTATTTTATTTTTTGAAATGCTTATTTATTTATTTTGAGAGAGAGAGAGAGAGAGGAGGAGTAGGAGGAGGGGCAGAGGGAGAGGGAGAGAGAGAATCCCAAGCAGGCTCCATGCTGTTAGCACAGAGCCCCACACGGGGCTCAATCCCACGAACCAGGAGAGCGTGACCTGAGTCGAAATCCAGAGTGAGACGCTCAACCAACTGAGCCACCCAGGCGCCCCTGTACCGTTCCTTTTCTTAAACCAACTGTTAGTTTTATTCATGCATATTGATTACGACTAACTTTTCTATTGAATTCGTTGGTAACTGGTCACATCAAGGAAGTTTATAGTAAAGCATAATTCTTTAAAGAGAGTTCCAGGTGAGAAAAAGATTTCGGTCCCTGTTCCACATACCAACTTCTGTTATATGCTGGTTAAAAAAATGTTTTCTAAAAAATGAATGTAGTATCTTTTTGACTAAAAATTTGGTTTTGTCACCCAACTTTTAAAGAGTTACTCGTATTTACTATGCTAATGCTTGTTCAAGAAGATTTAATTTAACTCTTTTAAATAAAAAAATATATATATATTGAATAGTTTAAAGATGATTTCAGGTCAGATTAAAATCGAAACCAGACTGGGGGAGCCTGGGTGGCTCAGTCGGTTAAGCGTCCGACTTCGGCTCAGGTCGTGATCTCACGGTTCGTGGGTTCGAGCCCCGCGTCGGCCTCTGTGCTGACAGGTCAGAGCCTGGAGCCTGCTTTGGATTCTGTCTCTTTCTCTCTCTGCCCCTTCCCACTTGTACTGTCTCGCTGTCCCTCAAAAATAAATTGATGTAAAAAAAAAAAATCTAAACCAGACTATGTTCTCTGTAACTTGTCCTCTGGCTCCAAAATCCTGAATCATTACTCAGAAACACACTTCCTGTACTCTTATATTCACTGGCTAATTTAACCAGGAATTAACTCTTAGCATGATCTTTTTTTCTTTTTATTTATTTTTTAATATTTTTATTTCTTTTTGAGACAGAGAGAGAGCACGTGAGCAGGGGAGGTGCAGAGAGAGAGGGAGACACAAAATCCAAAGCACGCTCCAGGCTCTGGGCTGTCAGCACAGAGCCCGATGCAGGGCTTGAACCCACGGACCGCGAGATCATGACCCAAGCCAAAGTTGGACGCTCAACCGACTGAGCCACCCAGGCGCCCCAGCATGAGCTTGATAAAACCTTTCTGATAGATCATGTTTTTTTTTCTTTTCTTTTCTTTTCTTTTTTTTTTTTTAATAAAAGGACATGAACATGCCCATTTCCCTGATTGTTGAAGTCATATTTCTAATTATATTAAATCCATATTGGGAAGCCTGGGCGGCTCAGTCAGTTAAGCGTCCGACTTTGGCTCAGGTCATGATCTCATGGTTCGTAGGTTCAGGCCCCATGTTGGGCTCTGTGCTGACACCTCGGAGCCTGGAACCTGCTTCAGATTCTGTGTCTCCCTCTCTCTCTGCCCCTCCCTTGCTCCCACCCTCTCTCTCTCTCTCTCTCAAAAGTAAATAAACATAAAAAAAAAAGATTAAATCCATATTACTGTTCTGTAGAGATGCCTTCCCCAAATTATTGCGTAATATCTGTGCTTTTTACCTACGAAAAGGTGAGTATGCAAAATGTGTATAAGTCGTTTGGAAGAATTGTCTCATAACAGGTTAAAGACACGATCTGTTATTTTACCCAAAGACCCTTATCTTCCAGTGACATTAAATCATCTCAGATGTCAACCCAGGAAGACTCTCCACATGAATTTAGAGACCTCCTTTTGTCATATAACGAAAACTGTATCATCCTTTTTTGCCTTGATAGACATCTAAAAATAAAGTTTAGATCTTAATTTAAGTGACTATCTCATACCTAGAGACAAAAGCATATACAGATTCTCTGCTCTAAGTTTTCTTTTGGCTGCGTTTTAATTGTTCTACCATTTAATAAAGGTCTTAGAATTATAAACTGACAGAAATGATTTTCTGAGTTCTAAGTATAAATGATAAACATAATTCTCGACAGGAAAAATATGGCTAGCTTCCCTTTCCTGTTGTAAAGATGCTTTCATACAGCAGTTTGGCAAGTTGAGATGTTCTAGAACTTTTTGTCCTGTGTTCTTGTGTTGGAGGTTAAATTATATATTAAGACTGTCAAAAATCAAAATATTTAAAAAATAGTCCCTTTGGTTACTATTTCAGTGTTTAATTATAATACTAAGTATTCAACTACATTGCCCTGCTGTTAACTTAAAACATATCCCAATTCAAAATAGGATATTTCCTCTTTCCCTTAGTCTTTCTCTTTTCCCAAAAGATACTCCTTATAGCAGACAGACTGAAAAATTGGAATCAACCAAGTGTTCATCAGTAGGAGAATTAATAGGTTCATATCCGAATATTATATAGCAGTTTAAAGAAATGAGGCAGATCTGTATATGTACAAATTATCAAGTCATATCGTAGATGCACAGTGAAGTTGAAAAATGCTGTTTCCCACAGGCAAAAAAAATTTACTGACTTTTTTAAAGGATGTATTTATGAATAATAAATCCTCAATACAAATTTAGGAAGGCTACATGCCAAATTCCTATCTAATTTCCATCCGGGGAAAGGAATTGTGGTATTTGTAGAAATTCAAAGGGGCTTTTTTTTTTCTGTAATTTTTCAAACGTTTTACAAATGTATAAACTTGCAATTGACATATTGTAAGATAATATTATGTGAAAGTGCCCAACATGAATAGCTTTAATTATATCTCTAGCTTTTAATAACTGATTTAATGTCCCGGGGTGGATTCTGTGTTTTTGCTGACACAATACTAGGACATTGAAAAAGAGGAAAAGATCATTTACCAAAAAACCAAAACCAAATAAAATTACTATAATATATATATATATTTTTTTCTACTGATACCTCAAGTTCTTCTGTTGACCTTTCCTAACCCTTAAGAAATCATGGAAATTTTAAGATAACAGTACAATGACGGTGGGTTGAGGGACAGCTAAATTGGACTGAAGTCAGGTTGGCAAGTTGTCATGCTGTTTTTGTATTTATTTCTTTCAACTTTAACACCCACAATTTATTAAGTGAGACTGTGGATAAAAGAGGAAGCTCAGAATCCTGTTTGGACACCGTTTAGGAAGGAAATCAGGTCTTTATGGGGCACCCCCTTCCTCTTAGCCACTGGCCAGGAAAACCATCTTTCTGTTTAAAACCTATTCAATCCGAGAGGTGGAGTGACTTTGGGAAGGAAGGTGACCTCTCCCTTGTAAAGTGGAATGGCTGTGTTTCCCCCCATGACTTATTCATCTCATTTCCACCACTGTTTATAAGAACACTTGTGCTGAATGCTTATAGTGACAGCAATAGTCAGTTAAAATATGGCTCAAATTCCATGCCCTCAAATTCCCTACGTTAATTCGAATCTTTGCTCATTACAATCGCAAATGGAGCTTTTGGGTAGTTTCGAGCTTTACTAATGTCCTTTTGGGGTGAACAGGTATGCTTCTTACAAGCCAAGAGTTTAATCAGTGCCCATACTGCTGTGTATAACAAAAGCATGGCTGGCCCCAAATCTGGAAAGATCTGGTCTTGAAGGGTCGGAGGTCATTTCCAAAATGGAGGTATTTCTCTTAGATGCCTTACATGCCGGGGTCCAGTGGCACATTAGGGTATAAAGGTGACGTGACCTGCTGACTGAGGGAGGAGATCAGAGGAACTCGTGTATTTTGAAAACTTTTCAGCGTTTTGTGTGTTGTAAATATTTGTGGATTTTGACCTCGGCTTCAGTGATGCTCACGTATTTAATTTGCATTGCTTCACGGCTGTGAAACACCGATCATCTTATTAAAATCAGTCCCTTTATTCATTTCTCAAAAAAGATTTTAATAACTGCTTTGTTCGGAGAGAATTTTAGACTTACAGAAAAGTTGCAAAGATGATCCAGAGTTCCTATATACCCCTCACCTCGTTTCCCTTGAAGTTAAACTTTTCACATTGCCATGGTACATTTGTCAAAACTAAAAAAGAAACCAGACATTGTGTTTGACTGTTAGCTAAACTCTGGTCTTTATTTGGATTTTACCAGTGTTTCCACTAAGGTCCTTTTTCTGTGCTGGGATCCAACCCAGGGTACCACATTGCATTTAATCATCTTATCTCCTTCTGTCCTCTCATTTGTGACAGTTTCTGAGTCTTCCTTTTTCCCATGACCTTGGCAATCTTGAGAAGTACTGGCCAGGAATTTTGTAGAATACTTATCATTTTTAATAAATAAAAATGTATAACTGCTGGGAGTTTTGAAAGAAAGCCCACATCGACCTATGAATAATTTGTACGACTGATTCTTCCACTAATAACCCAGTTTCAGCCTGGTGGTTGTTACTTTATCTTCTTATCAGTTGTAACAGCACTCTCGAATTTAAAGTTGATGCATGATGAATTTCAGATATGTTGCCTGTCTGCTTCATGTGTGGGTGCCTTGTACAGTCTCAACTTTACCAGTTCAGTTTAACCCCCCTAGAAAGTTTGTATTTTATCTATTGTTTGTGACAGATTCGAGATGGACGACCAAATTGCTACATATTGAAGAATAAAGATTTAGAACAAGCTTTTAAAGGAGCTATTTACTTGGAGATGGACCTCATATATAATCCGGTAAGCCAAGCTGGGCCATACATCCCGGCTTCTCTGTACCTAGCCTGGCGAGACTCAAATCTGCGTAAAATGTTTCTGAAATGTTGCAGCTAGAGAGAGAGAGAGAGAACAGGGTTTTAAAACTCAGCTATAAAATCAGTTCGGGACAATCCGGTTTTCAGCTCGTATTAATCCTGTTGAGCCAGTAGAATTGATGGTGTTTAATTCTCAATACATCTAAATGTCAAAGAAAAAGAAAAAAGCAAAAATTGAAGGGGAAATTCGTGTTTTATCTTTATCACCTGTAATGTTCTCTAAGGCAACGATTGGGGGTCAGACAGGTATTTTCAAGCCTCTGACATGTTATTTAGTTGTTAAAGTAGATGTCCTGTGAGCCAACACTATCAAGACAAGTAATTACCCATTTGGAAAGTACAGTTAAGGGAGGAATTTTTAAAGCATACCTTAAACCTTTAGTTCAATATAAAATATGTAAATATTCCTTTGCCAATCTTTAGGTGTGGGCATAAACATCTGTTTAAAAAAATTTTTTTTTAATGTTTATTTATTTTTTTGAGAGAGAGAGAGACAGAGTGTGAGTAGGGGAGGGGCAGAGAGAGGGGGAGACACAGAATCGGAAGCAGGCTCCAGGCTGTGAGCTGTAGCCCAGAGTCTGATGCGGGGCTCGAACTCACAGACCCTGAGATCATGACCTGAGCCGAAGTTGGATGCTTCACCAACTGAGCCACCCAGGCGCCCCCAAAATCTGTTTTTTTTTTATAGCATGGATCATGTTTAGTTCTATAACATATTCCTTGCAGCAATATACTCATAACATCTATAATAATACCTAGTTTCTGGTTTTTTGCAAGTGGAGATCTACTTGAAAGATACTCAAACAATCTGAATATAGAATTTTCCAGACTGTTTTTTTCCCATCAAACCATTACCTCAATAACAATATCTTTTTAGTGACTGACCTCGTTATCAAGGCTTTCTAGAGCAACATACATTTCAAGTCTTCGGGTCCATGCTTGGATTTCAATGGTTTCTATGATAATTGATTAAAAATATGGAATTATGATTATGGGCAGAACTGGCATAAACAAGTTCAGAAGTCAGCGCAGTTGATTCTTCGTAGACCTACAATTCGATGGTTGTGAGCAGATTCCTAAGCACGCAGAGAAATGGCCTACTTAGCTGTGACCATGCATATGCCATGGTGTCAGCAGTAGGTTCTAGAAGGGAAAAGGAGAGCACAGGTTAATCCAGTTAGTGGTATACACGAATGTAGGATAATGGAGCTTTTACAGTAATTATAAGAATGGCGGCCATTTAGTGGCCACCTACAAGGGCCCAGGCTCTGACATTATTTCATTTAATCCTCGCGCTAAACCTGGTAAATAGGTATCATTAATGCCATTTTATGATGAGCAAATGGAATTAAATAAGAGAGCTGATTTACTAGTAAATGAGTGAGTCAGCATCCAGCTCCAGATCTTTCTGTCTCTGCAATTATTCCCGTGCTGCCCTGTTTCTTGTTTAGTGTAGCTCAGAAATTATTCATAAAATCAAGGACGGAGACATTTTTATGTTTTTATTCTCCACAATGCTAGAACTCTGGGTACAGTCTTCAGTCTGGAAGTGGTTGGTGTTACTTCCTCTTTTCCCCCGTTGATTTGCCTTCAAGGAAACTCCTAAGTGCATCTTGTGCCACAGATGACCCTTCATTTCCTGTTTTCTTCTGACAAGCACTTGAGTATAGACTACGCACAGGGGCGCCTGGGTGGCTCAGTGAGTGCAGCATCCGACGGTGGCTCAGGGTCGTGATCTCACAGTTTGTGAGTTCGAGCCCCTCTTCGGGCTCTGTGCTGACAGCTCAGAGCCTGGAGCCTGCTTCCGATTCTGTGTCGCCCTCTCTCTCTGCCCCTCCCCTGTTTACACTCTGTTTCTCTCTGTCTCTCAAAAATAAATGAAACATAAAAAAAAATTTTTTTTTAAATGTCTAGATTATGCACAAAGGTGAAACCTGAGTTTTAGGGAGGAAAGCTTTATGAAAAATACATGCCAGTTATATGATTTTCCAGTTGTCCATCTGATGAAGAAGGACTTGAATTTTATTCCTTGAGACTTCCCTAGAAGTATGGTGATTGGGACAAACCGCTTCACCTCTCTCAGCCTCAGTTTATTCCCCATAAGATGGGTCTCAGAGGATACATCTCCTTATTTTTCCAAATGAGATTCTCGGTGGAAAGATGTTTCTATAAGCTGGAGACCGGTTTTCACAGACCAAGTACTCCTGGTAAAAATACAGTTTTAAAACCCTGAGAAGGAAGTCTTGCTTTTTAGAGACTAGTCCAAGAACTTCATGAACCCACTCTGGGCTGTGGTTAAAAGACCCCTGGTGATTTTCACAGTGGATACAGTTCACTCCAGAGTCTCCTGGATCCTGTCTCACCTGCCCAAGTGACTAGCTGGTGAAATGAGATCCCCGGAAACACGTGCGGAGCCCAGAGATTAGTCTCCATTTCTCTGCTCCCTGCCGGGGACCTTGGGATCAGAAGATACTGGTTTCCACGTTCTTCCCAGTCATTAACGAGAAAAAGAAGAGAATGAAGTCCATTTAAATGCTGCCCTTTCCTCTTTCTCAACAATGATGTCTTTCTAGGTCAAGGCGAGTATTAGGACCTTTACTCCCAGAGAAAAGCGCTTTGTTGAAGATAGCCGCAAGCTGTCCAAGAAGGTAGGTGGGTACAGTCAACTGGCTTGTGAGTACACTTAGCACCGGAAGTGCTTATTAGTCATTACTTAGCGGCTCGCCCCACCTCCCTCCTCCCCTCCCTTCCGTCCTTCCTTCCTCCCACCCTCCTCTTCCTCCCCTTCCTCCTCTTCCTCCCCTTCCTCCTCTTCCTCCCCTTCCTCCTCCTCCTTCTCCATGTCTCCCTCTTCTCTCTCTCTCTCTCTCTCTCTCTCTTCCTCCACCCCAGCATCTCTCTCCAGCCCCGCTCCTTCCTTGTCCTCCCATCTGTCCCAAAGCAAGTCAGCACAACAAGAAGGGAAAGACTGGAAACCTATGTTGGATGAAGGAGAAGGAGTCAGCCGCCCATTGATCTCCTGGATCGTTCTGTAACCTAGTGTCAGCCTCTGTAGACGTTCTCCCAAATTTACTGGACGTGCCCAGCCTCCTTCAGGTAGAGCCAGTTCCCTGTCTGCCCTTCCAAGGCTTCCGGGAGGTGCTGTGCCCAGAGAGTCCTTCAGTGGAGCAGCCCAGCGGATCTTAGGGGCGTCTAGCCTGGAGGTCACCCACGGCCTGCTGCTGCCACGTTCTTATTGTCTAAATATTTGGAATGTGTTGGCATTTTACCTCCTTATGAGTGAACTGCCCCCGCCCCCGCCGCCGCCGCCTGTTTCCCTTAATTCCTCTCTCATCAGTTTAACAAAAAGTGAAGATCGTGGCCCGGTAGGGAAAGTTTTGAATTTTTTTTTTTTTTTACCGTGACCTTTATGTTTCTTCTCAGAGTCCCTCCCTGTCTTATTCCGATGACACAGTTCAGAATTTCACTCGGTACCTATTGTCCCTCTTCAGTTGTGTAACAAAGAACAAAGTGTCCCTTTTTTAAAGCGTTTATTACTTCCACCATTTCCTGAGGGGTGAGCAGCTGTGGATTACATAAAGCGGTTAAATATAAATGCATCTCCTCAGCCTTTCGTTTCCCATGAACTTGTGGGCACACTTGGGAAGGGCCTGGAATGTCTTTCGAAGGGAGCATCCCGATGTTTTCTTTCGGCCTGCCATACCATGGAGTGTAATATGTGTTGGGTGTAATCTGAGTAAATGTCATTTCTTCTTCTTCCTCTTCATCTCCTCCTCCTCCTCTTCTCCTCCTCCTCCTCCTCCTCCTCCTTCACTACCAATGCCTCGTGCCCTATTTACTTGCAAGTTAAAACCCAAGTGGAGGTAGGTGGGGTAGCTGCTTGGCAAACAAGTTGAAATGAATCTGGGTACCACTGGGAGAAAAGACGTGTCCTTTGCCAAACAGGACCTCCACGTGGGGTGGCTTTGAGCTCTGAGAGCATCAGGGGACTGGGGGGCTGAGAGCCTGGGGTATGTTAGGATCCTCCCCACGTGCCTCTCGCCACTGTGTCGCCATGTTTTTACACAGTTGAAGCTTGTGTTTATGATCCGAGTGCTTGAGATCACTTACCATGTGACAGCCACAGAGCCCCTAAATTTTCTTCACAGTCTGCAAGGTTAATACCAAGATGGACCCCATTGTAGAAGACAAGAGATGTTAGGAGGTAGGAGAGCTGGGTTATCCTCCCAGAATTATATTTTCCTATAGGCTTTTTTTTTTCCTGGACTATGTGAGCTAGAATACTTGTACATTTAGTTTCCAAAGCAAAACCATTCATTTACTTCCAAACTAAAATAGATATTCACTCCCATGCTCTCTACCTATCCCTCCCTCTCCCTGCCTCCCCCACCACACACAAATTCACGCACACACGAAATGCCAGGCTGCTGTAGCTTTTACCAGCTCAGTTTTGTCCCGACCACTATTAAAACAGGCTCTTCTCCATCAAAAGAGCTGTAAAATGCATTGTATGTTTTTCCCTCTCTGGATGATCGTGTTAAAAAAATTTTTTTTTTAGAAGAGGTGTTAGGACTTTTGCTTTCTATTATTATTTTTTTAATTGGCAGCTATACACAATATAATTTAAATGCCCAAGCTGCCTGATCTAAAGAGAATATTTGGAGTATTTAAATCTAGTTCCCTGTTTTCCATTTTTTTTATTAGATCTTATCAAGAGATGTAGACCGTGTGAAAAGAATCACCATGGCAATGTGGAATACAATACAGTTCCTTAAAAGCTGCTTCCAGTGGGAATCCACGTTAAGAAGTGCAGTAGCGTTTGTGGTAAGCTTCCTTTTTTATGTTCAGATGACTTGCCTCTGAGTCCCAAATCCAAATGCAGATGGGTTTTATTTTACGGACGTGAAGCAGAATAACACGCGTTCAACATAGCTGAAGTTCACACCTGTAAGGAAACCGTAAATGGTATCCGTTCATCTTTCCGAAATACACCCTAGCATGGGTGATTATACTGGAGATGTCTTTGTAAGACTGTACTTACATCAGATCTGCCATTGGAAATCCTTTAAATTACCCAAATCTTACTCCTATGCTATCCAGTAAATTTAAGAGATCCAACGTTTAGACATTTTTAAATGGTTTTTATTCTCTTAAGAATGTGTCTCTGTACATGG
This sequence comes from Prionailurus bengalensis, assembly GCF_016509475.1. Taxonomy (NCBI): domain Eukaryota; kingdom Metazoa; phylum Chordata; class Mammalia; order Carnivora; family Felidae; genus Prionailurus; species Prionailurus bengalensis. The sequence continues at coordinate 13,330,940 of NC_057355.1, forward strand.
TGGTGATTATTATATTAGCATTAACTGTGTCTGTATCAGTCCCTCCGTGGTATACATTTCTCTCCCCCTGTCCCAGTGAATGCCAGTGTTTTTTTTGAAAAAGGACAGGTAAAAAATCACATGACTACATTGCTCTAATTTATGTGTTGAGTAAGTATTCACCAATTTGATCCCAAAATTTATTCATATCAAACCACTTGAGTCATAATTGATGACCTCCCATTACACGGTGACCCAGCACCACAAAAGAGAGTGACTGATGTGTGTGAGATGCACTCTTCTCTCTGATGATGCTGGCCCGTCCTTATGAGGTATAATAAAATCACAGAATCTCAGCAGAGCAGCAAGAGATCTTAAAATCACCCAAGTTAACCACTGAGAGTCCAGGAATCTGACGAGGCCTTGAAAGTTGGTGCAGTGCCCCTCACATTACATCTCCGGACATTCTCCGCCATTTGCAAAAGGACTTGTTCTTGATGAGATTGGTCTTGTCAGACGTGGGAGGAGAAACCAAATCTCTCCACTGCTAATCTGGTGCCTTTTATATCACACCATTAATCTGTGTAAGGTGCAAAAATCACAATAGGGCCTAATAGGGATGTGTGAGTGATTCTGAGTCATGATCATTGGTAAATCATGATCCATCTTGTTTCTGGTTTTTGTTGTTGTTTGTTTGTTTGTTTGTTTGTTTGAATTGTCATTGGTCTCTCCTACCCCACAGGCATATCCTCATTAAAACACACACACACACACACACACACACACACACACAAAACGACAACAAAAAAAACCTAAGATGTCTGTGGCTTCAAGGTCACTCCCACTGTTATTCCATAAGCAAGTGTACCAGCTCCACAAGAGGCTTTTTCTTTGCCATGGAGAACATTCTGTTAGGTCTAATTAATTTTAGATTTTCATGGCTTCAAGATGTAGTGGGCCTCTCATGGCTGCGACCTTGACCTTTAATATACTTTTTCTTTGGTCTGAACTCGCTGAAAATAATCGGCCGTAGTAAAAACATGAGTAAGAATGTTATTAATCCGTATCTGTCTTTGTCTTGGCATTTATTCATCTTCTTCCCTTTCTTACGTTCTCCTCAGCTGGGGGCTTCATGCGTTGGCTTCCTCTTCAGCCTCCCCCCCCTTCACTCCCCACGTGAATTCTCTTCAAAAACTTTCCACGGAATGTTCTCTTGTGATTCTGGGCAAAAGAGGAAAGTCAACACAATTGGTGGCTTCTTCCAGTCAGCACCCCAGCCAGCCCCTGTGAGGAGGAGAGGATTTCCTCCTTCTTGAGCTTGATTTCTGGCAGTGTGATTTTTAGAAAAACAGAGCTCCATTGCACTGGCTCATGTAGGGGTGTGACAGAAATGATTAATGGGCTGCCGGCCTGATCTGAGGAAAGATTAGAACAAATGAATAGAAATAGGTTGTCTGCTGGGGGGGGGGGGGACTTCTAAACGGGAAGGGAGCTTTGGCGGTGGGGCCCCCTGTGCCCCGTCCGGTGTGAGGGTCATCCCTGTGGCCACCGCACCGGGGAGCACACGGCCAGGCTGGCAGCCGCAGGCGGCCACATCATCCTTTCAAGGCCCCGTGGCCCACAAAACGGAAGATAAAGGGGGCTCTCTTCTTGCTGGCTCGCCACAATGTGACTTTGCAAGAATACCTGGGTTTGGAAGACGCTGGGAGTCTCCACTGTTGGTGTGTGGCAGGGGACATTTGCCACTGGGCATCGGTGAAACCGTGCAATCATTTAGGAACGATGCGCATGCGCCTTTACTCTGAAGGTCCTGGCACGGAGGGTGCTGCCTTAAAAGCAGGCAGTCTTCAGTTTTAATTTGAAATTCTGTGTTGGAATGTTCATCCCAGGCTTGCTTGGGCCAGCCGTGGCGGATGTCAGCGATACGACAGATCTGGAGAGGTGGTATCTCCCCTCCCTAAGCCGATGAAGTGTAATCTTATTAGAGAATGTCTCGGCCGGCCCTACCGTCATGGTCATTCCAAGACTATTTCTGCTCCTAAGGCAAGAGCGTGCAAAGACCATATTTTTAGGATAGAATTAAAAAAAAAAAAAAAAAAATATATATATATATATATATATATATATATATGTATATCCATCGCTGCCTCCAGATGGAGAGCACCGGACTTGTCCCTGGTGGTGCACATTGCTTCCCTCCTGTGACCTACGGAGGACAGACCTGAACCGAGGTCTCAGGCCAAGGTTTTTACTGAACAATAGGATGGCGTTTGAAGGCCTTTCTGTATCCGAAACGAGGATGAGTGGTACCTGAGGGTTCGCTGCACAGGTGTGAAAGGAACCATTTTTGCCGAGCCTGTTCCTAGTGGGGCTTTTCCTTCCCCTAGAGGTCCAGGAAGTGACTCGAGCGTTGTAAGCTAAGGGCAGGACTCAAGGCATTTTTTTTTTTTCTAACTTCTGTTCTGTCAGGTGACGTAAAATAGCCTGTTGACATCACGTCAGAGTCTCTGTTTTCAGATGATACAGAGCATGGGCATTGTAGGATCGTGTTCAGTGTGTTCTGGCTATTAATATTAAGACTCTGTGAAAGCAGGGGTACCTGGGGGGCTCCGTCGGTTAAGCGTCCCACTTCAGCTCAGGTCATGATCTCAGGGTTTGTGGGTTCGAGCCCCGCATCCGGCGCTGTGCTGACAGCGCAGAGCCTGGAGCCTGCTTCAGATTCTGTTGTCTGCCTCTCCCTCTCTGCCCCTCCCCGGCTCGCACTCTGTCTCTGTCTCTCAAAAATGAACATTAAACCAATTTTTTAAGACTTTGTGAAAGCAACGCATGCCTTTTCTAAAGGTTCCTGTGGGTGCGTATATGGATATATCATATCTTGTGGAAAGCAGGGTGAAAGACAAGCAGCCTATCAAGCTACAAGTCCGCATGGTGTTTGGTCCGAGTGGGTGGACAAATATTGAAGGATTTATCTTATTAGACTGTCCAGGCGTAAACCTCTCCACCATGGGATTCATCCCCTGTCCACTTACATGGGTGGCCGTCTTCTCAATACTCCGAGAGGAAAGTTGTCTTTAATTCGCTGACACCTGCCAAGCAAATGCGACTATGGAATGTCTAATTCATTGTTATCGTCAGAAATTAAATTGGGGTTTTTTTCAGGGCAAACCATCCCACACCATGCGTCTGCAGGCTCAGTTTTCTTTATTTGCTGGAATGATTGCGGAAAATCTTGCTCATTATGTCTTTTGAGTCTTTCTCTTTCTTCCAGGTTTTCTAGATGTGTTACTGCATTGCGTTTCCTGAGCTTTACTCGTTATCAATTAAATATTCGTTTATTTGCTTTTCTTCTGCTCAGAACGCCATATTCTCAGCTTTTTCCAATTGCAAAACAAATTCATATGAGATGTCAGCTATTGACAGGGGTCAAAGGTAACTAAAAACCATGCCTCGAAGAAGCACATCTGTGTGTTTCCCTATGACTGGATTTGTAATTACATGGGGTATTTCATAGACCTGCGTGTGGTCATTCTCAGACATAGACTTTGACCTCTCGGGGTCGTTAATAGCTCATGTTTCAGAGCTTACTGTGTGTTAGGCACAGTCCGAAGCATCTTACAAGTGTTGCCACTTAGAGGTCTCACCAATACCTGCTGATGTCGATATCGGTTATTACCTTCTTTATACGGATGACAAAAATGAGCCCAAAGAGGTAAAATAGAGTATCAGAACTCACAGGCTTTTAAGAAGCATGGGCTGGGATATTAACCCAAATCACCAGGCTGTAGAGTCCATGTGTTTGTTTAACCATTGGGCTATACTACCTCTCACTGATGTTCAAGATGCAGTGATTATGGTCCTTGTATTTAGATAGATGATAATGACTGTAGGGACATCTATATCGGTCATTTCAGATATGTATTTAGATGTTATGAGTGGGTGTTAAGCCTTTTCCAAGATGCCTTGTGTGGGGGGGGAAGAAAATCCTCATCATTTGAGTGGGAATAATTCTCAGACATGATCATCGTAATCACAAGAGATAGAGCCAGAATTAAAGAGGCACAAGGTGCAAATGTCTGTACTATCTCCGGGAACAGCCCAGACCCTGGGAATCATGTGTGTTAAGACATCCTTGGAATAGCTTGATAGTCTGGAAAATCTCAGTGCCTGGTTCCAGACTGAGCCCCATGTGGGAGACTGAGTTATTTTTACCCACTTTGTAGGGGAAGCTCTTGGATGATGGAGAAGGATTTTCAAGAGAGCGTGAAGGCTGAAAACCACTCCATGAACGGGTCATGGATGGAATCTACACTTTTGCCAGATTCTTTTTGAGAATTCCAGGTTGTTCAAAATAAGGGATGGGTAGAGCCAAGCACATTCATCTACGTATCTACATTAATGCATTCCTTCCAGATGTCTTAAAACAGCAGCTATCAGAGAAATAGACCATATTTCTAGTGTGTGGGGGCGGAGAATGGGTGCTCTATTGTCTATCCCTGTATTTCAGTACAAATATGTGATTTAAAGATAGTTAAGATGAATTGAATTTGTTCTCAAAAGATAATTCTGCATTGTGATGTTTATATTGTGAAACCAACCATCCGTGTGGGGTTTTTGTTTGTTTGTTTTGTTTTTCTATTGGGAACTTGAATGTAACAAACCCCAATATTGTCTATAAAGAGACCTAAAGTTGCATTGTGGTCTAAGTGAATTATTTTTTTTTTCATATGAACAAAAAAAAAAAAAAGAAAAAAACCATTTACTTGACAGATGGCATCATCAGAAGATTATTTTAAATAACCAAGGCCTCCTAATGCTGTAAAAAAGGATTGCATTTTTTTTTCATGTTTTCACTAGTGTTTCAGGCACACACCTATTGCATCAAGCAAGGGAGGCAAGTCTGTGGGGCATTGATGGATTCCTTATTTTATTAAATTTTTACTTGGACGTTTGATGTTAAAAAGCAATCTAAATCTACCATATATCAATGGGTCTCTTCATAAAGCTATGATTTTAACATCTGTGACTTTTTCCCTCAATTTTTTGAGTGTCAGAAAAATGAAGAATTTCTTCTTCAGGGTCGACAGGGCCTGCAAAATGATACATAATTTAAAGCATCAATCAACCTGCCCGGCCCCTCCCTGTAAGGTTAAACAATACCATTCCCCACTTTCTTAGTGATGTCCCGTATTTAACATACACAAATCCTTCACTTTTAGAGATCCTGGGATGTTGAGAAATATGAAATGATTTCACATTGAACTCAAAAACAACAGCAGCAGTAACAGAATGGACCCTTTCAACCCACACGCGCACATGTGCTTAAACATACGCGCACACACACACACACACACACACACACACAGACTAAGAGAAGCAAAGGTATTCGGGGAATACAAAGTTTCCCCATGGAAGATTTTGTGAGAACGGTTTAGCTAGCATTTCGTAGGAGATCCTGAGGATTGCTTCTGTCCATGATCCATTCCGTGGCCTGAAGAACGTTCAGATTGAATTTACTTTGCTACGCACAACCACTATCATGTGGAATTTTGTTTCAAATAGGACTATTAAAATAGTGCTGGTCCGTATCTTTTTGATGCTTCTGATATTTATGTGTTCACTGTGTCTAAAAGATTTACCTCTTCTTTAAGTTCTATCATCAATTTATTTACAACTAGATGCACCTGCATTTGATCAAACATTTGGTGGTGGTTTCATATCCACCAGAAGTCAGTTGTCTGTGCAAAACAGACATCCCTGCATGTTTGGTAGGTGTTCTTGCACTTTGCAGCTCAAGGTTAACAGTATTTCTCTAAAACCGAAAAAAAATCCAGTTATAATAACCATTTTGTCTGGAGGAGAAGGTATTTTTTGACATTCTAAATGTATACATCCATACATATGCTCAAAATGTACATAAATATATTGTATAAAATGCTGAAGATATTTGACAGTTTATTGTTTTCTTAACATTTATTTTTTTAAAAATTTTTTTTTCAACGTTTTTTATTTATTTTTTGGGACAGAGAGAGACAGAGCATGAACGGGGGAGGGGCAGAGAGAGAGGGAGACACAGAATCGGAAACAGGCTCCAGGCTCCGAGCCATCAGCCCAGAGCCTGACGCGGGGCTCGAACTCACGGACCGCGAGATCGTGACCTGGCTGAAGTCGGACGCTTAACCGACTGCGCCACCCAGGCGCCCCATGTTTTCTTAACATTTATAAGATGATTTCCCAAATCTCCGTTTTCACAGAAGACTACATAGTATACCTTCAAAAATATTTTAAGGGTTTTTTTTTTTTCCAGCACTTTTTCATAAGAACAATCCATCAGTTGCCCATTGTGATTATAATTTTTACAACATAATTGTACCTTCTATTGACAACTTCTCAGGCATTAACTAATTATGCCATTTAATAAAATTATAGTAATTGCATTAAAAAATTATCTGTTGAAAATTTAAAAGGACACTCTTCACTATTCTCGCGTATTTTCATGTTTATATTTTCAACTCTACAATTGAATTGCACTTTCAGACAGAATCATAGCTATGCGGACTGAAATCAGGTGGCATTTGGAGCGTCCCAATTTTGACTAGTAAGCGTTAGATCTATTTTTTTTTTTTCAGATCTTCTTCTTCTTCTTCTTTTTTTTTTAATTCTTGGAAGAGCATACATGGCCAGTCTTCACATGGCCCCATTCGATAGCAAGTGAATGGTTAACTCTCACTTTTGTGTTATAGGTCGAGTGCTTCTGTCATTATCTACTGCTTCCCCTACGCTTTCTACCGGGATGCGCTCAGACACACACATTTTCTGCCTTCTGTGATTTTTCAGGCTGGGGGCCGTGATCTTTGGCAGATTCCAGTGAATTCAGGCTAGGTCTAGGTCTCTCTACTGTCCAGAGATACCCACATTGTTCATTTAAACTTGGTCCTGAGCGTAGGGTCTTAAATCTTTGCGAAAGAAAAGCCTCTAGAGACGATGTCACTCCTTGACCTAGCCAATGCCTTCTTCAGGCTTGCCCCTTTCATTCCCTTCCTCACTTTCCACAATCATTGCATGTCTCGTGTCCCATGTACTGTTAGATACTGAGATACAAAAATGAAACTGTCACGCTAAGTCCTTACTGGTCTCTTATCCAGCATCCCCTCTCTTTCCCCATCTCCCTCCATTCATCCCTCTCTCTTCCTCTTTGTCATCCATCTGCCCCTCCTTCCAGCTGCTCCCCAGCACCTCTCCCCATTTCTCTTGCCACCCGCCTGCTTCTCTCCCCTACCCTCTTACATCTGAAACCACAGAGGTGCCACACAATGATTAAAGCACTCCATGAGAAAAATCAAATTTGTCCTTTGGAGATCAACTTAGATACTATTCATGAGGATAATTTAAAAATATTCAATGGGCTACACATGTGGGTAGGGATTATTATCTGATATAATGATCGGTAGGCACGGTGTTGTTCTAACTCAGAGGCCTCTCTAAAGCAGGCGCACGCACACGCGTGGCCACATAGTTGCTGCTTCCTTGCAAAGGATGTTATGTGAGGACTTGTGGAGGACCTGTTCCAGGACAGGGCAGAAGTGCAAATCATAGTATTATATGCCATACAATTAGCGTTCAAGAGTCACCTCTTTTTAACGCTGATTCGCGTGCTTGGAACCACCAAATGCAAAGCATGTGGTTCTATCTTTAAAGCTATAGAGTACTAAAAAAAAAAAAAAAAAAAAAAAAAAAGCTATGAGCTGTGAGAATATTCTTCATGTTTGACCTAACCTAATTAATTCTTCACATCAAAGGTGAAGAAATTCTATTTCTATGCCCTAATAGTTCAGGCTAATGTCAAACACTAAAGGCACATTCAGTGTAACGTGGCTGTATGATAGAAGGGTCGTATTAGGACCCTGGGAGCTCCTGAATGAAAAAGGCCCTGTGTACCTGTTAGGTACACAGTAGGCTTCTAATGAGTGCTTCTTGGAAGGGTGCTAGAATCAGTGAAGACCATCTTTTACCAGATAATGCTTTCTTTTATTATTTATTTTTTATTTTTTTAAATTAACGTTTATTTATTTTTGAGACAGAGAGAGACAGAGCATGAACGGGGGAGGGGCAGAGAGAGAGGGAGACACAGAATCGGAAGCAGGCTCCAGGCTCTGAGCCATCAGCCCAGAGCCCGACGTGGGGCTCGAACTCACGGACCGTGAGATCATGACCTGAGCTGATGTCGGACGCTTAACCGACTGAGCCACCCAGGAGCCCCGATAATGATTTCTTTTTATTCTAACTTCTCTTCTGACTGTAACAGCTTAGGTCCCCATCAGAGGGTACAGTCCATAGACCGCCTTCCTCATAACCTCGTTTAAGGTGCCTTTTCCTACCTTTTTCTCAAGGCTGCCTATCCAGAGTCGGTGCTAATCTACAGCAAAAGGGCCACAAGACAGCCAGCGGTAGGGGAAATGAAGGGAAGTAACAAGTCTCTAACCCGGGTCAATAGCCCCTGAATGTCCGGGGGATTTTATTTGTGATTCTTATAGAGATGAGTACTTCTCCATCTCTCCCTCTGTTTCTATATGCGATGCCTGGATGATGCAAGCATCTCGCACGATGCCAAAATGGAAAAGAATATCTAGAAATAGAAGCAGAGGAAGAAAGAGCCCCAGAGTGTGTGAAAACAGTCCTAAGTGATTCCCTGCGTTGGGCTGGACCTGTTGAAGAGTGTTGCTCAGTCCTTGTATTTCTGGCTAATTTGATACAGTCTTTTTTTTTTTTTTTTTTTTTTTTTTTGTGGTCTGAGCTTCGTCGTTTGTTTCTAAGCTGTCATTTTTATTAGTCTCTCTGGCTGATCTTTGGGGCTCCCCATCAGGTGGCGTGTGTTCTCCGTTGTCTGGCTGGGCTTGGCAAGCCGATGGCCCTTTTATTGCCGTGTGCAATGCGGGCATGCCTGCCTTAGCCTGTAGCCTGTAATTAGACCCACCACAGGTGACAGTTACAGGAGAGCCTGGTAATCATTCTAGCTGCCTGATCTGATGTTTATGGAGAGAAACCTTCTTTGTGGTCTGGTTAGGGTTTACTCTGCTATATTGTACTTTTGCCCTTTGATTTATGATTTAGGAAGGCGCGTTTGGCTACTTCTTTTCCTCCCTTGGTGTTGTGTCGTTGGCTTTTTAGATAACAGCTCATTTTTTGGCGATTTTCAGCGGCCGATATTCCAGCCCTGACGTTCACTAAAAAAGATGCGAAGACCATTAAAATCCAGTTCAATCTTTTATCATCTAAGCCATATTTCTGCACGGTGTTCATTGACTTCTAAAGTCACTGGGATTTTTTTAGAGTTCGACGCCGTATCTTTTTCTCTGGCCCTTTACTTTTTTATTTCTGAGCAGGCTTTAAAATTTTTTTGCTTTAAGTCATTGAAGAGGCTTGATTCAAAATCAAAGAAGTGCTTCAACTTGTCAAAAAAAAAAAAACAGGGAGTGGGGAGAGGAAAGAAATACACTTCTTAGCTCACTTGGTGTTGAAAACAAGACCCTCGTGGCTTCCGTTCGAACTCTGGAGAAGCATGGAGCTATAGAATGTTAAATCGGAGGACCTTTCACATTGGTCCGCATGAGAAGAAACTGAAGCCTTCGGGAAAGGGATTTTTCCCAAGGCCTCCTGGTTTGTGAGAACACAGGATGCTTAGCCCCTGTACCGCCTGTGTGATACGTGATGTGTGCTGTCATAAACTTTGCAGTTACGGTTTTAGTTCATGAGTATGAACTACATCTACACGGTAGCCGAGAATTATGTTATTGAAAATGAAAGCAGCCTTTTCCCCATGTCTTACATTTGAGAAATATTCTATAAGTCCGCAGACCTGCTTCTCCGAAGGGTAATATGCCCCGGAGGAACAAAAATCTGTATCATTACTCTGTGTGCATCTGGGTAACCCGTTGCTTTCAGGGGACGGGGCTTTCTAATCCAGACTTTAGGGTGACAGTGACGAAGATAACATGATGATCGTGATGGTGGTGATAGTCTGTGCTTTCGTGTGTTTTAAGTTTTGACCTCTGCTCTTAAAACCTGTTCTTTATTGGGCTACAGTAAAATGCGTAGTCTCACCTTTGTCTTTTGTTTAAAAGCAACAGAACACTAAGTATGAATTTGCTAATATATTTTTTTTCCTCTGGAAGAAGTCAGGCATGTGCAATTAAAAACTTTTTTGGAAGCTATTCGCTAGCAAAAACTGCCTTCCTTGGGAACCATTGAAGTTCTCACAATTTTTGTAAGGAAATTTCCATGGGCTAACTTTCCATCAGAAGTTGCAAAATTAGAAAATGTGATGTGTGTTTTGCTGTTAAAAAAAAAATGGCTGCCTGTGGCCACAGTCACCTACACCTCTTTCATAAATTTAATTTTGCATTTCATTGGTGATTTTTATGTATTTAGTAATGTGTATTTTTTCAGAAGATAGATCATCGATAGCCCCAAAATTTGGTCCACCCCAATACGCACATACAGACACAAAAGAGAGGACGAGGAGGAAGAAGAAGAGAAGAAAGGAAAAAAAAAAAAAAAAAAAAAAAGAATGGCAAATAGCCTATTGCTTGAGTTTACTTAAAGATAATCCTGCAGGTGGCGATAGAAACTCATAAATGATAAAAGTCCAAGGTAAATTTCTGTGGATTGCTTCTTGGGGATTTTAATTTCAGCAATTTATTTTTAATTTAATACAATCATCTACAAGCAGAAATCATTATGTGAGTTTAAGGAAAAAACTTGGGGTGTTGTATAATCTCTGAGTTTATAATCACTTACTCAGATATTCTATGGCGTTCATCTTTAGGCACAAGGGATGAGATCTGGATTATTGTCAAGTTGGTATAGATTTCATAGGACAGCCCATTTTTTCCACTCTTAATCTTAGTTTTCTTAACCAAAATTTTATGCCTATGCCATTGGTCAGGTTTATAAAGTCCTCTGCTATTGAGTACGAAGCTGCTTAGGTGCAGTGCTTGCTTGCTGTGTGTGTGTGCATGCGTGCGTATGTGTGTGTACATAGACCTTCACATCAGAGTATTAAATCCAGTTTTTTCAGGAGGGCATTTTCTTCCTCAGCTAATTGTTCATGGTTAGTTTTAATCTGAGTAGGATCACGAATTGCTTGAAAGCTATTTTACCCGTGGATTAAAAACATAACATAAGCACTTTCTTTAAAACATTAGAAGAGGCATAGTGGATATGGTAACGTTCTTTCCATATATTTTCATGATTTCATTTTGGACCTTAGGCATTGTCAAAGTAAAGTGAAAGCATTCAGTAGATCTTTCTTCACTGCGTGTTAAGGTTTGAAAGTTCTTAAATTGCTTTTTGTGAGTATGTATTTTCATTTGCCATTTCTTCCCTTAGATTTGGGTTTGAAGATGCTAACTCTGAAACGATTTGCTTAAACATAAAGCTAATAAGCAGCTTTCCTTTTTCCTTGCAGTCTCATTCAAAAATCCTTCGCAGTACACATTTCTTGATTCTAAGAAAATGTAATTATTTCGGTTTAAATGCTTTAGACTATTTAGATCTTGAGTGTCTTGAACGGACAGCTGTGATGGTCTTGAGCAAATTATGTGAATTTTGGCCTTTGTCTCTCTTCTGAACATTTCACTAGGTCTTGTGATAAAGTTCAGAACAATAAGGTCTTGTATACCATAAGCTCGGATACAGAATTTCCTATAATGGAAGAGGGAGGAAAAGAAAAAAAAAGAGCAGAAAAGAAACCTTCTAGCCTTCTTACATTCTGTTTCAATTGCTATTCCAATTACTCATGAGGGAGAAAAGTGGAAAGTAAGTCAGACTCTCAGAAAACCTATTTTGCTGTCTTCCTATAAAGAATATTCAGTTCTCTGCTCTGTTAGCAGCTGACCAAAATCTAATCCATTAAAAAATATATCGCAGTAAGCAGTTCTTGAAAATGTTTATAATAAATGGTAAAAGCCAAGCTTCCACTGTGAGATTAGCAGTTGGAACAGGATGTGTTCATCAGGAAATAGGTTATTGCCTGACCAGTGTGCCCTGTCCCGTAACCCGCAGGACAGATGAAGATTTAAAAGCTTGCAGTGCAAGGAGTTTGTTTGATTTCCCCTCTTTGCTTTCTTTTGCATATTCCAGCGCGGCTGATCACACAGGGCATTTTTCTCCATGAATCCATTATGAAGTTCATCTTGTTGACAAAAAAAACATCAGATGTTTTAGAGGTTGCCCCCCCCCGGCCCCCCTGCGGCCCATACTCATCGAATGACCTATGCATATTAACGCCACTGTAGTTGTCTCCCCTTATCCGTGGTTTTGTTTTCCATGGTTTTAGTGGCTGGGTGTTAACCGTGGTCTAGGAGCAGATGATCTTCTCTGATGTTATGTCAGAAGGTCACCGTAGCCTAATACTCCGTCACCGCGCCCACGTCATTCACCGCCCTTCATCTTTCTGCATAGGCATTTTATTCTCTCCATCATCACAGGAAGAAGGGCATGTATAGTAAGATATTTTAAGGGAGAGAGAGCGAGAGAGAGAGCATATACACATAACTTTCGTTACAGGATGTTGTAATTGTTGTGTTTTGTTATCATCCGTCTCTGTTGTGAATCTCTTACCGTGCCTAAATTTATGCATTAAGTTTTATCCCAGATATGTAGTATAGGAAGAACAGTATATAAAAGGGCTCGGTACTATTTGTGGTTTCAGACAATCCACTGGGGGGGTCTTGGGAGGCACCCCCCGCAGATAAAAAGGGCCTATTGTAATTCACTTTTACAGAACAGACTCTGTAGCTTTAAAAAATAATAAGAGAATCGTGAAAGACTCTTTTCCAGAAGTCTAGACTCACTCTCTCCCTCCCTCCCCCCCCCCACCCCCCCACTCGGCCCATCTTAAAGATACAGGAAATAGAGCAGAGGATTAAGGTGATTTTCCTGCTTTTGCTTGATCGCAGTCCAGTCTCAGACCTAGTGGGCAGTGGTGCTCATGAATAATGCCTTCTCTGTGGATGATACCTATAGTAACACACACGGAGTGACTAAAAGATCAAATATGCTGGCTAAAAAGCCTTAGGGAAGCATTATGTGTCTGAGGTCTGATCTATTGTCTAGGAGGTCGGAGAGTGTTAATGCACTCTGCAAAGATTACACTCCCACTCTAATTGCTACGGCACTTCCTTAAAGGATTTAAACAGTCAGGAAAGGTGACGCTCCTTGTCAGTTTTTGTCTTCTGCCTGCAGTTGAAGTCTATCTGTCTTTCCACTGAGACCACTAGATCAAGTAACCTAGCCATCGGGAAAGGCGCAAACTCTGAATGAAGAGGGAAAGCAATGAGAGGGGTTATTTACAGCTCCATTATGACTTGCTCTTTAAATGCTTTGCATTCCACTTCTGGTGTTTACGTTGTGAAAATGACAGCATATCTGTGTTCCTGGGGGTGGGGCTGAAAAGAGTCTAAGGCTTCACCTTGAGTTTTGATCAGATTTGTTTTCATAATCTTTTCTCCATGCTGTGAGGCCCAGTGTGGCATCTTGGATTTGGATTATTTCGGTTCAAGACCCGGAGGACAGTGGACTTAAGCGTTTCCTCTGTGCCGTCCCTCCCCAACACACACACACACACACACACACACACACCCATGCTGAAATGTTTATCCTGAATTAGGCATTTACAAGACTGACCCACCCGGAGGACCTGATAACTTTGTCCAGACCATCACTGTAAATTTCAAATGTTGTGCAAACACGTTCTTAAAAAGCTCCCTTCTGCCTTAGAGAATGCTTCTGAAATCCTGCGTGTCCAGGAGCTGACAGAGTAATGTTATCAGACCCTGTATCTCTTACGTTGCTTGGATTATAACTCAGTATTTTCTAAATGCCGCTGCAAAGCTTCAAGGAAGGTTTTCCAGTTCTTCTATGACAGGAGTTTAGGAAATATTGGGGATCTGTATGTTTGAGCCAGAATATTGAATCCTTAAATTCATAGTGTGCATTGCTGCAGGAGTGGGAAGGACATGCTTGCCTTTCGCCCTGAGCATTTTCTACGCGCTCTGCACGGTTGCATTGTTGCGAGGTAAGAATTCCTCTTAGATCAGTTCAAATCGCTAATATATGTGGCTTAGAGCCTGCAGTATAATATTTATGCAGCTTCCAAAAGAGACTTGGGAGGATTCCCTGTAATTCAAGATGGTAGTCTGAATGATGGGTGTAGGATTTTTTTTTTTTTTTAAGAAATCCTTGTTTGTCCCGTGGGATTTTCACACTTTTCGCCTGACGGCACTGTATTTTACTCATACTGTATAAAGCTGTCAGTGTGTTCGTTATATGTGTCTCCTGAACACTCTGAGCAGATGACAAGAACAATGGCTGGAGGGGAAGAAACACATTTGAATCAACATCTTCAGAGCAGAATTGCTCTAGCGTCTCCTGTTCCCGCTCCTACGCGGACTGTCCCTCACACTTTGCCTTGTTGCATGTTCCCTCGCGCTGTTGGTAGATTACACCGAATGTTTCATCTGTATATAAAAATTAAAAATTCAAACAAAAATCTGGCCCACATAAGAACAGGCCCTTTGGGCATATGGTTCATTATGCAATATTCGTTTAATTACTAAAACACTTGGGATGGCTTTCCTGCCCTTACTTTCAACTTGCAAAGTTGGATCTCTTCTGTTGCACAGAAAATGTAGCACAGAATTCTGAAGGAGCAGAAAAAGGAAAAGCAAAGAAAAAAAAAAGAGCCTTTGAAGAAATTACTGGAATTCACCAAAAGGAAGTAGGATTCTCAGGATGAAGCCAGTGGAAATAAGGATTTCTCTCCCCCCCCCCACCCCCACCTCTCTTTTTGGTCTCTATCTCCCTCCCATTAGGCCAGTTTTACTGTGGTTAGTTTATATAAATGCAAACAGGGCGGGAACACAAAGACTCAGGATTCAGGTTTCAAGTACATTCCCTCTGAGGGACTCAAGTGTCTCCATGAAGCTGGCTAAGTTTTATTGGTTCGAAGGGGAGTACTCTGAAAGTGTGCCTTTAATTGATTTTTCAGGGCAAACAGGTGGTGATGGTTTAGACATGTCCTAGCCTCACTGCCACTCCTAATTTGAGGCTGCACGTATAATAGCTTTATTAAAATATACAATCTCCTGGCTTTGCTTTTACCTGAACATCTGCCTCTTGGTCTTTAAAGGGCCTTTTAAAATATTTTCATTCTGTGCTTAAATGGATCACATCCTAGAAAGGCTGGAGGAAGTCTTTATTTTCTACTCATGGCATCAGACATTATTTTTGGTTTGAGATGAACGACGTTACAATGCAGGCGGCATCTTTAAATAGGATCATTGTTGTTTTAGAAATTTTTGTGGTTGTCATTGTTGCGGGCACATTTGTTTACGTGATGTGACAGTGATTTGACCTAATTAAGAGGCCAAAAGCTGATGTTTACGTGATGTTTACGTGATTTGAACATAAGAGGCCCAAAACTGAGTTTGTCAATCCTGGGTTTTGATTTGAACTTTTATTTTTGGTGAGCAAAAGATTGAGTGAGCAGCTGCGTGTGAGTGTATATGAGTGTGTGTGTGTGTGTGTGTGTGTGTGTGTGTGTGTGTACGTACTTAGATACCCCATCTTGGGTTTCTTCCTGGTTTATAGTGATGTCTCAGTGTTGTAGGAAAGCTCTTCAGATTCCGCCTGATCGAAATAAACGTGGGATTCCTAAAAGCATGTTTAAGGAAAGGAGGCTCCAAACCTTGGCCTCATGTTTGTTTTTAGAGGCAAGTATGTGTAGCCCGCATATAAGCAGTTCTTTTTTTGATGAAGCAAATAGACAGTTTATCCAAGTAATGGGAGACCATCTAAGGCATGCTCGATAGGATTCCTAAAGGAATCGCTCTTTGCTATAAATAGCATCTCTCTGTCATCACTATTGGAGGGTTCCTGAAGGAAAGCACCCTAGTCGGGTTTAAGCACATTGAATATGTACAGAGCTATTGCAGACTTCATGCGAACGGGTTGCAAGCCTACTTCTTTTAGTGCCAGAAATAAAGCTACAAGCAGAGTAACTTAATACAGTGAACTGTTTTACTTGATCACTGCACTAATGCTAATTAGATACACTTGCTTTATTACCCAGAGCGATTTCTTCTGTATTCATTCTGATCTAATCTTTCTGGGAACATGAAGGAGTCAGTCGTAAGTGTGAAGTTTAAGCTTTCCGTCGCCACTCTGGCCTGATGTTCACGTGACCAAAGTCAGAGAACACTTTTCGAGAATGTTTTGTCCACGTGGAGTACAGTTCCAGCCCCAGTGGATTTCTACCACGGAGGGTGCCCACAGTGCCAACGGTTGCACATCTGAAAGAAGCGAGATACTTATCTGTACATTTAATGGGATTTTTCCTTGACCCCTTCCAGATACCCAGCTTTATGGGGAATAAATAAATGTGTGAGGATTTGTCCTCCCTTCCTTTAATCAGAGCAGAGAATTTGCCAATGGCTTTGAAAGATACATTTACCGAGATCAGACGTTCTACGGCTCCATTACCAGTTTCTGCGAAAACGCGTGATGAGACATTTATTATCTGGTTGTAGACCTGAAATGATAATCCTTCCAGGAGGTAAAAGCTGATAGTGGGAGCCCATTAGTTGCTTTCTTTCATTTAGTTCCGAGCGTTTCTACTTTGTGAACTAGTTGTTCTGCCTTTATGCGTAATGTGGGACTTTTATTTTGTTTTATTTATTTATTTTGAGAGAGAGAGAGAGAGAGAGAGAATGAGCAGGGGAGGGGCAGAGAGAGAGGGAGAGAAAGAATCCCAAGGAGGCTCCGTGCCGTCAGTACAGAACTCGACGAGGGGCTCGAGCTCACGAGCCCTGAGATCCTGACCTGGACTGAAATCAAGAGTTAGATGCTTAATCGACTGAGCCACCCAGGCACCTCAGATGGGGGCTTTTATTGGGCCATGGGCGATCGTTGGACTTTGTCCCATTTATATAATGTCACCAAGAAATGGAAAGTATACAGTGGCCAATAGCCTGATACAAACATGAAAGTGATGGGATTTTTTAAAGGTTTTTTTTTTTTTTTTTCAACGTTTATTTATTTTTGGGACAGAGAGAGACAGAGCATGAACGGGGAAGGGGCAGCGAGAGAGGGAGACACAGAATCAGAAGCAGGCTCCAGGCTCCGAGCCATCAGCCCAGAGCCCGACGCGGGGCTCGAACTCACGGACCGCGAGATCGTGACCTGGCTGAAGTCGGACGCTTAACCGACTGCGCCACCCAGGCGCCCCTAAAGTGATGGGATTTTAATAAACGCTTTGTACTTAAAGGAGGGAAAAGATCATGCATTTAGTATTGAGCTTATATAAATACAAGTTAGAAGCATTCTTTTCTGTTTTTAGAAAGTCACAAGGTATGTTCAGAAGGGGAAACTAAGTTAACAAAACCTGCATGTCTAGAAGAATACAGTGTAAAAGTCTCCAGCCTATAGTTAATTTTAAGATTATATGGACTTATGTATAGGCTTCTTCTAAAATCAGAATGGAATTAGCTATATCTGTAGAAACATCCGCATTTTCCTTTTACACAGAAAAGTGTTCTTGTGAAATGGGAAGTTTGCAAATTACATAAATTGTTTACTCCAGCAGTCACGGAAGACACTAAAAGTAGGAAACACCTAATTCAGGTGTCTTTCTGCAAAAGTACTGGGAGAAGACTCCCCGCACAAAACCAGAGCTAGCTGGCAGAGTTTTGTCCTTAAGGGATAAGGCAAGAGGCCCAGTTTGACTTTTTGCCCCCAGTGAACTGACCAGATGACTATGTCATGTAGAAACAGTCAAAGACAATGCCAAAATGAACACCAGAAATGGCATATTTTGATGCTCCAGAGAACAAATGGCTAATGAGCCTTGATTTGGTAAACTTTTCCTGTCTCTGTATATGGCATGATGTAGAGGTGCAGGTAGGTAGGAACTTTTTACTGGAGGACAAGGGAGAAAAGTGAGGGTCAGGCCAGCGAAGGGCATTTCGGTTTGGAGCCCAAGCCAAGTTGACGTTTGCCAAAGCCTTTCTTCCACGATGGGTGCCTCTGTTCCCTTTACCTCTTTCTAGGTGGAGACTGGACCAGGAGGAGCACATCCCTTTCTAGACCCTGGCTCCTGCCAAAAGTGTAGAATTCACTTTCTGGCCAGTCTACACAGCCCTTCCCAGCTTCCCTAGGGAAATCCTTTGACATTATACCACTTGACTCGCTTTCTGTTGCTCGTCTAACAAATTCCCATACATGAAGTGGCATTAGACAGCACAGATTTATCATCTTACAGCTCTGGAGGACAAGAGTCTACCCCAGATCTCACTGGATCTAAAATCACGATGTTAGAAGGGCTGTGTTCTATTCTGGTGGCTCTAAGGGAGGATCTATTTGCTTTCCTTTTCCAACGTATAGAGGCTGTCCAAGTTCCCTGGCTCATGATCCCCTCTCCATCTTCACATTCCAGCAAAGGCACGTTGTTGAGTCCTCACACGGCGTCACTCTGACCTTGCTGTGCCCTCACATCTTTTCCTTTCTTCTTCTGTCTCTGCCCTCCACGTTGAAGGACTAACCCTCATGATTACATTCGACTCCACCAGGTAATCCGTGATGAACTCCCAATGTGAACGTTAGAGGATTAGCAGCCCTAACTCCTAACTCCATAAGGGAAACCTTAGTTTCCCCTTGAACTGCAACATAGTCATTTTTCTGCCTACCCCAGCTAGGCCCTTCATCGCCTAATTGTGGTGTTTCGTTCATGTGGCATTCTGATGAATGAAGATTTATGAAACAAGCCTTGGCCCCTTGCGTAAGTTCATAGGAAGTAATTCAGTGAGGCGTTCATTTGGGAGGAGGGAAGAGGTCACGGACCGTGGGCATTTCAGTCAAGAGTGGCTGGGAGAACTGCAATTAGAAATATACCAAAGTCACATGTTATCGGCAACGTGGAAAGATTTCTGGTATTTGGTCAGCTCGGTGGGCTTCTCTCATGGCGGCTGGTATATGGAGGGCTTTATGCCCAGGAGGAAGCAGTGTGCCTGCTCACATAGCGGATCTTGGGTGTGAGAACCTCAACAAGGAGAGGAATAGGTGGGGCTAGTTTCAGAGGCCCACTAAAAGGGATGAGGAGACCAGGAATGAGTCCAAGGGTTGTCCAGGACTCAGAAATAATTCCTGGTGAGCGGAGGAGTATAACTGGGCATCAAATGTATGGTGGTGGTTCCCCACGCAACTCCCCACAGTTCCTCCAAATCCAAACCATGTTTAAAGAACCTACAACAGCCCGTGTGCTCTGTAGAACACCCCTGAGCATCCCAGACAGAGGTGATCTTGTTCTTTCTCCTGGGCTATTGCATTTCCTTCCTGAATTTTTTTCTTCGGTTTCTCACTGCATTACTCCGTTCCCGTGAGTAAGAGCGCTTTGCTGCAAAAATTATCTAGTTGAATATCTGATCCTGGTTTTGTTTTTTTTTTGGTGTGTGTTTCATTTACAGTCACATCTTCAAGTTGTTACTGTGACCTGTGGGTCTCTCCACTAACTGGCCCCCGATTAGTACTCCAACCTTCTCTCCAGTCTCGTTTCTCTATGATCCATCCCAATGAGTTGTCTTACCATCTTTAAAGATGTGAAGCCTTTATTGATTGATTGATTGATTGATTGATTGATTTTTACCTCTGTTGTGTCTTTTGCTCACGCTATCCTTCTCTTACTAAAGAGAAAGTTAGTTGAAACAAAGCACTGCCACTCTCTAGCATTGGGCAAACACAAAGAAATAACTTACTAAATATCTTCTCTTTGGCCTGCGTGCTTTTCTAGAGAAATAATTAGTGACATTGAGACCAACCAACCCTATCTTCCAGGTGGCTTTCTTCATGCTTTTATTACTGCCCCTTGACTTGGGTTCAGTCATTCATCCGCTTTAAGAATCATGCCAGTGATGATGCCTCCTCCCTTCTGTCATCGCCTTGAGTCCTTCCGACAATGCTTGGGGAAGATATTACTGTTCTCATTTTCAAATGAAAAAAAGGCTATGTAGCGTTTCCACGAGCTGCGAGTATCCGCTGCGAGGATAGAACCACGATTTAGAGCCAATCAAAATGAATACGTCCTAAGCACCATTAAATACATGCTTCATGTTAAAAAATGTAGTTGCCTCACAACTGTTGGAGATGACACAACAGGAAAGCGTGTAGCATAGTAGTTAAGGGCACTCAGCTCCATAGTCAAACTCACTACAAATCAAATTGTTAATAATTTTATTTTCTCATTTAAAATGTTCTTTTGATGACTATGCAATCATATATAATGATGTGCTCTGCTATTTTTATTTACAACCATATGTGAATAAGACACCATGAGAAACTCTAATTTCGGGGTGTGTGTGTGTGTGTGTGTGTGTGTGTGTGTGTATGCATGCAGAGATAGTTTATACTGGTAGATGCTGGATGATGGAAACTGTCATTCTGTTCCTGTTTTCTTTTTTTCTTAAATAACAGTAAGTGCCCCGTACATACATAATAAACACTCCATGAAGGTTCGTTGAATGGATGTTTGAATTGATTAATCAGTTCCTCAGTTTTCATTGATTTGGAACCCATGGTATATTTGACTGCCTTGACTTTCTGGGCATTGATGTAGATGGAAATAAACCTCTAACCAGAACTTTCTCCTGCTCCCCCTTTTCAAGCCACACACAAATGTTCACATGCTGGGGGGCTGCGGGGTATTGCAGCGGGGGAATATTTGTAATTCATGTATCTGGAGTATCTCAGGTTCTGTTCTCTTGAACTTGTATAAAGCCGTAGTTTAGATTCTGATTTAGGGCTTCCTGGTCTACCCTCCAGACCACTACAAGCAGCCTTGTGTTGTGACATCATCCAACTGCAGTGTTGGGTAACAAGTTGTTGAAATGCAAAGGATACAGTTAGACTTTTAATGCTCATCTTGACTGTAGTTTCAGTTCAATAAATCTTTGAGTATCTATTACGTACAAGACACTGTCCTATGTTTTATGTAACTCTTGCAAATTATATATGCTTCAGGATTTCAAAGAGTAAAACTTGAACAAAATGACCATGATGCCAGGCAAATGTATTTTGAGCCAGTTATAAGGTATCATGAAACACCAAGTAACATAATGGCTTATCCCAGTCAGGGGAACCAATGAGAAAGAAAAAAATAAAATTAAATTAAAAAAAGAACATTCCTAGAGGCACTTAGACTAAGAGGCACTGAGAAATAAAACATAGGCAGTTTTTAAGAAAGGTAAATTTTTGTGTGCCTAGAATTTAGAAAATATGGTAGGAGAGAGTCAGTAAAAACAATAGATGTAAGTTTAGGCCATATTTGGATTTGATCCCCTTGGATCTCATATTAATAGTTGTAGACTCTGTCTCTAGAGAGCAGGCAGACACAAAAGGCTTTGAGCGGGAGTGCACCATGATGAGAACTAAGCTTTGGGTTATTACTTTGGCCTTG
The DNA here is from genome assembly GCF_016509475.1 of Prionailurus bengalensis. Lineage (NCBI taxonomy): Eukaryota > Metazoa > Chordata > Mammalia > Carnivora > Felidae > Prionailurus > Prionailurus bengalensis. Next base: position 13,352,421 of record NC_057355.1, read on the forward strand.
ATGTGAAAAGTTAGGAAATAGAGAAAAGTATTATGATAATACATGAATTTGAAGTTTATTAGAGTAATCTGGGCCAGAGATTGTCAACTTGCAAACAATAGGGGCCATATTTGGTTCAGTGTGTGTGTGTGTGTGTGTGTGTGTGTGTTATTTGGTTTCTGTCTTTTCTCCTTTTCTTCTTTATTTTTAGATAAATTTTGTAAATGTTTATTTTTGAAAGAGAGAGAGAGAGAGAGAGAGAGAGACAGAGCATGAGCAGGGGAGGAACAGAGAGAGAGGGAGACACAGAATCTGAAGCAGGCTCTGAGCTGTCAGCACAGAGCCTGATGTGGGGGTTTAAACCACGAACCGTGAGATCATGACGTGAGCCTTAACTGGACGCTTAACCAACTGAGGCACCCAGGCACCCCTCTTTTCTTCTTTATTCCCCACCCTGGACTTCCTTACTTTCCAGATCAGTTCTTTGTCCGTATCATTTATAAACCAATATATGGCTGCTTGGGAGCCCTCAATTGCATGGCCTTTGAAAGCATTCCTAAGTCGGTGCAAAATCATACCCATTGTGTCTAGTGGTATGTTACCTGCCATAAAAAAAATTAATGTAAAATATAATGTATATATAAGGGAGTTTATAAAACTATGCGTATGTGTGTACAAGTTAAGGAATAACCATTAAGAAATACTTGTGTGCCTATCACCCAACTTGAAAATTAAAAATCTCCATTATTTTCGAAGCCCTTTTCCTTTTGCCTCTTTGTGATCGAATCCTTCTTCATTCCTCTTCCCCAGAAGTAATGGCGACACTGAATATTGTGTCATTCTCTCACTGTCCATTGTAGTTTCGCCATTCTCTCCCTGTCCATCGTGTCTGTCTCTGAACAGTGTAATTCAATTTTGTCTGTTTTTTGGAGAGTGGATAAAAGCAATCACAATACTTTAATGCCTTACTCTGCGGGTTGCACATTCACTCAAAATAGTATTTTTGACGTTCATCCGTGTGGCTTATCTTCATTCTGTACATTTAACTTTACAAGTGAATTATTTGATGTATCCATTCTACTTTAGATAGACATTGGATTGATTCCACGTTTGTTGTTTTGTGTTATTATTTTTTTTTAATTTTTATTTTTGGCTGTTATGAAGAGTGTTCTTGATAATAGTGATACGTGTTTCGTCTGGGGGGCACGTGCAGTTTAGCGTCATGACTCCTAATGTGTGGTGCCGGGTCATCAGCGTCAGCATCACCTAGGAACTTGGTAGAAATGCAATTTCCCTGTCCCCACCCATTGCCTTCAGGGATGAGACCCAGCAATCTTGTTTAAAGCAGCCAGCCCCCTGGTATTTCTGATGCACACCAAAGTCTGAAACCCATTCCTCCCAAATTTATACCTAGGATTAGAGTTACTTGGTTATCTGATCATTCTCTTTAGTTAATGCCAACCATTTCCCAAGTGACTGAGCCATCAGGCATCAAATGAAAGTTAATCATTGCTCTGCATCTTGGAAAACTCTCGGGATTAGCTGGCTTTTTCAATTTTGTCCATCTGACGTGTGAAGCGGCACCTTGGAGTGGTTTGAATTTGCACTTGCCTCATTACAGATGAGATTCAATGCGTGGGGGCCTTTATGTGCCTCTTTGTTCTTCGTTAGGTAACCCCTACCTTTTTATTGAAAAAAAAATTCTTGGGTTTCATGTCAGATGTATCAATAATTTTTCCTGTGGTCTGTGCATTTTGTGTCATTGTTGAGGAACCATTCCCGGGCCCACGGACATAAAGATACCCTTTACATTTTCTGTGGCTTTGCTTTTTATACTAAAAATTTAAAGCTCTTTTCGATTTGATTTCATCATTGGGCTCTGGCTCTCCAGGTAATCGGTCTCGTACCAGTTCTTGAATCCTCTACTCTTTCCCAGGGGCCTGCAGTTTTCACAAGGTCATGGATCAAGTTGTGTTGTCCCATTGGTCTCTTGTCTACACCTCTCTCAATGTGACACCAATATTTGGCTTTAGCGTGGTTCCAATTTGTTTGACCTTTTCAGGAATGACTTGGCTGTTCCTGGCTTTTTGCTTTTCCACGACGGAGTCGGAATTGGCGTGTTGTATTCCACAAAACCAGGGCAAGACGCAACCAATATTGAAAATGAGGCAGACTCAGAATTACTGAGTGAACTGTCAAAATCGAGACATTGAAACATCACGGCAAAACGAAGCCAAATGAATTGGAAATATAAATGAGAGGCAAATCGATGCAGTAGCGTACGTGTGTAAAATACAACGGAAAATAAAGTGGGAAGTGGTCTCTTCGAAAAACTAGTAAGATTGACTATTCTCTTCTGAGAGCTTTCAGTGGACAGGGTAAAGGCACGAGCATCAGGTATTAAAAGGGGGAAATTACCCAGATAAGGCGGAGATTGAACATAAAAGGATATTATGAAAGCGTATGCTTAAAATGTTAAAAAATGTATGAAATAGGTAAAACTTGTAGAAAGGTGTCTCAACGTGACTGAAACAGTATGGGAAATTTAATGGCCCTAAACCCATTATATAATTGAATCAGTAATTTAGTATCTGTCCAGAAAATAAAATGTAAGGCCCAGATAATGTTAGAAGTAAATTTTACCAAACATTCAAGGAACATATAAAACAAATCTTATATAAAGTCTCTCCAGTTATCTTCTGGCTATTATCGTCTTCTTCTTCTTTTCTTTCTTTTTAAGTCAGTTGTCAGTTTAATTTTTATTCATGGAGAGGAAATACTTTTCTTCTTCTTTTTTCCTTTCCCCCCCCACCCAGTGTCTGCCTTCCGACCTTTATTTTGGTCATTAGTTACGGGCCTGCGCATGGTTTTTCTTTCTTTTCATCGTATTTGAGTTTCTTTAAATCTGTAACTTCACATCTTTGGTAAATTTGGGGAAATTCTCAGCCAGTATCATTCATAGCTTTTGCTCTATTCTCTCTTTCCTCTGTTTTCCTGGATTCCACATTTAAAAAAAATTTTTTTTTCAACATTTATTTTACTTTTGGGACAGAGAGACAGAGCATGAATGGGGGAGGGACAGAGAGAGAGGGAGACACAGAATCGGAAACAGGCTCCAGGCTCCGAGCCATCAGCCCAGAGCCCGACGCGGGGCTCAAACTCACAGACCGCGAGATCGTGACCTGGCTGAAATCGGACGCTTAACCGACTGCGCCACCCAGGCGCCCCAGGATTCCACGTTTTTATGTGTAAATTAAACTTTTCTCAGTGTGCCGTATAGCTTTTTTTTCTGTTTTATTTTCTTAGTGTATTTATCTCTGCATAAAGTATAGATATTTTTACACAAATACACCAAATCGTGAATGTTCTCTTTTCTGTTATGCTAGTAAATTATTTCATGAGCTCTTCATTTTACTCACCCCTTTAAAAAATTTTTTTCTAGCTTTCCATTAGATCTTATTCTAGATATACCAGTTCTCTGCTGATATTCTCCAGGCTTTTATCCATTTTCATGTATATACATATATATATATATATATATATATATAAATCATAACTGCTTTAAAATTCATATCTGGTGACTCTAACATCAAAATCATCTACTTGTTCTGGTAGTCTTTTTTTCTCTTGATTATTGGCCATTCTTTTTTATCCTAACTAGGATGAGTTATTTTTATTAAATGCTGGATAAGATTTATTAGAGTGTCATAGGGGATATGGACTGTGTTATCTTCCAGCAGAGAGGATATAGAGGAGGTGGGAAGAGGTGAACAAGTCCCTGTGATACAGTCAAGGCTGAAACGATCCAAGGAAGGATTTCAAACGTTTTGAGGATTTGGCTGTTTCTCGTTTGCCCCTGTAGTTAGTGCATAGCCCTTCAGGTGTCTTAATAAAAGCATGACCCTTTTCTCTTGTCTCTCAAGTCTTAGCTGTCATAGTTTCTATGCACTCCAATTTTTAGCACCCTAGATTATTACATTAGAAACGAGCTCTATGCTGCTAATCTGTGCCCCATCACCATTTTGTTGCACATAGTGAATTTTGGTCCTAAATTGCGAATTGGCAAAAGAAAACAAAAAAAAAATCCCTGAAGGAGGTAAAGGGGGTAACCTAAGCTTCGCCTCATTGCATCTGTCTTCGATTCTTTTTTCTATAAGTTTTAACATTTATTTTGAGAAGGAGGGAAGGGCAGAAAGAGAGGGTGAGAGGATTCCAAGCAGGCTCCTTGCTGTCAGCACAAAGCCCGACACGGGGCTCGATCCCACGAACCGCGAGATCACGACCTGAGCCTGAATGAAGAGTCAGATGCTCCACCGCCCGAGCCACGCAGGCGTTTTGTTTGCTTTTGTGTGGGTTTTGTTTTCTGTGGGAAGATGGAGGTGCAAAGCTTCCGCTTCATACCGCAAAATTCAAGTTTATGTTTCTACTTCACACACCGGCTTAACACAAGAGTGTCTTAGAATTCCTTGAATCAAGCTGTACTTCTCCCAATTTACGGGTTCTACTGACCCCTATTTTAGTTCTAGATTGCCTCATTACGCACAAATTAGCGTGGTTTTTTGTAAGTCCACGTCTGTGGAGGTTCGTGTACACATCTGTCATTGCTCTGAGCACATACATGCTTGCATTCAGCCTTTAGACCAGGGACAATTTTCCATCTCTTTGAAGTCTTCTTATGCATACTTTCATGAAGGTCTTTTGGTGATAAGAACGGATGGCTTTTGTGTTTCTGAAGTGTCTTTGTTTTACTCTTAAGGCAATTTGTTAGATTCAGTATTCTAAATGGAAAGATGGAGATTGTATATATTCCATTTTCTTGCTTTTCTTGTTGCACTGAGAGGTGAAGTTACTCAAATTGCTTTTCTCTTTATAACCGAGCCATCTTTTCTCTTTAGCTGCTTTTAAGTGTTTCTTTTTTGTTCCCAGGTGTTTTTTTTTTCCTTCAGTTCTATGGCATTTTGTACGCATGTATTTATTTACTCGGGAGTAAATAAATTTATTCATTCGGTGGGGTGCCTGGGTGGCTTGGTCGGTTAGGCGTCCGACTTCGGCTCAGGTCATGATCTCACGGTCCGTGAGTTCAAACCCCGCGTCGGGCTCTGTGCTGACAGCTCAGAGCCTGGAGCCTGTTTCAGATTCTGTGTCTCCCTCTCTCTCTGCCCCTCCCCTGTTCATGCTCTGTCTCTCTCTGTCTCAAAAATAAATAAACGTTTAAAAAAAAAAATTTTATTCATTCGGGGTTGGGGGTGGGGAAGAGTGAGCAAGAGAGAGGAAGAGAGCGAGGGAGAGAGAAAATCTTAAGCCAGACTTGGAGCCTAACACAGAGCTCCTGTCTCCTGACGGTGAGATCATGACCCGAGCCAAAATCAAGAGGCGGATGCTTAACCAACTGAGCCACCCAGATACCCCTCTAGTATGGCGTTTTTAGGCCTAAATTCCTTATTTACCCTGGTAAGGATTTTTTTTTTTTTTTTACTTCCTATATGGGTCTCTTTCAACAATTTTGGAAAACTCTCATTTTATCTTCCTATATGACCTCTTCCTCTTTCTTTCATTAATCCCCTGCCCCCACCCTGACCGTCTTCTCTTCTCTATCATCCGTGTCTCTTCGCTTCTCTTGGATATCCGAATCTTTGTCTCGTCTACATCCAGAAGTAATTTCCTTGGAGCCATTTCTCTGTTCACTGATTTTCTCTGCAGCTGCTTCTCGTCTGTGAATCACTATACCCCTCACGTTGAAGTTGCATCCTGACTGCTTTCTGTTGCTCCTCACCGATAATCCAGCTCAGGCTCCATGGTCCACCTTTGAAATAATTTCCTTTCCTTCTCTACCTTCATTGTACTCAGTGCAACACCTTAGGTGAGCACGGCTATAGAGAGGCGCGCTTAGGGCCTCTTGACGCACATATTGCGTTTCTGTAATCCACCCTTCTTTCCCCTCTTCTAGATGCCAGCACCGTCCTCAAGCTCTAATACGTACTCCGCATCCTCTCTCAGGTCGTGACTGTGGTTGGCACAGGTGCCCTTCTGCTCACAGGCCCCCAGCGGCTCAGCTTCTCCCTTCGAATAGACATCAGAGACCTTACAGCTGTGGTCCCAGCCCCTCAGGACTGACTCCCGGGCCTCTCCCGGTTCTTCACTTCTTTTCTAGAGGTCTTACTCATGCTGCTTCAGCCACAGGGGTACTGCCTATTCCTTGCACGTACCCGTTGTGCTCCCACTTTTGGACCTTTGGATCCACTCTTCCTTCTGACCAGAAACCCTGCTCACCCGGATTTCCATACTTCCTCCAAGGGCTCTGCTCATAGGTTGCCCTCTTGGCAAGGCCTTCCCTGGCCACCCCCACTTAAAACTGCACCCCCAGCCCTGTTGCCTGGTATTCCCTTCTTTTCATTACTGTTCGTTGTGTTGTGTTTTTTTTTTCCCCACGTAGCGGTTTTTATCGATATTTAATATATACTTGGCTTATTTATTTTATCTGTCTCATCCTTCATCCCCAAATACAATGTGAGTTCTGTCGAGGCTGTTTTGTTATTGCTGGTGTTATTGTTAGGAGCGGTGGTTGGTTTGCTGGTTTCCTTCACTCTTGCTTCAAAGTCAGCATGGTTCGGCTCTTTTCCGGCTGGAACCGTAGAGGGTGCGGAAGAAAAGTAAAAGAAGGCTCCCGCTGTGCCGGAAACCCGTAAGGAAAAGCAAAAGTATTTTGCAGAGTTGAAGGTCAAGCATCTGGGGGAGAAGTTTTCCCAAAAGGTGCTTCGAAAGGCAAGGAAGAAGCTTACTTACAAAAAAGCTAAGCATCACTTAGCTAAGTAGTATAGGCAGAGTTACGGCACTGAGATTTGCGTAGCTAGTATGGCAAGAAGACCTGGAAACTTCCGCGTACCTGTAGAACCCAAATTGGCATTTGTCATCAGGATCAAAGGACCGTGGGACCGTGTATACCATGGGGGTACCCAAACCTGCAGTCGGTAGATGAATTGATCTATAAGCATGGTTATGGCAAAACCCATGAGAAGCAAATTGCCCGGACAGGTAACACATTGATTGCTTGATCTCTTGGTAAATATGGCAGCATCTACGCGGAGGATCTGATTCACAAGCTCTGTACTGTTGGAGAAATGTTTCAAAGGAGCAAACAACTTCTGATGGCCCTTGAAATTATCTTCTCCATGAGGGAGCAGGAAGAAAAAAAGCTCACCCATTTTGTCGAAGGTAGAGATGGTGGCAACAGGGAAGACGAGATCGACAGGCTTATTAGAAGGATGAACCAAGGTATCTCCCCCGATGAGTTGTGTGATCTGGTCAGTTAATACACGCCTACTTTCACATTGAAAAAAAATTAAAATAAATCAACAGAGTTCACAGTAAGTGTTCAACAAATGTTTCACGAAGGGACAATGAGCAACGAGTTTATACGTGAAGTAAAGCAGTGACAGGAAATGGGGTTAAGGTATGGTGCTCTGGGATGGGTTGAGGAGGAAACACTTCAGAGGTGAGGAAATGCTCAAGGAGTAGCTCTCGAAGTGAGAGCTTTTGAGCTTTTTCTCAAAAGCAAAATCCCGAACACCATTTCACGTGTTGGGATCTGCAAATAGTGTACTGTGATTGGGAATCTAGAAGTTGTGGTGGATATTGGCTTAGAGTTGACAGTCCGGTAGGAGCCAGTTAAAGGAACTTCTTAAATCTTAAATTACGATGCCTAAGTGTCATCACGTAGGCCAGGAAGCTATAACCAATTTTCATCAGGTTCATGGGCACGAGAAGACCTGGAGGTGTTTTTCGGTGTATACTATTGTTTTGCTTTATGATAGTGGGACGTGTGACACTTTTTTTCTCTTTTAACCACAACAAAAGAATTTGCACTTTCTCGAGAAGGAGTTGCTTACTGATTTGTTAGAGCAGTGAATGTATACTTGGTCAAATTGAAAACAGATTCTAGTATTATTTCCCTTTTCTTTAACCTTGGAGTTCTTTGGAAGAGAAGTAGCACAGCTTTGTTTCATCTTTACCCAGTACCTTTATTCTAAAATAACGTGAATGAGAATCTCTTCCCCCGAGTATGCCCTGTGCTTACAGGATGGTTATTCATGAAGACTGTATGATTATTTCAGGAGACACTGGTTTTCCATGTCTAGATTTAATGTGTATTGTAACCTATGAACCGATTCTCACAATATTGGGGAAGACATGCATGTGCATTTTTAAAAATTTTTTCTAATTGTTTTTGGTCATAAGGCAAGGACCACTCCGGTGGTTTTCACTGGAAGCTAATCCCCTCTTCGGTATTTTGCAGATAAAACACCTTCCAACTCCTTTGAGTACTCAGTCAAAGTTATTGAACTTTGAAACAGTAGTACCTTAGCCAAAAGGAATCAACTTGCCCTTCCTTCATGCATCTTGGGATATTGCTTCTCAACATGACTTTAACTCAGTGGTCTAGTACGTTCGTAGTTTGGGATAAAGATATTTGATGGCCATTGGATTGATTGATTGCTTAATTATTTCCAGGTCACTTCCTAATGAAACCTGAGAAAAACGGAGCCCAATGGGGTCTGTAAAACTTTTTGTGATACGAGATAACATCCTTCTCATGTCATACCTAATCAAATTATACCTGGAAGATTTGTTCAAGTGTCTATGGCAGGATCTGTGATGAAGTTCTTCAGTCACAGCTACCTTGGAACCACAGGCATCACATATTTCTATCTTTAGCATTATCCTTAGCAAAACACGAAGTCTCTTTATGCATCACTTTTTTCTCGTCCGAGATTTGGCACGTATATATTTTTGTATCTGTTTTTGTAAAAATGATTACAAACAGATTTGGGGGCAAAAGGTGAAATCATGTTTGTAGCTAAAGGTTTAAGGTACTTTCTTAGAGTTGCTTTTTGGGGGAAGGTAAGACTGGGTCACCTTAGCATCCGCATGTGGAATCCGCATTGTGGAGGGAAGAAACCCACTCTTATGTGGATCCTGAGAAACTTAACAGAAGACCATGGGGGAGGGGAAGGGGGAAAAAAAAAAGTTAGAGAGGGAGGGAGGCAAACCATAAGAGACTCTTCAAAACTGAGAATAAACTGAGGGTTGATGGGGGGTGGGAGAGAGCGGAAAGTGGGTGATGGGCATTGAGGAAGGGCACCTGTTGGGATGAGCACTGGGTGTCGTATGGAAACCAATTTGACAATAAATTTCATACTAAAAAAATTTTAAAAAAAACCTTAAATACTGTATTTTTTTAGATGGACAGTTTTCACTTTTATTATTTTTTATGTTTCCTGCTCATATGTACTAGTTATCGTTCAGTGTATGAGTTTATTTTCCTTCACCTCATTGAGCATATTTTTAATAGGTGGTTTAAAGTTCTTGTCTTACAATTTTAACATATAATTCACCTTGAACTTGGCATCTGGTGATCACCTCTTCCTTGAAAATGATTTACATTTTCCTGACTCTATGTGTGTTGAGTCATTTTTAATTATATCTTAGATGTTAGGAATGCTATGCAGTAAAGACCTTAGATTTTCTTAAATTCTTTCAAATAAGGTTGATTTTTTTTTTTTGCTGAGTTTATTTATTTATTTTGAGGGAGAGAATCCCAAGCAAGCTCTGTACCATTAGTGGGGCTTGAACTCATGAACTGTGAAACCATGACCTGAGTTGAAATCAAGAGTCAGACGCTTAACTGACTGAGCCACCCAGATGCCCCCACATAAGGTTGATTTTACTTTTTTAAGAAGACTTTTAGCTTCATGAAGCTCTAATTGCCAATTCTGTCACACCTCCTGTGGGTGGTGGCTCTGATCCCAGTTAAGCCTTTGAGTTTGCCCCACATCTATGGCAGAGACCTGTAGTGGAGTTCACATACAGAATTTCGGGTTTTCATTTGCTTGTGCTCTCCTTCAGTCCACTTCTGTGCTCTCTGGTGGCCCTGATTGTCCCCAACTTCTTTCCATGTTTCTTCCCCTCAGAAAGAGGGCAAATTTTTCTTTTGAGTTTTAATCAGCTGGTATTATCACTGCGAGCACAGCTGTTCTTGAGGTAAAGGTGCAGAAACATTACAGATCTGATTTCTTCTGCTAAGCTTTGAATTCCCCTGCAAATGACCTTGGGGCAAAGTCTCCTATCTACCTACCAACTATCAGTCTACTAATTATCCTTGGTCTTTTTTGCAAACTTATTTTCAGGGTATTATTATTATTATTTTGCTGAAAAGTGTGTATTTAGGAAATTAACTTTTCATCACAGATATAAGGAATATCCATTGATTTTTAAAATGTTTTGGGGCGCCTGGGTGGCTCAGTCGGTTAAGCGTCCGACTTCGGCTCAGGTCACGATCTCGCGGTCCGTGAGTTCCAGCCCCGCGTCAGGCTCTGGGCTGATGGCTCAGAGCCTGGAGCCTGCTTCCGATTCTGTGTCTCCCTCTCTCTCTGCCCCTCCCCCGTTCATGCTCTGTCTCTCTCTGTCCCAAAAATAAAATAAACGTTAAAAAAAAATTAAAAAAAAAAATAAAATGTTTCTGTTCTTTTTGTAAAGTAAGCTCTACGCTCAACGTGGGGTTTGAACTCACGACTCTGAGATCCAGAGTTGCGTGTCCTACTGACTAAGCAACCAGGGGCCCCTTGAAAAGGTTTCTAAAGGCACTAGTGTCTCACTCTGAAAGAGTTTTGAGCCCTCTGAATTTTTAAATGTGGCTCCCTTTTTGTTGTAAAGCACTTTCCGGTATTACTTAACTATACTTGATAGAGGCAAATCTTACAGCAAATGAGGTGTTTACCTAGCACAACAGCCCTCTAATAGTAGTTGATGTGCAAGTCATTTTGTTAAAGACATTTTATAAATAGCTTTATGATGAAGCAAAGAAACTTAAAATATGCTATTTCCTAATTTTTCCCAATAGTTTCATATCAGCCTCTTTTCACTTGAAGTTATATTTTGCAATATAAGAAAAACAATAAAATTCCACTTATCCAGTAGACATTAAGAACTAGTAACCATTTAGCGTACAGTTAAAACTCCTAATCCTGAAAGAACTTTAAGAACAAGGAAAGGGAAATAGGTAACAATTTGGAAAATTTGTGGCTTTCCCTAGTAATCATTCTACTATTTTTCTCTGCTTTTCTCTATGTTGTTCATATTAAAGCAAAACAAGACATGAAAGTAAAAGAAAGAAACCTTTAAAAAGAAACTGATAGGAATATGTAAATTATAAAACAGTAAATAAAGCTGCTAAAGCACACCAGATTAATAGACTAGAGAAAATCAACAAGATAAAAATACACATTGATTCAAACATTGTTTTTAAAATTCTACACTTACTTATTTTTTAAAGTAGATTTTTTTTAAACATTTATTTATTTTTGAGACAGAGAGAGACAGAGCATGAACGGGGGAGGGGCAGAGAGAGAGGGAGACACAGAATCTGAAACAGGCTCCAGGCTCTGAGCTGTCAGCACAGAGCCCGACGCGGGGCTCGAACTCACGGACCGTGAGATCATGACCTGAGCCGAAGTCGGACGCTTAACCCACCAAGCCACCCAGGCGCCCCTACACTTACTTAAAGAAGTATAGAGATTCAGCCCTAAAAGAACATCTAAGTAACACATAGATTGGAAGGCAAAAAAAAAAAAAAATTGCCATGATTTTCAGTGTATATGATTTTCCACATCAGGTCTCCATGAGGATAGATTTGAGATCTCCTGGGATGTCTGGATGGCGGGCTCAGTCAGTTAAGCCTCTGACTCTTGGTTTCAGCTCAGGTCATGATCTCATGGCTTTGTGGACTCGAGCCCCGTAACTGGCTCTGTGCTGGTAGTACAGAGCCTTCTTGGGATTCTCTTTTTCCCTCTCTTTCTTCCCCTCCCCCACTTGCGCTGACTCTGCGTCTCTCAAAATAAATAAACAAACTTTAAAAAGAAAAGAAATCTCCTACAACTAATAAGAGGGGTCAGGAATAATGTGAACAACATATAAAAATCAGTACTCCTGTGCCCAAAAGTAACTAAAGTATATAAATTTAAAATGCCCCCATTCATAATAGTATCAAAAGTCTTAAGTTACTTAGCAAAATAGTAAAAAAACATATGCAAAGTCAGTATGATGAAAGTAATAAAATATTTTGAGATATTATATAAAAGTCATGAATATATGGAGATATAATCCATATGTTATGGATTATATCCTTATGATTCAGAAAGCCAATATCAAGATATCACTTCTCTCCAAACAAACATACATTCAAGGCTATCCCAATGAAACTGTCACCAAGAATTTTATGGACTGTTACAAGTTGACTCTAAAATACATGTGGAAGGGTAAAGTACGAAGAACTACCCAAGATAAATTTGAAAGTGAGCTAATAGAGACTTGTTCACTCATATGTCATCTGGTTACTAAACTACAGTTAAAGATGTGGTCTTGTAAAGTAGAAATATGTATCAATGGACAGGATTATCGTGTACATAAGTAAACACTCTCCTATGGGAACTTGGTATGGAGCAGAAATGGCAATGGAAAACAGTGAAAACATAGGGACCGGTACCACAATCTGATTGTAAAAGTTGACTATAAGGGAAAAGTTCAAACTGGAAGCTTGTTTCCAATTATAAACCAAAAGACACTTGAGACAAAATAAGAAACACACACATACAATTGTCTTTTGGGAGAAAACATGATGAGATAACTTTATCATGTCAGAGTAGAATATGATTCCTTAAGTAGAACATTGAACATGAAAGGTACAAAATCTGAGATTGCAGATGAATATGTTTGACTACATTAAAAAATAAAACTGCTGTTTCTGCTTAAATTTTCAATGATAAGAGAGTATAATGGATAAATTACAAAACATTCATTTGAACAGGGTACCATATATCAGTTAAAATGAATATAGTGGATTTATACCTACACCATCAACAATCTATGAAACATGCTATTGAATAAAACATTTTAGAATGATCCGAACATTTTGATGTTGTTTATGTTATTTCTAATATAAACCTTCAATGTCCTTAGGCAAAGATTCACATCCATTTTTGGTTGGCTTCTGGAAATGGGAGGAATAGGTTGAGGGAGCAGGTGAAGATCGACAATGGGAAACAATTATCTAACATGTTTTACTTAAAAAAAAAAAAGGAAGAATAATACATAAATTGGAAAGAAAAGTGACAGTACGTTGACAAGACTTCATAGGTGTGGGTGCATGGGGATTAGTTATGTTACTCTATGTAAGTTTTTTTCATTCTTAGAATATTTAGTAATATGACATGAAAAAATTATCCTAGGCATAAAGAATGGAGTATACCAAAATAATGGCATCAAAATAATCCTGTTGCCAGAACCTGAAAATAATATAAAAAGGTTAAATAGATAGCACATGTAACACATGGGCCTCTATGCAAAAACATCTTCAAGTGTTAGCAAATACCATACAAATGTACATTAAAGGACAATTATAGTCCAGTTAAAAAGAGGTTTCTTCCAGAAATACAAGTTTACTTCAATATTAGGCAATTATAAATATAATACACCGTGTTGAGGTTGTAAAATGAAAAGGAAAAAAACCTTCCTTGTTTTAAAAGATAGTAAACCCTCCTCCTTTCCTGATTTTAAAAATAATAAGAAATAAGCCCTCGTTGAAATTGATGTAAGTATTCTTATTTCAAAAATATTTTCCTTTTTCAAATGTTTTCATGGAGGATTCCTGAAATATTTTTAAAATATTAAGAATAATAAGATGAATGCCTGTATGTCAACTTTCTAGTTTAAAAATGATTTATTATATGTGTATTCTTAATGTGAAATGATTTATATAGCTCAGACTAAAGGTCAGCCTCATGCTTGATGATAGAAAAATAGAAGCATTTTCATTAATTTCAAGAGTGAGACCATGATGTCCCTTTCAACAGTTTTATTTAAAATTGTTTAGTTAGTAATAATAAAAGTCCCTTTCAACAGTTTTATTTAAAATTGTTTAGTTAGTAATAATAAAAGTAAGTACACATATTAGAAGGTTACAGATATTAGACAAGAGGAAACAGAAGCAGGTCATTTGTAGATTGTGTGACTATATTCTTAGAACTCCCACCCCCCCAAAAAAAATGAAATGAAAAGCTATTTGAAATAGTATGAAAATTTAGTCATGTTACTAATTTAAAAATTGGTATGTACAAATTATTAGCTTTTAAAGCAAATAATTATCTTCTTGAAACATATAATAGAACACATGATTAAATTCAGAATAGCAACCAAAATATAAGAAGGAAATCTATAATATCTGCAAAAATAAAACTCTAGCATGGTAGAAAATGTTTTCAGTAATTAGTGAAACAATACTGCTTTGGGAGTGGAAGATTTAATATTTAAGATGCAATAATTTGCCTCTTCTAAGTTGATATGTTACGACAGTGACTTTTTCTATGAAATGGTCACAAACTCAGAGGCCGATAGAAACTGGGCAGGTATAGCACAGTTCTAGCCCATCATTTCCTTGTGACCAGCCAGCCTCCAGATTAGAAAATTTCAAGATTTTTAAAGAGACTTTGGCTAGCTGAAGTTTTCCTCTGGCATATTTGGATTTTTAAACATTGGCAGCCAGTTTCAAAAGTCGTCACACTCTGTAGTTCAAGTAAACCTTACTGTTGGCAAAATTTGGTCTGTGGCCGGACTCTGTGAGACCTTGGGTTTTTCCATACTGCTTTACTAAATTCTGGTAAATCTAGGAGCAAAACACTGACTGTGGTTGACAGGGTCACGGGATTTCCAGGTATGGGGCTACTGTATTGTCCATTTCGGAGTGCGACTGGCCAACTTATCTCTATACCTTCTCCATTTTACTTTCGGTTCTAAAACTGTGTTAATTGCGTGCGTGTGTGTGTGTGTGTGTGTGCGCGCGCGCGCACACGCGTGTCCCTGTCTGTAACTGTTCTTCAAAGCTACCATGGACAGAGTGTGCTGGATTTAATTTCCTTAAGTCAATGAGAAGGATTTTAAAATGATTCCCATCCTGATTTCTCAAGCAGTGATTTTTGTCTTGTCCTCCAATCAGGTATTTTTGGTCGCCGTCTGGAATTTTGAACTGTACATGATCCCCCTGGCCTTATTACTCCTCTTCATCTACAATTTCATCATTCTCACAAAAGGGAAGACGGGCAGCATCCAGGACAGCCAGGTGAGCAGAGATTCCAGTAACTGTGACATTTGTCTAGAGAAAGACGTGTGAACAACAGCAAACCACCACCACCAAATCATGGCCCAAGTGCTCTTAGTTTGAGAGACGAGGAGAAACTTGGCACTCACGTTCATGTTCTAGTGGAGGACTTTTATTGGGTGTAACCTGGAGCGTTTCTTCTAGGCTATGTTCCTGAGTCTTGACCTACCTTCTTAGCATGAGGAGGGCCCCCGGGTGCTTGGCCATCATTACCATGCCGGCCGCGGATTTCAATGTGTGCCCATCTGGTTCATTGCAAGGTTACTGTGAATTACCTTCCCATCCACTGAAAAGACGCCTTTGAGGTCTCCTTGAGCTCCTTCAAGACACAGAAGGCATTTGGGAGGCTAACTCAGGCCTTTCCACCCTAACACCCTTTGCAGTTTTTGCCTCTGGCTGAAGTCTTCAGAGCTTTGCCAACTGCCGCGGAAATCAGAGGGCGAGTGGCCGTGGGCACCTCTATTTTGCAGTGTCCAGGACTTATAAATCTCAAGCTTCCCATGGTGTTGAAGGAAGCACCCGCAAGGCCTCTTCTCAAAGACCTACCCCAGCGTCTGCTTGTCATACTTATTCTCTGACTCGGCTTCCCTTATTCCACGTATCCCAGCCCAAAGAATCTTTTCCTGCTCTGGGTTGGCAGGAACTTGTATTTATAGACTTGCTTCCTGGTATTATCTTGGCATCTCAGATTCAAGAACCAAATTTTTAAAACAAATCTAAGAGGGACGCCTAGGTAGCTCATTCAGCTAAGCGTCCGACTTCGGCTCAGGCCATGATCTCACGGTCCATGAGTTCGAGCCCCGCGTCAGGCTCTCTGCTGACAGCTCAGAACCATGACCTCGCTTCAGATTCTGTGTCCCCCTCTCTCTCTGCCCCATCCCCTGCTTTCACTCTGCCTCCCTCTTTCCCTCTCTCAAAAATAAACATTAAAAAAATAAACAGAAATCTAAGATCCTGAGACATGATAATAAAATATCTTCACATTGGGTTTTTCCAGACTCAAAAGCTGACCAACTTCGCCCACTTTTCCTCACAATGCTATTATTTTTTTTTAAATGTCTGAAATAATGGATAGTAAAAGGATGTGTTGCTGTCATTTGGGATAGAAGGGAAGTAGAGAAAAGAGTGTTTAGGCAGGGAGCAGAAACATCAAGCAAATTCAGAATTCTATTCTGTTTGATATTTGATTGTTTAATGCAATAGCCACGGGCATGTATCAATAATGAGGGGCCTAAAGAGGCTAGAAAAAACTAATAAGTAAATAGCTTTAAAGTACAGGATTGCTTAAGGACTAAGCTTCACAGAGGTGCAGATGAAGGGAATTTTCAGAGAAACATCTTTAGTGAAAAGTGCTGTCAACTAACATTTTTACAATTTCTTTTTTATTTAATTAAATTAAATTAAATAATTAATTTGTTAAGGTTT
Source organism: Prionailurus bengalensis (assembly GCF_016509475.1). Lineage (NCBI taxonomy): Eukaryota > Metazoa > Chordata > Mammalia > Carnivora > Felidae > Prionailurus > Prionailurus bengalensis. The sequence goes on from NC_057355.1 coordinate 13,369,030, forward strand.
ATTCATTTTTTATACTTCCAGAAGTGTTCTTTTTTTTAAAATTTACATCCAAGTTAGTTGGCATATAACACTTTTACAATTTCTGTAAATGTAGATTTACTTTTCAGCTACATCTATGGTATGTGTGTTTATAGCTTGTGTGTGTGTGTGTGCGCGCGCATGCGTGCAGAAATGTGTATGTATTCGTAGGCAGGTGTCTATGCACGTACATATGGGTACATAAGTATACATAAGTGCATGTGCATATAAATGTGTGTGTATATAAAATCTTTTTAATTTACAGAACATTTTCAAATTTGTTACCTATTTTTTTAAGTTTATTTTGAGAGAGAGAGAGAGTACGTGTGTGTGTGCGTGTGTGTGTGTGTGTGTGTGTGTGAGCGGGGAAGGGGAAGGGGAAGGCAAGAGAAGGGAAGAGAGAATCCCAAGCATGTTCCATGCTGTCAGCACAGAACCCGACATGGGGCGCGACCTCACGAACCGTGGGATCATAACCTGAGCTGAAATCAGGAGTTGGACGCTTAACCGACCGCACCACTGAGGCACTCCAAATTTGTTGCCTATTTGAATCGTGATAACATAACCACGGAGGAGGCAAGGATTACTATTTTTACTCTATACTTGAGGGAACTAAACCCCAGAGTGGCAAAGTGATTTGCTCAAGGTCACACGGCAGAAAGTGCTGGAACAGTGTCTTAAGCTGAAGACTTTGTCCCAGGCTGAAGACTTCTAACTCCTAATCACAATGTTTTTCCTCCCACAATGTGTTTTTATTGCATGTGTTTTTACCCATTTGCTTTCACGAAATGTGTACCACCGACGGTGAACAGGTGAGTTCTCCAGCCATCAGCGGACTGTCACACATTGCGAGCTGCCGCTCAGGGGAATTCTGGGGGTAATACAGTACCAGTCCTGGAGAAATTGCCTGGTAACTGCTCAGCGGTTTTATGGCGGCTAGCAGAGGACTTTGGATACTTCAGAGTTACTCTTTTTTTTTAAGAACGTGAGAGTGACAATTCTGTTTCCTACTGGAACAGTGGCATCTAAACAGCACGCCTGACCTTTGCAAGGTGGTTGAGCAGAAAGGTAAGCGTTCAAGCTCAAAAGCCTGGTTTTCTACTCCCCAACGTTTTGTCTGAGCTGCCGAACCCACTGGACTGGGTACCAACATATGTTGACTTTTAAATATTGCAGTGTTGGGATTACAACTTATCTACTAAATAGCCAAGATTTTTTTTAAGTTTATTTATTTTGAGAGAGAGAGAACGAGCGCACGAGAGAGAGGGAGGAGAGGGAATCCCAGGGAAGCTCCACACCATCAGTGCAGAGGCCCACGTGAGGCTCAAACTCCAGAACCGTGAGATCATGACCTGAGCCGAAATCAAGAGTTGGACTCTTGACCAACTTAAGCCACCCAGGCGCCCCAAGCCGAGATGGCTAGACCAATCTGAACAAGCCTGTTCCCGGCACCTGGTGCTTCGGCCCCCGAACAAAAGCCAGGTGCCTGTTAGTCCCAGTCAGAGCCTAAGTGTCCTTCCCTCACCTGCCCTCAACCCCCCTCCCCAAATCACAAGGAAAACAATAATAATGCACAGAAACCTGTAACTTATTCTTGAGATTGATTATATTCAGACTAATGCATTTCCTACTGTCTAATGTTTCAGTAATGGCCCCAAAGGAAAAGAGCAGTCATTACAACAATGAGCCTAGCACAAACCGAGTACGGTGTTCTCAGCCTTAACGTAGCAGTTGGCTCATTTGTCAGAATAAGAACCAACTGTTTACAGAAAGTACAGCTTGGCAATGCAGTTTGAAAGCTGGGTGCCTTCAAAGGGCACTCGCCTAATAGCTTTATTTAGAGTTAAGTTTTACGTAGATTATGCATCCTGTTTTATAGTCTTGCCACAGTGTCCCTGAACTTTCAAACCACTATTTTTTCCAAGAGGTTATAACGTATTCAAAAAAAAAAAAAAAAAACACTAGCGCGTCAATTATGTAGAAAACCTTACAAAGTGTGTACGGGTTTAACTTGCATTTGATCGTTTCAGTGGGTGTCATATTAACAAATTGTGGTTTTTTTTTCCTTTCAGGACAGCACAGACGTAGACGAAGAGGAGTATGACGATGACAAGGTACGTGTGCTCAGGAAAGCTCGCGAAAGGAAACGTTCGTGTCGTCCGCAGATGGCATTTTACCTGGTTGAGTGAAACCCTGTTTGAAAAATTTATTTATCTGTTTGTTTGTTTGTTTGTTGGCATTATGGAGTTTCCGGGATAGGAATGTTTTTGTAATTTATAAAGGATATCGGTTTTTAAAGATCTTAGTAAGGGAGGATATAAAACGGGTAAAATATAAGGGAAAACGGAGATATTATACAAAGCGTACCTATAGGAGGCTTGTCATTTGATGCGAGTGAAGGTGAGCCTTCCCCTGGTGTATAAAAGGTACATAAAAGGTAGTCTAGAAAGTCCAAAGTAAATCAAGTGAAACCGCTGTTCCTTTAGCCTCCTGTCTGTGCTCCGTGGGGTGGTCACCCACTTTGGAGCCTGTCACTTTCCCAGCTGTTGCTGGCAGTGTTTTCAGCTATATGTCTGTGTACATCTGTCCTTTTCCTTCTCCTGGGAGAATCTCTCAAATCGGCTGCTTTTGTTGTCATTACGCTTTCAGACAAACCTTCTGGAATATAATGAAAAAAAAAAAAAAAAGTGAAATGCCAAATGAGATGCGACCGGCTTAATCGACTTCCAGCCCCCTAGAACCTGTGGGTGTATGGGGTTTGCGAGGGGAGCGCCTGGGAGGCTTGCGGGAGGGGGGAAGGGGGCAAACGGGGGAATCTTAAGAGTTAAGTATCCAGTATAAAATGCCCAGAAGATAGCAGCGAATTAAACCCTGGCTCCGTGACACAGACAGCCTTAAAATTAATTGGGCAAGCCAGATGGTTTTGCCCATTTGAAACAACTTGGGTGGGTTACAAAGCAAATCTTGTTTGTTGTGCTAAAATGATCGCTAATAGCAAAATGATAAAATACAGTAGAATGTGTTTTAAACGGAAGTGACTCGTTCCAGAACAGGGTCACGCAGACGCAACTTTCTTCTCGACCGATTGATGTGAGTTGCTTCCGACTGATGTGACTCCTTGAGCGCGAAAAAGTTGTAGCCAGGCTAACATGCGTGCTGGTGGGATGTTTCGTCAAACACAAACACAAGCACTAATGAAATTGTTTTAAACCTTTACTAAGCAGAATTCTAAAATTTGATTTACCAAGGCTGGGAAGTGGGGAAGATGTCCTTCTGTTTGGCTCTGTTGAAATGAGCCCTCCGTAGAAGAGGGAGTCATCTACCCTTTAGAGATAATCGTGACCATGTGTCTGTGGCCCATCTGCGGAGGGCATCCAACAAGAAGGCAATGAATGAGAAAGTGGGGTTCAGTATACTGGCAGGCAACATATCCAGGCCGTGGTTGTCACAATGCGCCCGTCTACTCAGGTGCCCCAAGGATTGTCTGCGGGGGTCTGGGAGTCTGGAGGTAGAGCCAGTTGGGCTGTCCTTCAGGCCTTTCTGGGCAAGGACAACTGAGTTGGAACCATTGCATCTACATGGAAGAGCCTTGGAGCTCTTGCAATTTACCCAGGCGTGGCCCTCCCCACGGCAGATGGGCCAAACCCGATCCGCACAGAGGGTGTTGGCATCACGACGTTCCCCATTTCCTTCGGGGCGAGTCTGTTCTAGAGATGCGTTGATTGTCGTATTTTCACAGCACCTTTAAGAGCCATAGCACGGCCATGCGTGTTTGCTTCCTCAATTTTATATGTCTATGATATCATCCAGAGGAATAAATCTAAAATGAAGTTTTGACTTCTCTCTATGCCCCTTCTGCTTAACACAACCCTTCACCTGTTAGGGAGACTGGCGAGCTTTGCGGTCCTTATCAGTATCTTTCCACTCGCACTTTGCTACGAGAGCTGTAAAGTACGGAGGGATTTTCAGCTTCAAGACTTCTGGAGCCCGCATCATCCACATATATTACAGTCCATCCTTTCTTCGCCTACAGCAAGCTTCCACAACTGAGATGTGCTCCTCAGAGACCTGCCCACACAGGCACCGGGCTGTTGCCCTCCACAGTGTGCTGTTTCCAGGGGCTTGTCCACAGAGCCCTTCTGGCTTCTGTTGCATGTTAGACGTGACAGACCAGGCTTCTGGGAACTGTAACACACCCAGTGAGCGATGAGCTGTTTACAAATTATAAACACACAGCCGTTTCCTTCCAAACCAGAAGAACAGAGGAAACTCCTTTCTATCCAAACTATCCATCTTGAAAGTGACACTCCTTAATTGCCAGCGCCCCTTCCCACCAAATACCATCACGGGCGACTGTGGAAGATGAAAGCACGTCAGGGCCCCTCGGCAGAGTTTCCTCAGGAGATGGGCACATTCCCGTCTTCTGCCTGTCTCTGATGCACCGACCAGGATGTGGTCTGGGGTCTGTCATACGTTTATTGTCTGGAGGGGGGATTGTTGTAAAATGACATCACTATAGCCTCTTGTGCCTTCTAGTTGTCAGACGTCCGTGGGGGTGACCCGTATTAGAAGCCAAATGAGACTGCACGATTTTGTCTCCCTTTGTGTGGGGGGGAGGAGAGGGGGGGCTTTCAGAAATAACCTAGAACCTTCAGGTGACTAGTTTTTTGGCTTTTAGGAAACTAAAGGTACAGACTAAACTTTGAAGAGAGGAAATCTTTCTTATTCCTGATGGCCCACGCGAGAAATTGCTTGTTACAAGTATAGTTTGCTGGGGACCCCTGAACAAACAGAGAATGGCTAAGTTCAGCCAACAGCAATCAGCTGACATTTCTGATTTCTATTAGATTCCATATGTGGAATTCTTCTATGTGGACCTTATTTGTACGGATGGATTACAATGAAAATTGCATTAATTTTCTGCACAGTAAAGGTCAGTAATTGAAGCATGAACCAAGAAACTATTGTGTAAAATGCTGTATCCCATACTTAGGAAAGGTCACGCAAAGCAATAATATCTTGTTTTCATTGCGGAAGGTATAAATACTTGCATTAGAGTTTCTTTCTTTTTCCAGCCCAACAAATGCTTACATAGAATATTCAGCAGTTACTAATAACATCAGCAAGAAGAAATCATAAGGGCACGTAACAATAAGAAAACCCAAAAACACAAAAAACAACAAAAAAAAAAAACCAACCAAAACCCTGTCTGTTGCTATCATAAAGAATCTGTGCTGTGATGTCTGCACTGTGAGTTGGTGTGCTTTTAACTCGGCTGTCAGAAATAGGACTTGAATGATTTGTTCTAGAATTATCGATGAGTGAACAATTGTCTTACAGTGTTTGGCGGGGAGGGGGGGGATGTCGCCGCTGCGTGTCAGTAACAGGTGAAAAACAGATACGGATGTTTTTAAGAAAATAAACATCTAGGGGCACCTGGGTGGCTCAGTTGGTTAAGTGTCTGACTTTGGCTCAGGTCATGATCTCACAGCTCATGAGTTCGAGCCCCACATCGGGCTCTGTGCTGACAAGCTCAGAGCCTGGAGCCTGCTTCCGATTCTGTGTCTCCCTCTCTCCCTCCTGCTCACACTCTGTCGCTCTCAAAAATAAACATTAAAAAACTTTTTTCAAAAAAAATATAACTATAGGGGTGCCTGGGTCAGTTGGTTGAGTGTCCAACTCTTGATTTCAGCTCAGGTCATGATCCCAGGGTCATGGAATTGAGCCCTGCATTGGGCTCCACATGACCATGGAACCAGCTTGGGAGTCTCTCTCCCTCTGCCCCTCTCCTCTGCGCTCGCTCTCTCTCTCTCTCTCTCTCTCTCTCCCTCTCTCTCTAAAATAAAAATAAAATTAAAAAAACTAAAAAGTAAACATCTAATACATTTTTATGGATCCGTTGTGGACCATTTTACCATGTAAGGATGCAAATGAATATGATATCTCTACCCTTTATTCACAAATTAGGATGTCGTCGTTAAAATTTAAGTCCATTTTAAACCATCAGTTTCGGTGTTTAACATGGTTTCCATTCTCCAAACTGATTAGTCCACTCATCCCAGGCAGAGCCTTCTTTTTATTATTATTATTATTTTTTAATGTGTATTTATTTTTGAGAGAGATAGAGACAGAGTGTGAGCAGGGGAGGGCAGAGAGGGAAGGAGGCACAGAATCAGAAGCAGGCTCCAGGCTCCCCGCTGTCAGCACAGAGCCCGATGCGGGGCTCGAACTCAGAAGCTGTGAGATCATGACCTGAGCCCAAGTCGGACACTTAACCAACTGAGCCACCCAGGCGCCCCCCAGGCAGAACCTTCTTAAGTAGAGGAGCATGTGGCATACATATTTCAAGCAGTTCTTGCTGGCATTGAACCTGCACAGTCCTTCGGATGAGTGGGCTAGGCCCACTATGCCCCATTCATTATGTTTTCTTATTCTAGACAGAAAAATAAAGATCTATCTCATCCCAACTATAGTACTTCCTAAAGGGGAGACCGTCATGCTTGGAGGAAGTTTATTTTACAGTCTCACAGCGAGAGTAGTTTTGCTTGGGATTCCTTTGCGCCTTCTTATGAATGCTCCAAACACAGCAAATTAGTTTGATTAGTGATTATTTTTTATCCTAGTGACAGAACAGTGGTACTATGAAATGATAAAGTATGGCATTTTTAAGAAAACCCAAAGCCAGACAGTATCTTTGAAAGGTTAGCAACAGTTTAATACACACACATACCCACCCTTTCAGGGCATATGCGATTTATACGCGGGGCAAATTGCAGAGGACCTGTTTAAGGATGATTTTCAGGGAAATAAAGTCAATGGTTGCTCTAATTTAACTCCTTTTAATTTGATTTAATGTGATTTTTAGTGATGAAGTGATTTAATTGCTACCATTTCTACCAGACCATCTTACTTTCAAGACTTTAATATTAAAATGGATTCCAGCCAAATCTTAATGATCAGTTTACGCATGTTTTGAATGAGAAGGGATTGGCTTCCCTATTTCCAGCAGTCTTTTCCCTGACACGCTGACTTGCTCGGATTTTTCTTTTAAAAATCAAACCCCCCATTCTTCATTACTTTTTGAGGTCATCCAAAAATCGGATCTTTTTTCTTAAAAAAAATTAATGTTTATTTTTGAGAGAGAGACAGAGTGTGAGCGGGGGAGGGGCAGAGAGAGAGGGAGACACAGAATCGAAAGCAGGCTCCAAGCTCTGAGCGGTCAGCCCAGAGCCTGACGCGGGGCTCGAACTCACAAACCACGAGATCATGACCTGAGCTGAAGTCGGACGCTTAACCGACTGAGCCGCCCAGGCGCCCCTGATCTGACCTTTTGAAGCATTACTCGTCACACTACTATCAGTCTCACTAATATTCCTAGTGCTTATGTATTTTCTATGTGATTTCTACTGTAAGGATTATACTTGCTCAGGATGTTATTCCCAATATTGTGAAATATGATAGACTGTAAATTAGATGGATTGTCTATCCATCTATTACCTTACGTGCTCTAACAGAATGAAGTCAGAGACTCTGTCTTTATGGACTACTGTGTCTGGATATTTAATTTCTCATTGCCTAAAATTATTACATCATGCTAATTAGAGTACATTGGACATTGTATCTCAGTCATCCACCAGTCATTGTTTTTCTGAGGATAGTAGCTGTTCCTCGGCTTTCCTAATGAAACCCCATCTGTTTTTGTGGTTTGCCCTAAATCCGGACTATCCGGTGAGTTTACAAGATAATTGATAGCAAGGCGAATATATCTCTCTTTTCCTCAAGGGAAAAAGTAATAATTTCTAGGAAGTAATAAATGACACAAAAGTAATAATATTATTTCGAGTAAGTATTAGTTAAATAATTATACTTATACAAATACGAATAGGGGCACCTGGATGGCTCAGGTTAAGCGTCCAACTCTTGATTTCAGCTCAGGTCATGCTCTCATGGTCCGTGGGTTCAAGCCCTGCATCGGGCTCTGTGCTGACAGCTTGGAGCCTGGAACCTGCTTGCGATTCTGTCTCTCCCTCTCTCTCTGCCCCTCCCCTGTTCGCGCACACTCGTGTGCTCTCTCTCTCTCTCTCTCTCAAAATAAATAAGTAAACTTTAAAAGATAATATTGGTAGAGTGTTTACAATGTACAGACTGTGTTTATATATTTGAGCCCATTCAGTACTCAGACCATTACATTTGGTATTAATTCCCCCATCTACAAATTAAGAGAAATTTTAACTAGATAGGATAGTAACACAAATCCAGTGCTTCTAAATCAGGTTTATTTTTGACCCTGCCACACGGTCAGGCAGGAAACCTGTCATTAATGTATCGGTTCATTTTTCTGCATTGTTTTACATTTGTGGAGTGTTTTCTCCCATGTCGAGCCCCTATCGGTACAAAGATTGAAACTATAAACATGGTGCTCTAAGTAAATAATCAGTATAGTGCGATGGCTTCTTTCATTAACGTTGGCACGTTATGTCGGGCAGTGAAGCAAAATGGAAGGCACCCACACAAGCAAAATCAACAACTGCCAAGCATTGTGTGTTTACCTACAGTAGTGACAGAAGGCTGCCTCAGTACTTCTAGAAAACCACTAGCCCTGTTTGCCTTGGGATGGTATTTGTGGCGTCCGTCCGTTGGCTCGGAGAAGCTTCATGAAATAAATCTTCCTGAGCTCCACATTCCAAATCGTCATTTTAGACTGTTGCCGACTGTTCCTTTGTGTCTTATCACCACCTTCCTCTTGATGATGCTCATCCTTTTCCTTTTTCCAGCAGTGGGGTTCTTTTCACACGCCAAAGAAACGTGCTGGTAGCTCCCAGTCAGCGTGTAAGCACTTTGTGTAATGAACAGACATCTCCCCAGTGAAACAGCATACACCTTGGAGTTGACTGTGTGCGTGCGCGAGTTCACACACGTTTGTGCACGTGCACGCACACGCACTCGACATCTCATGGGAAGAAATCCTAAAGACAGTTCCCAGTGCAGTAAGCCAGACTTCCCAAAGAATAATTTTTAATCTCATGTATCAGAAATATTGCTTCTGATTCTTTGTTATGACAGATGCTGAGGTTTTTTTTTTTTTTTTTTCTTTTTCATGCTAAATGCCACTCAGTCTGTTTCTGGTGTTTATAATTCTCCAAGCTTTCAAATTACAGGCTTTTAATATTCCATAGGATAAAACAGACCAAATACACTCCCATGGAAAGTTCGAAGTTATATTTTTGTGTCTCTGCTCTAGATGGCTGCAATTATTGGAAAGATCTTGAGATGGAATTTTGCATTGGTCGCTTTTGGGAATGCTTCCCATCCTGCGACACATACTACTCAGTTTTTAAACACGTCAGAAGGATTTTTTTTCTGACATGGTCAATTTTCAGGACTATCTCCCTGGTTTGGCTTAGGTAATTAATGGAGAAGTGAGGATTTTTTTTTTTTCCCAACATCAGAACATGTGGGAGAGAGTTAACGTAACACACTGATTATATAATTAATTCTGAGTTGTAAATTCATTTTGATGGTGTGAATTCTCTCCCAGAGGCTCAAAGCTAGTTCATTGCACCTACAGGGCCATAGTCATTGGAGACGTGGGGGGAGACGACAAGGCCTGAAGAGGGATGAATTTGCCTCCTGATTTGTTTTTGGTTTTGCTTTGAAAGGAAGCACATGATTTGTCCTGAATTCAACTGATGACAGAACTTAGCCAAAGGACTTCGGTTTTGCTTTTTCACCGTGGAAAAATGGCAATCTTACATTCATCTCCATATGATAATACACATTTTTAGGTCACACGCTTGGCATTTTTCTTACCATGAGCGCCGCTCTTTCTTTATAGGGCATAAGAAAACAGAGGAACCTTATGAAATTTGAATTCTGTGTCTGGAAAGTTCCATGCTGTCATCTCTTCCATCATATTGTGACACGGGCTTTGTCATAGAGGAGACCCTAAATCATACGAGTTGACTTACGCCTCCCTGATTTTTCAAGTTTGTAGTAAGAAATACAATCCGTTCTTTCTCAGGTGTAGGGATGGCAGAGTCAAGTGCGTGTGGAGACACAGTTATTTGGTGCATTTGCTTAACGACACTAGTGGCCACTGCTGGCTTTATTACGCATTTCCCTCTATAAATCAGAAGCCTCCGCTGTTAGGGGAACATACAAGCACACGCGGTAACCGTTCTGTCTTTCTGAATGAGTCTCTGTTACTCTTCCCAGGCGATTTGGTAGCAGCAGCAGCTGTAATGTTGTGTTTGCTAAACTGTTATCACCGCATTCCGTGGTTCAATCTGAGACGTGTAAATAAAGCCAGCATGACGCGGATAAAACCGCCAGATGATCTTTCGTACGACGCAGGGCAACGTGAGCAGACTTATCTTGGAAGACCACTGCTTTCGAAACTCTAAATCACCCTCGTATTCTTTCAACCAGACCAGAGGTTTCACATTCTGTTCTCTCTTTGCATTCTTGAAGGGAAGGGGCTTCGGTTTAGGACGTACCTGGAGTGCACCACGTGCTTTACATACTTCATGATGTGAATGACACTTAATTCTTCAAACACTCAATCAGGAAAGGATGAGCCTTTCCCTTTTTCCAGACAGCAAAGTCGGGACTCAGGAGGAGTGAGGAGTTCGCCGTGATGGCAAACCGAGTAGATGACAAGACAGAGTCAAACCCAGTTCGTTCTGACCAGAGCCTGTTAGTTTACATAAGGTGCAGGTCTGGGTCGAGCTGGGAAGTCTCATGGTTTGTTTGTTTTTTCTTCCGACTTGACTTTTTACCGGTTGGCACCAACAGCCCCTGGGTACCTGAGCTCTTAAATACAAGAATGGAAAGAAATATTTTCAAAAGGCATTATTTAACATACACTCGCGTGAGTATTGAGCAAAATCGTGCTGGAAAGGAAGAGTAGGTGGAGATACGTAACGGAACAAGGTGTCTCCAAATTATATATTCTACAGTAAGGAAAGAGAACAGGCAGCCATAGACATCATAGAAACAAATGTCAAAGAGAACAAATGCGTGCCGAATGCCTACCTTGCGAAACGTCTGCCAGTCACTTAAGGGGCTTCTTGTGATGGGGACACACTTGCTCTGGAGTGAAGTTCTGGACTGGAATCATTCCTCTGCCACGTGTCCTTTCCTTGCCCAGAAAATTTCCATTTACCGTTTCCCCCCCATCTGCGCAGGCGTTGATCAGAGAGCCCACAGACACCGCGTTAAATCCAGCAACTAACCGGGCATAAACCCATCTATTTTCCTGACGCTTTTCAGGGCCTGCCTCACTAACACCTAGCTTTAAGGGAAGGCTTTTGGATGGCCACTGAAAACACAAGATGCTCTCAGATGGGTCCATCCCTTCTTATCTCAAGCAGTGGAGGAGAAGCATCTGATGCTTCTGCTCGAATCGGCCACCTGGCATAGCAGCCTGTCGCGGCATGGCGATTGCCAAATCTGTTAAGGTGCGTAAAGCCTCCACCCTGCCAGTTCAGAGTGGTGAGTGGGAAAGAGGACAGATTACAGGGTGAGTGTATGTTAAATATATGCAGAATTTAAACAGTTCTGTGGATAAGAGAATAAAAAATAGTCTGAACACATTGTTCATAGTGTTTTGTTTCGCTCATTCCAATGAGTAAATCTGCGCTTAAAGCTTTTGTTTTTAACTGTTGGGTAAAGCCCTTTGAATGAGTGAATAATAAATTCAGAGTACACGTTTAGGAAATAGTCAAGTAATGATCCCCGCTTTGTCGAGATACTTGTTGATGTGCTAACTAAATAGATGTGTGTTTACATTTCTTGTCTATCCTCTGGGGCCATGACCATATCTCTTAAGTTTACAAGTAGGTAAACTTAAGTTACAAACCTGCTAAAGAGGCCTCAACAGTAGTTACTTCAAGAAGACCGTTTCTGGAAACATGCTTTTATTCAGGCAGCTGAAAACTTGTATTTATATACCTCTCTGTGGAGTATGACTTTTCTTTTAGATCAGATGACTGTTCCACATTTATTGATTTTTCCATCCCAAGGTTTCACTGAACACGTATGAAAAATGGCAAGCTGGCTGTTCATATGTTGACTCGGGTAGCACCAACACATAAAAAACCTTGTGCAGCGTCAAATAATGGTGGTCTTTTCTGGATGACATCAAATGACTCAGAATATCAAATAAGTACATTCTAAAATTGTTTTTATTTTTTTATCCAATATATGGAGCCAAAATAAAGCTTTTGCTACTTAGTTTTACCAATGACGAAATCTCTGACATCAGGAACGCCATTGTAAACTTAGTTGAAACACTGAGCATCGGGGCTTATTGAATTTGGTAGCGACAATATGAATGCAAACTTTGATGAAGGGCAGTATCGTGGCCAATAAGATATTCTTACAAAATGAGGGAATCTATGAGACAGAAATGTACTTGGGATCGGCCGCAGTGCCCTGATTTTCCATGATTGTGTACAGACAAGTGATAACGTGCCATCGATTGAATTAGAAGCTGTAGTGTCCACGTTTATCAATATTAATTTTTTTTAATGTTTACTCTTGAGAGAGAGAGAGACAGAGCATGAGCGGGGGGAAGGGCGGAGCTAGAGACAGAGAGACATAGAACCTGAAGCAGGCTCCAGGTTCCAAGCCGTCAGCACAGATCCCCAGGCAGAGCTCGAACTCACAAGCCATGAGATCATGACCTGAGCCGAAGTCAGATGCTTAACCAACTGAGCCACCCAGGCGCCCCTGTAAATATTTTTATATATGCGGTGTTGAGTAGCAACAACAGAGTTTTTCATGACAAGGATATGTCAGATATAAAAAATGTACTTCAGTGTGGCAATGTGCACTCTGTTTTTGCTGTTGATCATCAATCTGATTTTAGGAATCCTTGAACCTTTAAAGAGCTCTTAGTCAACCTTCACATTTTCCAGAGCTATTGAACTCTTGTGCAAAAAGAAATCTCTACAGTTTTTGTTGAATCTGGGTCATAATCAGTTGGCGATTTTTAATCGAAATCTTCAATGATTGAATGGCAAGTCACTTCATCTCTGAAAGCTGCTAGTGAGTGGAAGTGAATTTTTTAAAAAGCTAGCAAAAAAGACACTGCCGTTTTTTTTAATTTTTTTTACAAGAACAAGGAATAGTTGCCAGAAAGTAATCGATGAGGTCAAATGCTTTGTGCTATTCAGTGTTTAAATTCTGAAGTTTTCCTTTGAGATGTCTCAATTTGTGGGAAAAAAAAATCTTTTGATGTTTAATAGAATAAATACGTATCTAACCAAAGAATGGAGGGAAATTGGGAAACCACTTATTTTTCAGTATGCGTTTTGTTAAACATTGAGAAGAATCATGGAGACAATTTACTTGAAGTTTTATCTTGAAAAGATGTTTGACAGAGAATGTTCATACGAACGGATATAAAATATTTGGGCTGAAATATATGCAGATCTCAATACTTAAAAATTAAAATTGATAATGATTTTCTCCATGTAACACATTTTTTGGTGTGAGATTTCAAGGTACCTCAGCGCCTGTAGAGAGAGTATTGTTGTAATTAAAATTATGATCCACAGTAGAGTCAATTAAAGGTGTCAATTTAATGGCTGTTAAGTGCAACTCTGAAGATGATTAAGAACAATTTTACGAAATATATAAAAAGATGGCATTAAAAAGTACATTCTTTTGACAAGTACCCTGACCTGGGACTATAAATAGATATAACCAGGATACCAGTTACATATATGAATGTGTAGCACAAATAATCATTTTTTATGTATCATTTAAAAATGTTCAGATAACATAAATACATTGCTTTTAATATACAAAATACGCTTTTTAAAATATTTGAAGGACTATATTTATAAGAGTAAAATGGAATAGTTATGTGGGTCCATCAATATGATAAAACCAAGTCGACGGTTGATGAGTATTTCAAAGATGATATAATTCTGATTACTTTTAAAAGTATACAGATTTGGTTGATAAATTACTCTCCTTTTAGCTGAGACATGGTGGGACTCTTTAACCTTGTCTTCGAATATTAAATAGGCAAACTAAAACATCGAATTCGTGAAAACGTAAAAGGACATTGTGACAATCATTTGTTATTTGGGTTTACTAACTTCTTTCTTCACAACCGGAATCTCATCATTTAGGTTTTTCGGAGGGAGGGGAGAAACAAAAAACAGTCAACTGAACTTAGGACACTTTTATGAAGTTGAGCTGCATGGAAATTTGAATCCTTTTCCAAGAAATTGTTTTGACCCAAAGCCTATGCTGCTGAAAAGAGGAAGCTACTTTTGCCCTTTGGGTCAGATTCCCTGGTGCTTTCAAATCCTTCTTTGTAAACACGAATACTTGTGTAGCAGACAGAGATGGGTTTTCACCATTGTGCCCGTTAATAGATGTTGTGGATTGCTGAGCATAAATTAGGTTGCTCTGGCAACATATCTAATTTTTAATGCCAGCTGCTTGAAGAATTAGAGAGTAAGGGAAATAAGGAATTTAAAGAGGGGATGAAAAAAGGAAAAATGTCTTGCAAGTTTGATGTACCAAGAGGACACGAGCCCACCTTCTTCTTCTATACAGAATTCTCGGGTTAAGGAGGTCAGCCTGGATGGTAAGAGATTCTTCAAACCATCCCGGCACCACCCCCTTTACCATAGAGGGGCTGACAGTGGTACATTCTCACCTCTACCCTCTGTGTGGTCTGTTTTGGCCACACGTGGCTTCAGAAACCAGGACAGGTGCCAGAAGGGAAGTGCTTTTTGACATTTCTGCCATATTGGTGCTTTCACCCGCCATCTCTAACTGGGTGGTGGGTTCTCTCTTCCCACCCAAATTGTGTCCAGTTTGATGGAAAAGAGAATACAAGAGGAGAGCGAAATATTTTCTTTCACTTCAGAGAAGGTTATTCTTAAAATGGTCTCTTCAATTTAGAAGGTTTTGCTACATAATTTCGCAGAATTCTAACTCCAGTAGAATTCTAGATAGGGAGAAATGAAAAGCTTTGTTAGATTTCTTTGAGGTTTTGCGTTAGATGTAGTGGCTGCAGTGACCCTGATAGGCAAAAGCCAAGAGGAATACGCGCTAAATCCCGGTCACGATAGAGTTCCCAGGAAGCTAGATTCTAATACCAGAAAATAAGAAATTGTGTAAAAATACCGCTGTTTAGAGACTAGTCTTTTCTCCACCATTTGAGTAATTTCCAAATTCTTTTTGTAAGCATTAACTGCCTAACATGGTAAAACGCATTTGAGATTTTCTTTTTTTTTTATTAAAAAAAATTTTTTAACGTTTATTTATTTTTGACAGAGAGAAAGAAAGAGAGAGCATGAGTGCGGGAGGGGCAGAGAAAGAGGGAGACACAGAATCTGAAATGGGCTCCAAGCTCTGAGCTGTCAGCACAAAGCCCGAAGCGGGGCCCGAACTCCCAAACTTCGAGATCATGGCCTGAGCCCAAGTCTGACGCTTAACTGAAGTCTGACCTGAGGCACCCAGGTCTTGAGATTTTTCTAGAAGCAAAGTAAGGATACTATTCTTAGAAGGCTGAATTCTGTTTCATGTGAAGAACGGGAGACTGGGGAAGATGAACTTGTATTTGCATCTAATTCGATAAAGGAAAAGCCAGTCCATCATTGGGCAGCCTCCACAGGGATAACCTGTGTAGGATGCAGTCTCTGGCAGTGACTTTGTCTGCCTCCAGCGGCCTATTGTGTTTCTGAGGCGGTTGCCAAAGGATGACTGAAATGTTCATCGGATTTACAGTGGGTTTAAAACACAACAAAAAATGTAATAGAGTTTGACAAAGAAGCCGCAGGAGTAGGAGACGCATCATCGTCTGGAGTTCTCATATACCATGTTGTCACCTGCTGAAAATGTTTCTGAAGGATTGTGAGGGGACATGGGGAAGGGGAGCCGGCAGGTGAGCTTGTGAAGCCAGACAGGACGTCGGGCTCAGCCAAATGGAAGGAGCTGCGAGTTCTCTGGCAGAAACAGCAGCTTCCACAGAGAAATGAAGCTCTTGGTTCTGTGGAGTTTCCACACAACATGGCCTCATACTGAGGTAGCAACTGAGGCACGCTGTGAATGGTTGTATCTGAATGAGTGGGCCGTAGTTCCTTGGAGTCAATAAATATTTAAGTTGTGAACGGTAGGATTCCTACCTTGGAGTCACTCTGTGGATGAGTACCTTGTTATTGTAACACGGCATAGAGATTTCTGTTGTGGGACAATAAAAATAAAACATGACCAAGTTAAGTCTTGCCTTTATGTTTCCTAGGAATCCGAGAAAAAGGGGTTAATTGAAAGAATCTATATGGTACAGGATATTGTTTCAACTGTTCAAAACATCTTGGAGGAAATAGCTTCTTTTGGAGAAAGAATTAAAAAGTAAGTTCTACGTCTGTGCTGTGTTTGAAATGGAGCTGCCATCCATAAGGACGGTGGGGGTAAGAGGGCGGGGGTGTGGGGGGGAGGGATCAATAAATGCAAAAAACAAAAAACAAAAGGTAACAGTGTTGGGGGCAAGTCCTATTTATGTTTGTTGGTTTGTTCTTTGGGCCTGTCCGCTTTACAGTTGGGCAGTGCCTCAGAACCGGGGTGACGATATGGCCAATTCACACCAATTGCCCTGCCATGATTATCTCCCTCTCAAAATATCTTGGTTTGGGTGATAAATTAAAGATTTTTTTTTTTTATTTAAAAAAAAATTTTTTTTTTAATGTTTATTTATTTTTGAGACAGAGACAGAGCATGAATGGGGGAGGGTCAGAGAGAGAGGGAGACACAGAATCCGAAGCAGGCTCCAGGCTCCGAGCCATCAGCACAGAGCCTGACGCAGGGCTCAAACCCATGGACCATGAGATCGTGACCTGAGCCGAAGTCGGACGCTTAACCGACTGAGCCACCCAGGCGCCCCAAGATTTTTTTTTTAAAGAAGAGTATCCTCGGGCGCCTGGGTGGCGCAGTCGGTTAAGCGTCCAACTTCAGCCAGGTCACGATCTCGCGGTCCGTGAGTTCGAGCCCCGCGTCAGGCTCTGGGCTGATGGCTCAGAGCCTGGAGCCTGTTTCCGATTCTGTGTCTCCCTCTCTCTCTGCCCCTTCCCCGTTCATGCTCTGTCTCTCTCTGTCCCAAAAATAAATAAACGTTGAAAAAAAATTTTTTTTTAAAAAGAAGAGTATCCTAATCAGAAATTAAAAAGGAAGGAAATATGCTCTAAAGTTACCTTTTTCAACGAAAACATAGACCACAGTGAATGCCTCGAGTCATGTTTTTCTCAACGTATCAAAGGGTGGTACATAGCTAACAGACTTTCTTTATAAGGGGCAATGAGTAAATATTTTCATCTTGGTGGACCGTAACTACGCAATTCTGCTAAGTATGAAATCAGGCATCATTGATGCCTAAATGAATGGGTATGAAATGTGTTCTAACAAAACTTTATTTACAAACGCAGGTGGCAGGCCAGAGTTGACTGATATCCAACCCTTAGCTGTCACTTCCTACCTCAGGGCACAAGGACTAAATATCTAATAGAGTCTCAGTTGAGAAAGACTCCTTCTGTGATTCTTGTTTGCTTTGTTTTAAGCATCATGAACTCTGTATAACCGGGTCTTCATTTGGGACCAATGAACAGAGCAATTTTTAATTTTCTTGGCTTTTAGACTGTAAACTTATTTCCTCTTTCAAATCCAGAATTATGTCAACTGTGTTGTTCTTTCTGAAGATGAACACTTTTTTCTTATTTTGTTGGCCATTCTCGTTTCTGTAAGCAATGAAGATAATACTTTAGAAATTTCATGGGTAAAGAAGAGATTAAAATTAGTGCTGAAAGCCAAGGGAAAGTTTTATATACCAAGATGCAAGGAAATCAGTAAGTTATAATTAGCAGCGGGAAATATAAATAGTTAATATGGAACGCTCTACGGATACTGAACTTTCTCAGTTCCTTGTCCAATTCAGTCGGTCTTGTGTGGCCATTTACTATTGGCACAGTAAGACGTGTTCGTTTTGTTTATAAATAGGTTATAAATCATCTTTAAACAAGTTTGGTAAGTTTTACTGAATTTACCTGTTGCTATTCCCATTATCAATGTCTTAGAAGAAAAATTAAAGAGCAGGAAGATTTTTGCGTATATATGTCGGTGCCTACCTGCTTTTTTCCTCTTGATTTTATATAAATTGACAAAAGGTTTCTTAAATTACCCTCAAAGTTGTTTAACAGAAACGTGACAATAGAAAATAGTCAAATGAGGAGGAGGGCATAGTAGTTCTCCCTTCATTCACGTGTTAACTCTCGGTTCTAAGTTTCAGGCACTGACCTGGTCTAAGAATGAGAAATATTCCATAAAACCATGATAATAGCAACATCAGCTCACGTCATGTGCTGGCCAGACGCTGTTGTAAACTCTTCACACATACTAATTTATTTAAGAAGTTACTGAGAGGAATCAGATTACAGGATTCCAGAAAGCCTATGGATTAAGGATTGTTAATCTACCCATTTTACAGATGAGGAAATGGAATCAGTGAGTGATTAACTCTGTAGCCCAAGGTCACAGAACTAGTAAGTGAAGAAGCTTAAATTAAAAAAAAAAAAATTTTTTTTTTGATATTTATTTACTTTGGGAGTGGGGGGCGGGGGCGGCGAGCAGGGGAGGGGCAGAAAGAGAGGGAGATACAGAATCCGAAGCAGGCTCCAGGCTCTGAGCTGTCGGCACAGGGCCCGACCGAGGGCTCGAACTCACGAACCGTGAGATCATGACCTGAGCTGAAGTCGGACGCTCAACTGACTGAGCCACCCAGGTGCCCTGAAGAAGCTTAGATGTTAACCCGCCCGCCTCACTACTACCCTAGAATGTCATTTTCCTCTAAGGAGCTATTTCCCAGTGAGGGAGAATAGTAATAAGACAATTAGAATTCAGTTGCACTGATGTGACGTAGCGGTAAGGCAGGCTGTTAGGAGAGATCTGACCAGCCCAGAAAGGGATGTAGGAGAGAGAAAGACCGACAGAGGGTAGTTCTGAAGAAACAATACCTTATCAGCATGTCTGATAATGGAAAGAGACAGTTGAGGAAAGAGTGGAAGAATCAAGAAGTCAGTAAGTGGGAGACTTTGTGCGAAGGTTCAAAGCCCGAGACTATACTAGATACAGGGAGTGTGTGGGGGCTTAGTATGTCTGTGTGACAGCAGATGGTGATGGCGGTGCATGGAGGTGAGGCAGATCGTACAGGGCCTTGAGTGGGTGGAAAAAAAAATTGAGTGAGGAACATTCTGGAAGCAAGGAGGATAAGAGGATGTGGAGTGGGGGCAAGACCGAGGAAGGAAGACCGTGTCGTTTGGTAAAATTGTCTCCATGCTCAAAGGTCTCTAACAGACAAATGTGGCTGTTGTGCAGCTGATAATGGTCAAGGAAGTGTGTCTGACGAGAGAAGAAGGCAGGGCGATTTAGACAGGCCCCCATCTCTGCAGTGCGTCTGAGGGGCAGCTGTGCCCAGCACAGCTGTGGCGGCCATGTCTGAGATGTATTTTCAGCCATGAACAGAGTACTGTTCTGCCCAGCTGCAGCACAGGAAGGAAGGCTCATGAGGCTCTACTCCTATTAATTCTTTGGCCATTCATTACTACTGTGACCTTAAAGGTCCTACTGGGCATTCAAGTGGGACGGCATGTGTAACTCTGCTGGAATATTCCATTGTAATTCAGTGTTTAAGGACCAAGAAAACTTTTACCCAACTTCTGGCAACTAGTAAATAAATAAGCTTACATAAAACTCTTAGAGCAAGGCTTCCCCATTCCTGACTGGGAAGACCCCATTCATATTTTCTTTTTCTAACTCTTCTCTACTTTCTCTAATTATCTTCCCTAATATTGTACTGGTTTCCAACGTTAGCATGTAACAGGCTAACACAGTCACTGAACATGTAGCATCTAGACAGCAGGCTGGATGGGTCAGAAGAGTGCTGTATTTTATTTGTCCTGTCATGATGGAGTGTTGGCTTTAACACTTGTATCTTCGCACGGGCAGGGAAATCTCCACAGAGGAGACGATGAGAAACACGTAGGACAGGGAAGCCATCCCTGCAAATGGTCCAGAGTCAGGTTTGGAAGGCACATCCGTAGGAAGTAGAACTTCTGTTAGAAAATGGCGTCGAGAAATACTAAGCAGTGAAGATGAGGAAGGAGGTTAAGGGCAGCTTGAATCAAAGCGAGGGCATGGGGAGTGATAGTCTGATTCAGCCGGTGTTTACTCTGAGAGTGATGTGCTGAAAGGAACAAAGAATGAAGTCAGAAAGACCAAGGAGAGGGCCAGAGGCTAGGTGTGAGGAAAAAGTTCACAAGGGAGGATGAAAACCATGCCTCGTGAATGAAAGCGTCGTGTGGGGTACATTACAAAAGAGTAATCTATAGAATTATATGACCAGTCGATCGTGTTTCCATGCATAGTCAAGTCAGAAGAATTCATTTGTCCTAGCCTGGGAAATGAGAGAAATAATGGTGCCATGGGCATAAAGGTCAACTATTGGGACACCCAACTGGGGGAAGAAGTACAGGATGGGGCTGGACCCCCCCTTACCAGATGTAGTCAGTCATTTTTGTTTAGTGCTTTGGAACTGGGGAAATGATATTCTTAAGACATATTAGTAAGCCTGAATGATCGAATGAACGAAGAAGAGTCACTGATTTTTTTTTTTTTTTTTTTTCCCACTAACTGAAGGGTGTGGCTCATTTGTCTCATGACTGCCCGAGTCAGGGATTGCTTTCTTAGGAATTTAGGGAGCTCTCAAGTCAGGAAAACTAGAGAAGTCTGTGAAAATGTTTCACCCAGTGTTTGATTTTGAGATGGAAAGCTTAGATTTATCAGGGTTTATCCACCTTGGGTGTTCTTGGAAACTAGCATAAGATATTCCATGATAACAAAGGGAAGGTCTAGTAAGTTCTTGAGTGTTAGAGGTATTACAGTATAATGTCTTTGAATTAAGTCCTCAGTAGGAACAGGAGTATTGAATCAATTAAATGAGGAAAATACACCTTTTTACGTGTTCTAAAGTGCCTACTGTAGAGGGCAGTGAGAGGGCTCTTGAGCTGACTTTCTGAATTCAGATCCCAATTCTGCCACTTGTGTGGAAGGTACGTGATCTGGGGCCAATTATTTAACTTTTATGACTCAGTCCTCATTTATAGAATGGGAGTAGTAATTATTCCTGCTTCATAACATTTTTTTGTAAGAATTAAAGGAATTAGTACATGAAAAGAGCTCAGACCAGTAGACAGATGCATTACTAGCTTAAAAACATGGACTGTTATGAATATTATTTTTGAAAAACTGCCTTGACTTTCTTTTTCTGTGTCTTAAATTTAAAAAAAAAAATGTAAACAGTGAATGTCCCCTTCTTTTTTGAAAACGTTAAAATGCTCTCCGCTAACATTGTGAGTTGCTCAGGGGAAGACGCAAGAGTTAACTGACTTTGCTGTTGGGAGAGCAAATCTGACAGTGTGTTTGTGACAGTGTCTGATACACGTCTTCATTTTTAACACCCAGTGCTGATACACATGACACACGACTTGTTTGTACACACACAGACAACTATTGAGATTTTGATAAGGATTGCATTAATTGGGAAGTAATTGACATCTTGATAAACTTTTAAGTTTTCTAATGTACTCTTCTGTCTATTCAGGCCATCTTGAATTTCTTCCAGTATTACTTTAGAGTTGTAGGTATAGAAGTGTGACGCATTTTTGTGAGATATATTCCTAAGTCCTTGATTTGTTTCATGGTATTTTAAATGGTATCTTTTTTTTTCAGATTGCATTTTTACTTATTTGCTCCTGGGATATAGAAGTGAAATGAATTTCCCCACACTGACTTTGTATTTCTAAATTTTGGTAAATCTACTTTATGGTAGAACAGAATTGGCATGGCTGAACACTCTTCTCCTATGTGATATCAGAGAAAAAAATCTTTCAACATTTCATTCTAAGGATGATGTTTGCTATAGGGTTTTGTAAAGATGTTGTATCAAATTGGGGAAGTTCCTTTTATTCTTAATTTACTAGGAGTTTTTATCGTGAATGTGAGTTGAGTTTTATCAAACTTTTCTTCCGCATTCACTAACATGATGTTTGTTTGTTTGTTTTTTCTCCTTTATTTTTGTTAATGTGGTCTCTTATTGTGATTGGCTTTCAAATGTTAAGCCAGTGTTCCACTGTATGGAATAAACCCACCTTCATCATGCTATATAATCTCTCCTTTTGTATTTTGCTGTATTTTATTTACTATTACTTTGCATAGGATTATTGCAGCTGTCATCACTAACGAGATTTGATCTCTCATTTTCTGTTCTTGAAAATTCCTTATGGGGTGAAGATTATTCTAGACTCCTACAACAGGTGAAAGCGTTCTCTCTATCATCATCTGGAAGAGTTTGCATACGCCTGGTGTCATTGCTTCCTTTAAGATTTGCTAGAATTTGCTGGGGAAGCATCTGGGCCTGGAGTTTTCTTTTAGGACAGGTTTTCACTGAATATTCGATTTTGGTAAAATAGATGTGTTTGGCCATTCTGTTTCTTCTCACGTCTGTTTTTATAAGTGGTCATTTTCTGGGTTTTCCCCATTTTGTTTAAATTTTCTACTTTTTGGAATAAATTTGTTAATAAAATCCTCTTATTGGATAAAATCCTATCTTGAATGTCAGTAGGCTCTGTAGCTTTGTCCACTTTTTTATGCTTGATATTAATTGCGTTTAACCTTCTTTCTTGGTGGGGTTTATCAATTAAGTTAGTCTTTAGAAAGAGCTATCACTGGCCTTTGTTAATCCTACCTGTTAACCTGCTTTCTTTTTCATTAATTAGTAGTACCCTTATTTTTATTCCTTTCTTCCTTTTATTTTCCTTGGGATGAATTCAGTATTTTTTTTCTAACTCTTTTCCCATCTTTCTAATCTTCCTAACATTTAAAGAGCATTTAAAGTTCTACAATTGTCTCTAAGCACAGCTTTAGCTCCAGGCCAGACATTTTGGTGTTGATATTTTCATTATCATTCAAATTTAATAAAAACTTTTTTTTTCTCCCTGTTTTTATTTCTTCTTTGGCCAAGAAGCATATTGCTTAATTTCCAAGTATTTGAAGATTTCCTGGTTATCTTTTTGTTCCTGGTTTCTAGCTTAATTGCTTTATGGTCAGAAAATATTCATTGAGAAAATGGCCTACTTTTGTAAATTTTCCATGTGTGCTTGAAAAGGTTATCTAGGATATTGTTCTGGATATATATTCATTGATTAAATTTGTTGATTGCATTCAATATATATATATTTTAATGTTTTTATTTATTTTTGAGACAGAGAGAGACGGAGCATGAGCAGGGGAGGGGCAGAGAGAGAGGGAGACACAGAATCTGAAGCAAGCAAGCTCCAAGCTCTGAGCTGTCAGCACAGAGCCCGACGCGGGGCTTGAACTCACAGAGTGTGAGATCATGACCTGAGCCGAAGTCAGGATGCTTCAGCTTCACCGACTGAGTCACCCAGGCGCCCCACATTCAATCTTTAATATTCTGACTTTCATTTTCGGTTGGGCTTCTTGTATCAATTACTTAGAGATGTATGTCAAAAATTTCCACTGTGGATTTGTCTATTTCTCCTTGTAGCTTGGTCAGTTTTTGCTTTCTGTGTTCCAAAGCTATGTTAATTGGGTTGTACGTATTAAAATTGCTATCGTTTCCTGGTGAATTAGATCATTAATCAGTTGGAAGTGATGTATTTATCTCTAAACAATAAATGAAATTTTGCCTTAGTATCTTATATTAATATGGCCACACCACCTCCCACTTACTGGTTTCTTCATAATATATCCTTTCCTATTATTTTCTGTTTATATTTTAGGTATCTTTCTTCTTTCTGACCATCGCTAGCTTTTCATTATAGCTTGTAGTCCCTTCGGTTTTTGTTTTTTTTTTTTAGTCCCTTCAAATTTAATGTGGTTACTGATATGTTTAGATTCAAATCTGTGGTTTTTAGGGGCGCCTGGGTGACTCAGTTGGTTAAGCATCCAACTTCGGCTCAGGTCATGATCTTACCGTTCGTGGGTTGAGCCCTGCGTGGGGCTCTGTTCTAACAGGTCAGAGCCTGGAGCCTGCTGTGGATTCTGTGTCTCCCTCTCTCTCTCTCTCTCTCTCTCTCTCTCTGCCCCTCCCCCACTCGTGTTCTGTCCCTCCCTGTGTCTTAAAAAATAAAATAAGACCTTAAAAAAATAAACAATGGCACGATGAACGTAGCACAGCTGTGCCCGAGCATGCGAGAAAATGACATCTTTGTGGTTTGTCTACAGCACGTTTAACTGGACGGTCCCATTCCTTTCCTTCCTGGCCTGCCTGATCCTGGCAGTGGCCACCGTCACTTTGTATTTTATTCCACTCCGGTACATCGTTTTAATCTGGGGTAAGTTGGGCATGGTCCTTCTCCTAGCAGTCGATCTCAGGTAAGAATCAGTTACTCATTTGTAAAGTGGGACTATAAACTTTAAGTGTGCTCTTGTTGGCAATTAAACACGAGATTAAGGAAGGCGTTTGGGGAACAAAAAAACTTCCAGGACCTCCCTGAAAAGGCCAATTGCGTGAACAGTCAGCACAGATACGTACAGGCCTCCTGCATAATTGCAATGCAATAAAAATGTGGTGGTGCATGTGATTTCCCTTTGGGCTTTCGCAGTCATAAATACTCTTGAATAATATATTGCCGTGGCCCGGTTAACTTTGAGGAAACAGTTATTCAAACAGTGAGCAACCACCTGCATCTCGCCCTTTACATTATATAGAAGTAGATCTGGCCGCCGCCGGGCTGCTTCTGACACTTCCTCTCTCCTGGAGGAAAAATAACCTAAACCCCATACTTAAATCCAGAAGCAGTAGAGAGGAAGGTGGGTAGCTACTCCCTAACCAGTGCCTGATGGAAGAGGAGGCTATTATTTAGCAGGGTAAACCGGGTGCCTGTATAAAGTTGAGCTGCTCTACAAAAGCAGAAACAAATTCACAAACTCGAAATAAATGTCACGGCTTGATTTACTACGCAAGCTAGCAGCCGGACAAAATACAAGCAGCTTTGTGAATATTTGTGTCTGTTGCTGGGTGGGCTCTGGGTTGATAGAAGGAGGGTGCATTACAGTCGGTTAATTGTCGGAGAAGCAATCAACCCTTTTCCGTAAGAGTCTGCCCGTCGTAGTGTGACTTGGCTCCTATGACTACTGCTGACTTCTCAATCACAGCCACCCCCTTCCAGGGATCCTCAGATGTTAAGATGTTCCGAGAACTTACAAACACAAGTGACTGCATTGAGATGCATTCATCTTTAAGCAAAAGCTGAGGCGCTGCAAATGTCAGATAAAAAGCTACAACCTTTCTAAAACCATTAAATGTAGACCTTTTCAAAGAGAACCCATAGGAGTAGAGTCCTGCCGATGAGGAAAGCCAAGTGTAGACATTCTGAACTGGGAAAAGCCTTCGAAAAAATAGAATAACTCATAAAACTTCAGAGGTGGAATGATTTTCAGGGAGCATAATCCACTGGTTCTCTGTTTCCTCGAGGAAGTGAAAATCCCGTGTGAAGAAAGATCTCTCTTTTATCGCCAAGCCTGAGAAAAGAAAAAGATATTCTCATTTCCCTCCTTAGGGGTCTGTTTTGAGCCTTGATGACCTTCACTCTTGGGGAAAGTCTTCTAGACATGCTTAGTTTTTGTTTATTTGTTTCTGTGTTTTGCAACAGTGCTAGCACATGGGTCTATGGACCCTTCGAAAGAGAGCGTGGAGCTCTTCAGATCCATTGATCAAGAAGGAACATTTTGTGAGAGTATTTCCCAGCATACCTTCTGTACTAAATGTTATCTATTTAGACCGAACAGTCTCACTCTTTCTTAATTGTTTTCCATTAAGAATGAGTTTCCGAATCCACTCAACTGGCCGCCTTTAAAAGGCAGATCTTAAAACTATTGTCTGCCCCTAACCAAAACATGATTCAAAATCACGAGGATTATTTGGCCAATATTCTGTTCATTTTTAAGCTAGTGTGAGTTGAATGCATGGTCAGCTTATCAAACCCCGTTTCTCATGATTTCCTAATCATTCTAGTGCACGCTTGATTTGCTTTTCTGCATCTTGCCCCCCACAAAGAAGACTATGCTATATCTCCTCCTGTGATCGTCAGTTTTTGAATTCCAGTCCCTCTTTCTGTTTATCCAGAATTGCTTTGACGTCTGATCTCATCCTCCAAGATCTTGGCAGCTCTCCAACACCAAAGTTTGGCATCTAATTAATAAGATATTGCTGTTGTTTTAATTTAGCTTATGGATGAAATTATTGAATAGAGTGGACTTTATTATGTTCTCCCGAGCTGACAGTAACCCTGTGAGCTTCGTCTTTTGCGTCTGGTCCTTTAGTTTTGCATTCTAGATGGGGGCTTATAGTTTATTGATGAGTTCACCATATATGATGTAGTCAAAAGCTTTGACAGTCAACACATGATCTGTTGGCTCATTGAATAAAACCTGCCATGCCATCATGGAATATAAGGTGGAATTCTATTTTCTTTTCCAAGACAAATTAGTTATTAGGTAACATGGACCCAGGACATTCTTTTAGACATCTCCTGTATGACCGTATCCTTGGTAGAGACTTCCTCATGTGGAAGATCACTTCATATGTCTTAAATTTCTAGTGTTCCTTTTCACTTTATTAAGGATTGGAAGATTATTTATTATTCTAAGTTATTTATTCATTTCCAGTGAGTCCTAAAAGTGGTAAGATCCTGAGTTTTGGTTTTTTTGTTTTTGTCTTTTTTTGGTCCAATATTTTTAACCCTTTGAGGGTAGGACACTTTTCTTTCCTCTTTAGCCTATAGTTCCTGGTGGAGCTACATAAAGGTAGTAGATCTTTAACAAGTACTTGGCGGATATTTAACGAGTGGAGGAGTCCTGCAAGTTTCATAGCTGGGGTCTACACGAATGGCATTTCTTTTGAGCCCACCACCCACCTCTCTAGTGTGGGAGTGTAGATTTGGAAAATTATGTGAGATGCGGTTTGAGAGGGATAGATGAAATTGCCTTAAGGAAACCAGATGTACTGAAGTTTGATCACTTATTTGATGTATTTCTAGGAGGCAAGGCCTTTCTTAGGGTTAGCTCCCAAGTGGGTTTTCTGTCCCCTTGGAAAGGTGTTTCATATGCCTTCCATTCTATTTACATCATAGATACTGGAAACTCTGCTCTGAGGTACTTCTGTTGTTCCAAGGTGGAGATGAACTCCCCAAGCTAGATTTTGAGCTTCTTGAAAGAAGGACCCATGACTTATTCAACATTATATCTCCATTTGTCGTACCACAATGTCTTTTCGGTGGCAAGCACTTAGCGTTGGATACATGTGCAAGCAAGGACCCTCAGCCCCATCTCACCCACCCCTATTGATGTATCGAGGTCAGGGTACATCCCAAGTCACTCATAAAAGTACCTGAAAAATAGTGTTATAATTCTCTTTTAGGTACTTACTCACCTGTGGCCATATGTGCAAAGCAGTCATCCAATTTTTCCAGCTTTCTTCAAGAGACTTATTTATTTATTTATTTTTTATTTTATTTATTTACTTACTTATTTATTTATTTATTTATTTTTTGCTGGGGATCTCATTACACTCTAATGATCTGTTCAGTTTGTGATCCGGGACCATTAAATGATAGTGTCTTTGCCAAACGTTACCCCTCAGTATTTGGATTCCCACGGTTTCCGTGTGCTACAAAATTAACATTCACAGCAGAGGTGCCCTTTGCCTCTCTGTATTCAGGGGAAAAAAATCGAAAGGCGTGTCTATCATGCTACCGAAAAAGGTACAGCTTCCAAATTTGGCTGTGTGCGATCACATGCCTAACAGTGTAATGATTCTTCTCCTATCCCCGCCCTTTGGTTTGGGACTTGTTGACATCTGGAGTGATGATGGTAGCCCCCTTCATTGTTACAGAATTTCAGAGTGCAGAATCTTCTCGCTTACGTTGTGCAACGTAATTCTGCCATCAACCTACGACACTATATATATAATAGGGCAGATCTTTTTTTGCTCAGATTTTAACGTAAGTAGTCTGAGGCACAGAAAGGTTAAGTGGTTTGCCTGAAACCACACAGCTACCACACGGGGAGGCCAGAGCTGGGGCCAAGATATGGCTGTTCCATAACGCTTGTTCCTTGCTTCATCGTCCCTTAATGATGACCCAGGAGTACCTGATCCCCTGTTGACACTTGGGCTCATGCAGTAAGTAATGACGCCATTTGATGGCTTTACAAAATAAGGTGGGCTTTTGCAGCACGCCATCTGAGCGCCTTGTAATTTTTATCCTAAGTTGTTCAAACAGACAGTCTCAGTGCATTATGGGGCTCCTTCTGCCCTTGGTGCGTTTGAGCTACTGTGCAGGTTTATAATCTTCTCAGTGACTAAGAATGCAGTGTTTTGATCGGCTGCGATATTATCCCTGCCTTGCTGCTCATTGTAAAGGCTCCAGATGCGCACACTATATATAATTAACAATAGAAGATATATCTTTTCTCAATACGTCTTTGTCTCCCTTCATCATTTCGCCTTGTCTGTTTTCTCTTGCCAAAAAAGCCCATGCTACAATTAAGTGTCTTTAGAATAACACAGCGAGAGTATTTCAGTTTAAAGGAACTCGGGGCAATTTCAGCTAGAAACACGAAGCTTGCCGTGGGGGGAGAGGGAAGAAAGGCCTAGTGCAGTTTGGACTTGAGAGAAAAAGGGTCGTCCGCAAGAAGCCCTCCCCAGCCCTACGGCCAAGCCACCAGTTACTCATGAACAGTGGCTGGCTCCCATTTGCAAAGCAGATGTAAATCCGACCCTCTAAGGAAATGACGGAGGTTGGCATTGTGTCAGCTATCATGTCACTCGGGAAGCTCAGTTGTTAGAGGAAAGCAAAATGCTATTTAATGAAGAGAAACATCAAAGCTTTTGTGTGTCGGGGTCCGCTTTGGGGTAAAAGGGCTCATCGAAGGTGAGAATTCTTTCAGCATCATTGGGATGGCCAGGTAATAAACAAACACTGATCTTTGCTAATAAACAAACACACCGTGGCAAGGCTTCGGAAGCCCACCACCCGGTCTCTGGGCTTTTGAAAACTCAGCATGGAAAAGAGTTGACCTTTGGTGAAAAGACAGTGGCTGATGCGCTCTTAGCAGCAGCTCCGAGGAGCAGAGTAGGAAACAGAGGTGGCCGACAGGTACATCCCTCTGGAGAGAAAACCGCAGGCGGAACGTCCCCCCGGACATGCCCACGCACCCAAGGTGCACCCTTCAAAGACACCTTCCACGTTGAACCTCCTCTAATTACTACGGTCCCCGTCCTGAATTAGCAGGGACTCCATGGACGAGACAAACCCACGCACCGCCTTGCGGTCCGTAAATTCAGTTAGCAACCAGAGCAGGCTAATTTCCAGTGATAGCTTTTCACGGTTTCCTGTAGCATCGAAGTTACAGTCAACATGTCAGGTTCTGTTCTGCCGGGAGAGGAGAGAAACCGGTGCAAATGAGTTGGGGTAGGGGAGAGAGATTTCTGCAGTTTCTTTTTAACAACAAAAAAGGCAACGCCCGCCCCTCCACCTCCCACTGCTACGTGTGGTCCAGAGCCCCCAAGCAGAGACTTGTTTGGGCTAATGAAGGCCTTTTCCCATCTGGGACATTGGTTTTCTTAGCAGAGGAGGCTGTTAATCAGCCTAGTCCAAAAAAGCCGATGAGCTACTCTGTTTTCATGTGTGTTTCTGCCGCCCTGCTGCTGGGATTGTAATGGGATTTTCACAGTCCAAGAACGCAGAGCTCCTGTCCGACAGAACCCCCACCCCCCACCCCCGCCCCACCCTGCCTTCGTTCAAGACCAGGCATTTGTGAGTGATTTCACATGACAGCAACGTGTGCGTGACATGAGGTCTAGTAATTGTTTTACACTAATTTTGACTTGTGAATGCCCCTCTCCCCCAGTCAGGAGAGTTTTTAAAGAGACAGACAGACAGATGGATACACAGACAGACAAAGAGATCTCCTGGTGTTTCTATTTTTCAGGCATAAATAAATTTACTAAGAGGCTTCGAAATCCCTATGCCATCGACAATAATGAGCTGTTAGACTTCCTCTCCAGGGTACCGTCTGATGTTCAAAAGGTACGTAATGAACGGCCGCCACCAGCAGGGACCCCA
This sequence comes from Prionailurus bengalensis, assembly GCF_016509475.1. Classification (NCBI taxonomy): domain Eukaryota; kingdom Metazoa; phylum Chordata; class Mammalia; order Carnivora; family Felidae; genus Prionailurus; species Prionailurus bengalensis. The sequence goes on from NC_057355.1 coordinate 13,399,269, forward strand.
ACCCTGAAGTCTGGCCAGCCCCAGAGTCAGAGGAGCGCAGGGCTGTGCTTGGGTAATTGAGATAACGAATCAGAAAATCCTTAAAGCGGCCTGGCTTGCAGGGAGGTGGCAAGGAAACCTTTGTCCCGAGCCTGAGACGATTACGGAAAATTACCCGGAAAAAGAGCTACTTAAGAATGATCTGGAACCCCTACTGTGTGGGTATAGTGTGATGGTGTTCGTCCGTTTTATGATCGCTTGCCTCCCCCAGGAGGATAAGATGAGCTCAGTGAATGGGAGATCCCAAGCTGGGGGGATTCTTATTTTCCCCCTCTGCCGCGTGGCAGGCATTTTAGGGGAAGTAGTGGACAGGAGGATTATTATTATTTGTTTGAATTCTTCCTTGCCCTTATCACCTCCTAGGCTTCCCTTCTATCTTTTCCCCTCTGAAGACTGAGGGATGCTGAGGGCAAAGCCCCCACGCACTCTCACACATAAAGGCAGAGATAGCGTGACATAATTGGAGATCGATCGGAAGTATTATTCACAGGTACTTCGTCCAGCGGCATCTGGTTTCTGTGGCTGCGTTGAGATTAAACGAGGCAACAATACCAGAAAGTCTCATAGAATAGCTGATCCAGGCCCCTGCAGATCAGGCTGCCATAAATCCAGAGGAAGGAGGGTAGGCAATGATTTCTCTAAAGGAGCATCGAGATCACAGAATAGGTAGATGGGGAGACCGTGGTGGGACGTACCAACGCGATGATCAAAGCCACAGCCCTTTATGATCTGAGAGCATCCAAATCAAGTTTCGATTTTCGTCTCTGGGCCACGGTCACATCGCTGGTTCCCAGGTAGCTTTGTGCGGATTACAGTGACTTGGAGGTGAAAAGCCCTAGCATTTCTTTCCCCTTCATTCTGAGGTCTAGAGATTAAAACAGACTCCGTGATGCTATTTCTTTCACCTCCATTTTATAATATAATTAACTAATAACTGCGCTCTATGAATATGAAGTTACTCGTTAACATTTGCATTAGATGATCATAAAACAGTAACCCGGCCCTGTTTGTTTTGCATTGAAGATTGGAGGGTATGTCGCCCCTGCTCCCCTGGGGGACCCTCACAAAACACTCTAAGGAAAGGGTGCTTTTTTCATGTATCTGCTCTCGGCAAAGTGTAGCTCAACATATGTGATGGGACACGATGTCCTTGGGGAGTTTGGCACAAATGCTAAAAAACAGTGAGCACATGTGGTCTGTAATACAATACTTCAAATAAAGCCATTCTGCCGTCAGCCAATCAAAACCCACACACCAAAGCAATGTGATCGCAATGTGCAGTCACTTCAGTCGTAACATGAGGTTGTCCCTGCCTCCTTGAAGAAAGGAAATCACCATCAAGCACGCCCCACCGCAAGGATTGTCTCTACACGGTCGACACGGGGGCCCCTCAGAGCGGCCATCCAGTTGGGAGGTGACGTGATTACAGAGGGACACAACAAAAGAGCGTTCGAGGAGGATCTACAATATGCTAGTGAGATCCTCCCATGTGTCACCAAGAGTGCTTTCTAAAAACACAATAGACAGTTTGCCACTGGGGACACCCTGAGCACTCGTGTTTATCACACATGGTTTAGCCATTACATCGCGAAGGAAATTCATTTTTAAGAGAAATGTATTTAACTTTGTGGCCAGTATCAATTTCAACATTTTTTTTTGGGGGGGGGGGCTTCTCTCTGGCCAAATAAAAGTATATAATTTGCAGAGACATTTTTTTTTTGCCTCCAAGATTGTAGATAGTTTGAAATGACTCTTTCTTAGTAAGTCGCTGCATCGGCTACTAAGGGAAACACTCGCAAGAGGCAGTTACTAAGTGTACTTGTGGCTGAAAACGGGCACGCGCAAAACTGGAATTATCTGGCCGCGCCGAGAGCAGGTAGAAACCCAGGCATCTCATTAGAAAAATCTGCTTTTAATATTTTGGTTTCAAGAAATGATGCATGACTTCTCAAATCCTTCCTGCAATTAATCCCTTCATGTTCCTGTGTTTAGAAAATGATTCATTACCTTTGAACCTTCCTTCCTTTGCCTCGGTTTGTCCTTGGGGAGCCATTAACACGCACTGTGGCGAGCTAGGGTTACCTAACCGCCGGCGTCCCGTCTGTTTGTTTTCACAGGTGCAGTACGCCGAACTGAGACCCTGCAGCAGCCACAGCCCCCTTCGGAAGAAGCGCAGTGCCGTCTAGGACACGCGCCAACTCTGGCCACCGGCACCTGATTCCCTGTGGGGTCGATGAGACCCGTGATGTCTCTGTTCCACCGGTGGTCCCCACGGTGTCTTTCCAAAACACGTGCTGTGTGGAGCCCTCCCCCTCTTCTCCCCGCTTCTCCACGGGCACCGATTGCACACGTGTGCGCACGTCCACGCACACGGGTGTGCCGGTTGCGTAGCAGGTCGGCCCCTCGCAAGGAAACAAGCCAGAGACCGTGAAAGACTGAGGTCCCTTCTCCCGTAGAAGGTAACGTAAGGCTGTCAGGGGTCTCAACAGCCTCCTTGAAAACAGCCGGGAGTCCACCTGGATTCAAGAGGGACTTTGAACTTGTTATGGTACCTCCACCAGATTCTCCTGAAGATCCGGTCATGTCCACTCCCGTCTGCACACTGCTTTCAGATTGTTGTTCACGCGAGGCAGTCGGTTTCTCCGAGTTAGCAAATCCCTGGTAGCCATCGTCTCCCCACATAATGTATATCATGCATAGATTTTTAAATAATGACCCAGATCAGCTCAAGTCTTTGGGAGTCTTTCAGCCGTGATTACTGAAGACCCGTATGGAAAATTGTGGTCAACACCTCGGCGCTGGATGCCAGCCTCTTTCACCGTCCATTGCTGGCGATGGAAGGCCCCGGAAAGTCCAAAGGGACCACTCGTCCAAAAAGCGAAGGTTTCAGTGAGAGTATTTGGTTGCCTTAAAAACGCCATTTCTTCTGACTTGACTTTGCTTTATTTCCAAAATAAAATGTCACTATTATAGCTGCAGGACGTGGGGGATGAATGAATGAATTCTGAAAGTATTTAGAAAGAAAGGTAAAGGCTGGGGAGCAAGGGACTAATGAATGAAGGTGGACCGCTCACCTGATTGTCCTAATCCCTTCATTCGCCCGCATTTGGGGGCAGAAAGTAAAAATAAGGCAGCAGTCCAAAATGATCTTTCGTTCCTGAGCAAAATAATCTGCATGTAATACATCTATATCTCAGAACCGCGTTCCTAGAAAAGCATCATCCCCAAATCCTGAATAGTATCTGATGCCTACAGCCCCCATTTCATAGTATCCCCCCAGATAAAAACCCCAATTTTGTGCATATATAAAATGTATGCCAATATCTTTATGTTCAAATGATATTTAAGTTGTAAAGACCGTATTTTGTTGACACATACTTTATGCAGTTTTATATATATATATATATTATATATATATATATGTATTGTAAAGAAAAGTCGAGGTAAAAAAAACCAGATTTAATAGTGAGTTTTGCTATTTTTTTTTTTCCTCTCTGGGTTGTAATTTAATAATCTTCAAACAAAATGTTTATGAAAAATGCCAAAGATTCTAAACCTTATCATCCCGTGTCTGTTTTTCTTCATATTATATCTTCCTGGGTTTCTTTCTGGCTGAGCCAGATTTCTGCATGATTTGACTTGCTTCAAGTTAATGAAGCTGGCTGGAAAAGAGCCTTGCAGAAATTATAAAAGCTCCAGTAAATCTCTTAGTTGTACATACAATAGATATCCAAGAACCTCTTTTGTGAAACCAGTTACTCAATCTTCTGTGTAAACAATGCCTCATTGTCTCACTCCCGACTATCATGTAGTTTATCATAGTCTGTCATTTTGTAACGACCTAAGTCAGACATTTTTAAACAGACATGTGAGATCCGATCAGTCATTGGAATGAAAACTTTCAGCAAGCAAAATAACCCCTTATTTATTTTTAAAAGTAGCACTGATACTTTATTGTTGTTCTTCGGCTATACAATTTCAAAATGAAATAATTTGTCCAACAAGGAGCCATCATTAGCGACTCTTACTCCCTCTGTCACCCAACAGGAATTTGGAGCGTTAAGTTTAGGATGCAGACAGCAGCTGGGATTCGGGACCGAATCAACCTTTAATAAACTATCAATGGAAAACAAGTGTTAATGGATTAAGGAGGCTTTGAAGGTTAAAAATGTTAGTTGTAAGGGGAATGTGAAGACTGGTACAAGTAATCAAACTCGGATGAAAGATTCCAGAATGCTTTATATAAAATTTATGGATTGTGGATTCACAGTACGATCATTAAAGATAATTTAGTAGGAATGTTGAAGTTTAGCCAAGCTCTCCTGGTTCTCTTCTCAGACCTCATGCTCCCGTTTCCAGCCCTGCCTGGATATCTTAAAGGCGTCTATCCCTCGGTGGGTCAGAAACTCCATTATTGCTCCCTTGATGTGTTCAGGACTCCTAATGTCATAGTCTCCCTCTCGTTTCCTTATTTCCCTTACTGGCACTGGCATCTTCTGGGCTGGGAGACCCTGGGCATCCCATTTGTTGTTACTTATGTTATTTCCCACACTTCCCAACCCACAAATTTGTAGAGCCAGTGTTGGCTGTCGTGTGATCTTGTCCATTTCTGATCACCACCCCCTAAGCCAAGGCCTCCATAACCTCTCACGAGTCACGGCGATTACATTATGCCAGATTAAACCTCATTCCGACTGTTCTTTTCACCAGGAATACTTTCAGGTTTCTGAAATTCTACCTTCCTTTATGTTTTTTTAAATGCTTGTTGGGGCGCCTGGGTGGCTCAGTTGGTTAAGCGGCCGACTTCGGCTCAGGTCATGATCTCGCGGTCCGTGAGCTCGAGCCCCGCGTCGGGCTCTGTGCTGACAGCTCAGAGCATGGAGCCTGTTTCGGATTCTGTGTCTCCCTCTCTCTGACCCTCCCCGATTCATGCTCTGTCTCTCTCTGTCTCAAAAATAAATAAACGTAATAAAAATAAATAAATAAATGCTTGTTTATTTTGAAAGAGAGCATGAGCGGGGAAGAAGGGGGGGTGCGGGGTAGGTAGAGGATCCCAAGCAGGCTCTATGCTCAGTGAGGAGCCCGACACAAGGCCTGATGTCACAACTGTGAGATTGTGACCTGAATCGTTATCAAGAGTCACCGAGACACCCAGGTGCCTGAATTCTACCCTTCTTTAAAAGTTTCAAAAGTTTCCTGCCCCAAATAGACTTTCTCTAACATCCTTGTCTGAATTACATTCCACCCTTCTTTCTCTCTTGTTCCCTCACATCTTCTATATCTTTCTGGCATTTGCCGTATTCTGCTATAGCTCGTAGTTACCAGAGGCTTTTGACCCCAGCTGTCCTCCACTGATGGAGCACCCTGTCTGGCACCTAATAGACACTCAGGAAATACATGATTAATTGATTGAGTCATAGTCGACTTTTCTTCTCTGCCCTTTTCATGTATACAGAGGGCTGATCTGGGTAGATTAGCATGGTCGATCAGAGGAAGTAATTTCTTGCATTTAGTGCATAGCTTATATTGTGTGATATTATTTATAAGCTCTGGCATGCCCACTATAAACATTTAAATGATGTCTTATATTGGTGAAGTCATTATTACCTATATATCACAGGAAAATATATTTGTGCATGGTAAAAAAAAAACCAAAAAAACCAAAAAAACCCAAAAACTTTCTGATTCTTTTTCTTGTCATTTATCACTTAATGAACATATACTGAATACTGATGACCTACCTGAACAAAACAGACTACATTCCCTTGGTAAAAGCAGACGTGAAACAGATACCTTTCAAAAGGGGCATGATGTTTGTAGATTCAAGTTTGAGAAAGAATATTCTGGCTGCAGTGGGTAGACTAGCAATTATGAATGTTCACGGAAGAGCCAACTTGAAGTCTTGATAAATTGATGGGCCTTCAAATAGTATCAATGGGAAAAAATACAAGTGAAATTCTGAAATTGTGACATGGGTAGGAGAAAAAATGAGCAGAGCTTATCAGTTGCTTGACTACGGGGTGAGGGAAAGAGTAGAACAAAGATGGCGCTCGGTCTGGTCATTGTTGGGTCTGGGAAGGTGGTATGTGCTAAGAGAGAATTATAGGAGCAGCCATGAAAGGAACAGCGTGAACCTGGTTTTAGAAGATGTTGAATTTGAGGTAGCTGATGAGGCTTCAAAAGGGGATCTCAAAGAGGTGCCAATACATATGCTTAAGGGTCAACATTCATAGAAATGATTGAAGTCCCATGCTTTGAGAAAGTGACTCAATACTCAAAAAGTCCTATAAAGATGAGTCCACCTAGACTAAGTAGAAATATTAAACAAGAGAAAAAGCAGTAAGCATACACTGTCATAGAATTCAACTGGTGGAGTGTATTCCAAGAAAACAGGTCTATAGTGCTAACTACCACTGAGATCACATCAGTTGAGGACAGAAGAATGACCTTTAGTTAACAGCATGGCAACTTGTGGAGACCGTGGTGATGAGTCATTTCAGTTGAATGGTAAAAAAAGGAAACCAGATTTGGGCTGAGAAATGAGTAGCCCTAGGAAAATGGCGGCAGCCTGGCGGTAACCCTTGAAAAGTTCCACTAGAAGGAGAGCAGGGAGAGAGCACAGCGACTCATAATGAAAGAAGGGGCATGGAATTATTAAGGGAAAAAAAATTAGATGTCATGAACTCAGTGTATACCTATTCACAACAAAAAAACTCTTCATTAGTACAAGATGGGATGATCTGTATCATTTGAAACTACTCTTGTCAAAACCCACCTCTCTTTTGTGTAGTATTAGTCTAACTTTTATGGTAGTAAAATGGTTAGGAAATCAAAATAGAGTATCTTCTGAAAATGTTACGAGTATCAATGGATAATTGGATCAATGTTGACAGGTTCCACTTAAGGAATGGCATAAAGCACATTGCTTCTTTATGGAGGTCTCTTTGTATAAAGCCTGCTCTTCTGGCATTTTCATGTGGTGATTTACCCGGGGAAAATGGATAGTCAGCATTTTATACCGTTTATTAATTGCCAGGTACTTCCTATATGCTTTAGATGTAATAAATCATGTAATTAACAACAAAAACAGTGTTATGAAATTCCTTTAAAAACTTATGGAAAGAATAATCTCATGCACACTCTCCCAGAAAATAGTAAAAAATAAATAAATAAATAAAAAAATAACACTTTTCTACATATTTTATGAAGCCAATATAATCCTCACTCCAATATCCAGCAAGGTGATACAAGGATAGAAAATGACTTACCAAAATCCCTTATGAATATAAATACAAAATTATGAAAGATGTGTAAGCTTCTACATTGAAGACATGATTGAGAGAAAGAAGATAAATAAATGTAGGGCTTTGCGCATTAGAAGATTCAGTATATTAAGATGTCAAGAGATTAAATGTAAGCCCAATAAAAATCATAACTTTTGCAGAAATTAATCAGCTGATTCTATAATTACATGGAAATGCAACAATCCAAGAATACTCAAAGCAATCTTGCAGATGATTAACACTGGCAGATAACAAAATGTATTATAAAGTTATTGTAACTAGACAATGTGCTATAGGCACAAGTGTAGACAAATAGATTAAAGAAGTAGAAAAGATCAGGACACCCACACATATTTGGTTAACCTCTCACCCAAGTTATGTCAAAGGTAACGTATTTTCGGTGTGGGAACAGCCTGCAGCGTAGGGAAAAAACCTTTTTGAAAAATGACACCGGGTCACTTTAGTATCCACACGGATAAAATAAATATTGACTCCTGCTTTATTCTCACGAAAATCAATCCTGCATGAATTGCAAATCCTAAAAGCGGAAGGCAAAATAGATTTCAGACATAGAGATATGAAAACGTTTTCATGTCTATGTGAAAAGCAAAGATGTCTTAAATGGAAAACAAAAGGCTAATCATAATGAGAAAATACTGATACATTGGAGATCATTAAAATTAACTTTTTCCTCAAGAAGTATGGTTAAGAGAGTAAAAGGATTAAGCCACAGAGTGAAAGGCAATCCATAATCTCTGTATATAATCTGGCAAAGAATTCTATCCAGAATACAAAAAGATTTTCCACAATGACAAGGCTGAAAACACAATACAAAAATGGGCAAAAGACTTGAACAGTCACTTCACCAAAGAGCCTATCCAAATGGCCACTAAACATATAAAAAGGTGCTCGACATCAGTAGTCATCAGGCAAATGCAAATTAGAACCTCTGGAAAATGATATTACCCATAACCAAAATGGCTAACATGAAAAGTCAAGTGTTTTTAAGGATATGGAAAAACAAATTCCTATATACTGTTGGTGAGTGAGAACATAAATTGGTAAAAGCAATTTGGAAAAGAAGTATCTATTAATGTTAACCATATGCATGCCCTATGACCCTTCCCCCAGTGTCACTCTTAAGTACATAACCAACAGAGGTGTGCATGCATTGGATAAAAGATGGGCCCGAGACTATTTATAGCAGCACTCCTCGCATAATTCCAAAAACAGAAACAGTATATATTCATCAATACCTGGGACAATCAATTGCTTGTGACTCTACAGTGAAATACCATACAGAAATGAAAACGAATGTTGCATGCAACAACATAGGTACCTTTCACAAATAAGGCTCAACAAAAGAAACAAGACACAGCACAAATAAGTGCCATGAAAGATTTCATTTGTGTAGAGTTCAAAAACAGGAAAATACAATCCATGGTATTAAAACTCAGAAGGCTGGGGGTGTAGTGGGTAAAAGGAGCCATAAGTGGAATTCTTGGGTTCTGCCATTTTGGTCTGGGTTCTTGTTACGTGAACCGGTTAACTTTGTGACATTCATTGAGCTGTAAACTTATGACTTGTGTAATTGTCTGCATGTTTACTAAGAGGAAAGAAAAATTATGAAGCATGACAATTTTGTTCCTCATTTACCATTAAAGAAACTGAAGCTGATCATGGTTAGTATTTTCAACATGAAACAAGAGCACCAATCCAAATAAACATTTTAAGTTGTCGGGACTCATTTTAAACAAACCCAAAGCAGACAGTTCCTCCATAATCTCATTACCCTTAAGTATTCAATTACATGTGAACACAAATCCATCACCCTTTTTTAGAGATCTTCATTATTAGGAATACAAAAAACGACTTTCTCTAACTGATCATCTCCTGAAGCATTAAACATTGCTTTACATGCACAAATTGGCCCATGAAACTTCAGGATCTGAAGTGTTCCAGAAAGCTTTCTCTTTTTACTGGTTATGCGTATTTTCATTGAGGCTGGCATCATAAGTAGGAAAGTTTTGGAGGAATCAAAAGTTATACCTGGCTTTTCCACTGCATAGAGGGTCGGCACTCCTGACCCCCACATTGTTCAAGGGTAAACTCTCCACACGTACACATATATTCCTAAATCTCTGTGAAATTTCACGTATTTCCAAGCATTGATCCATAGACTCCAATTAAGAACCAGAGAACCTGTGTTTTCAGGCAAAACCTTCAGAGTTTGCTTCTTGCTGCCTTTGAAACCTTAGGGTGGAGGATGTGTTTTTCTAGAAGCCCAGTGTCAGCTGTCTGCTCTCCAGAATTTGATTCATTCATTATTCAATCCAGCTTTGTTTGTTTCTTCTGTTTTTCTGGGAAATGTTTTATTAGGCGAGTCTTCATAGCTGAGAAATCCTGAGATTTCAATTTGCTTTCCATTCCTTTAATTCATTACAGTAATACATGCAAGCTTCTCTTCTCCATGTATTTTCATTATTAGATCAAAGCAACTGGTTGGAAAAGCAAAAACACATGAAATCATTTGTTTAACTGGATAATGAACAGCTGGCATTATGATGTAGTGTGCATCTACCAGAACCGTTGTGATCTACGTAGTGGTAAATGCCATGATTGTGTTTTTGCTTTTATCTCAAAAGGCCTGCACAAGCTGGAGAAGTTATCCAGCAGAGAAAAGCGAACAGGGACAAGTAGAATGTTCCTTGCACAATGAAAGGAAACATTTTCCTCCCCTGAGGTATGAATCGCCTGTACGCCTCACTGCACGTTGGGCTGAGCCCAGGTAGAAGACCGAGGATTCCGAATGAGAATCTGAACAAGTGGGAGACAGAGTCTCTGACTTTGTGAAAGGGTCAGACAGCAAGGTCTGGTTGTACAGAGAGCCATCGTCCTGGGCAGAACTGAGCTCACAGAGTGAGGGGCCCAGGCGTGTGTTATCTCCAACTCTGAAAGTTTTACCCTTGATTATGTTTATTGTCAGCCTCAGGTTCAGCAACTTTTGTCCCGGGAAACTTATCACATGACTGATTAGAGACAAAGCCTCTTATCAACTAAGAAGAGAATTTCTTCTTTTCAGATTGTTATTTAGCTAGCTAGCTAGCTAGCTATCATCTATCTATCTCATATTCTATTTTAAAATTACCTAAAATGTTTGTGCTATATCTCTTTCTCTCTTCTAAATCATTAATAAAGATGCTAAAACATGGGTAACCTGGGTGGCTTAGTTCGTTAAGCATCCGACTTCAGCTCAGGTCAAGATCTCGAGGTTTGTGTGTTTGAGCCCCACGTCGGGCTCCTCACTGACAGTGTGGAGCCTGCTTGAGATTCTCTCTCTCCCTCTCTCTCTCTGCCCCTCCTCCACTTGCTCTCTCTCTCTCTCTCTCTCAAAATAAACTAAAAAAAAGATGCTAAAACAGCACATAACCTTGATTCCTTTGACCCACTGACCAGACGCCTCTCTTTAACCAGATCCAATAGCATTGACCTCTATGACCACCTTAAAAAAATATCAGTAGTTTTCAACCTACCAGCCTGCATTTTTTCGGCAAATTCAACTTAAAATTGGAGCCTTGGGGCACCTGGGTGGCGCAGTCGGTTAAGCGTCCGACTTCAGCCAGGTCACGATCTCGCGGTCCGGGAGTTCGAGCCCCGCGTCGGGCTCTGGGCTGATGGCTCAGAGCCTGGAGCCTGTTTCCAATTCTGTGTCTCCCTCTCTCTCTGCCCCTCGCCCGTTCATGCTCTGTCTCTCTCTGTCCCAAAAATAAAATAAACGTTAAAATCGGAGTCTTGTGAGATCCTGCCAAATCTTCTACTGCTTATTTTAAATAGCAAACAGATCTTAGGATTACTTCTAGATAACCACCCCCTACTCACTATTGTCAGGTTTAACCTTCATAATTTATGGCAATGTATTTGCTTATAAGACTCTGGACCCAGTTATGACCATACAAGTAGCTACCATGTATTGATGGTCATTCATGGTCAAGGCACTTTAAGATCGTAGTTTTAGTCAACTACGAAGATAGTTTGCATAATTCACATGGTATGTCTGGGCTTATGGTTTTGATCTGTGCTCCAATTCTTGATTTTACACGAACCACTTCAAAAACAGTCATGGTCGGGGCAGTGGGGCGGGGGTGGGGGCTTGGGGAGTAGGGAATACGCTGAAATCTGAGCAATTTTAGAACTATTGACTTTTGAATGATGAGGTTTCCTGACATTCTTTTCCCTTGCTTCTTATAAATGGTTACTTGCTCATGCTGTCCATTTCTACTGAGCATTCATATTGGCTGTTCCTGTGAAAGATTTCCAAATGAATAGTGTCACAGCTATTTAATAATTAATGCCTCCTTTTCTCCTAACCCTTGGTTTTTAGCCTGGATTTCGATTATTCATAGTCCTGTGGGAGTGTGCACGAATTCAATTCACATGTGGTCCTAAAACTTCCCAGTTAGTGTTACACTTTAGTAGTTTCAAACTTGTCTCCCAATGCCTTGATAACCTATAAAATTGCTACCTTATTTGAGCTGTGTTTCACCCACTTTCTCTTTTGTATAGCTGTCCATTCCCTTATTCAGAGGCAACAAAAATCTTATGTGTCCTAAAATAGACAATTTAAAAAGGGAGAAAATTCAGAGGACTGGTTGACCCCAACTTTGGGCTACACCAAAATAAAAAGCCAGGTTTTTTTGTTTGTTTGTTTTTGTTTTTTTCAACTGCCTGTCATTAGCATTTGATTGCTGCTAGCTTAGAGTTGGATGAGGTCAATGACCTAGAGCCAGAAAGATAAGGGTTCAAATCCAAGGTTTGGTCCTAAGGCACCAATTTACTGGCTGTGTTTGGGCAACCCGGTTATCTCCCTGGAGCCCAATTTCCTCATCATTACAATAGAAATAATAGCGCTCAAATTATGAAGGTTTTGCATAGGAAAATAAATGCTCAGCACATAGTGTTCACTTTTATTGAATTAGGAAAAGGGCACAAGAAAGTGCACAGAAAAGCACACAAAACATAGGTATGCAGCTTCCTAAGTTTTCACAAATTGACTGTTCTCATGAAACTAATACCCAGATCAAGAAACTTAACGTGGCCAGCCTCCCAGAAGCCTCTTTTGTGCCCCTTTCGATTACCACCCCTTAAGGGTACACGTAAAGTTTCTCAAACTGGGCCCTATTGACCGTTGCAGCCAGATAATTCTTTGCCGTGGAGTGATAGGATACTCAGCTCGGTAAGAACATTTAGCAGCATCCCTGATCTGTACCGATTAGAGGCCAGTAGGATCTCCCCGGGTCTGGCAGGATGTGAGAGTCAAAATGTGTCCGGATATTGCCAAACGCTCAGGGGCGTGTGAGAATTCAAAATCTCCCTATGTTGAGAACCACTAGGATATACAGTTCTTTTTGCTGCCAGGACATGAGCTGTCCTCTGTTCTCAAGTCTTCTCCACTCCGTGGAGACCCAACCTTACCAGCTGCAGCCAAGAGGAATTTCTGAGTCACTGGCAGGTAGGTTCATCACCTATCAGTTCTGTAAGGAGGTAGTCCCTGGGTCTGGGGCCTCCGAATGTCTTGCATGTTTTCCCCTTTCTCCGCAGGTTTTATCACCCCTGGCCAGTGGAAGTGTAAATTGGCTCGACCACTTTTGGGGCACCTGGGTGGCTCAGTTATTTAAACATCTGACTTCAGCTCCGGTCATGTTCGTGTGGTTCGTGCATCAGAGCCGCATGTGGAGCTCTGCCCTGGCAGTGAGGAGCTTGCTTGGGATTCTCTCTCTTACCCTCTCTCTCTGCCCCTCCCTGACTCCCTTTCTCTCTCTCTCTCTCAAAATAAATAAATAAAAACCTTTAAAAATTTTTTAAAAATAATTTGAAGGAAGTTAGGAAGGAAGGAAAGAAGGAAGAAAAGGGAGGAAGGAAGGAAGGAAGGAAGCAAGGAAGGATGGAAAGGGAGGAAGAAAGGAAGAAAGGAAGGAAGGAAGGAAGGTAGGAAGGAAGGAAGGAAGGAAGGAAAGGGAGGAAGGAAAGAGAAAGAAAGAAGTTGGTTCAACCACTTTGGAAAACTGATGGCAGTATTTATTAAGCATTTACTAAACTAAGCATACGCTTACCCTGACGATTCCCTTTTCAGTATCTATTCAATTTAAAGGGCGGGCCTACGCCGGCCCACTCCATCTTGTTCTGTGTCCTTCACCTAGACCACGTCTCCTCCCCTTGAGTAACCTCCCGCTCACCCATTCAAACTTCCTGATCAAAACACGCCCAGCGACCTGCATAACAGGACTCTGACCCTTCCCCAGCCAATCGGCCGAGGCCACGCCCCTTCCCCAGCCAATCGGCTGCCCCTAGACCCCTATAAAACCTTTGTGCTCTCTCTCCCTGGTATCTCACCGCTGTGTCGGTGCAGGTAGGGGATTGAGCTCGAGCTAGCTAGCTCGAATAAAGGCTCTTTTGCTTTTGCATCGGACTCGGCTCCCTGGTGGTCTTTGGGGATCATGAATTCTGGGCATAACACAATCACTTACATCTAACCTTTCCCAGAAATAACTGAAATAACTTGCAACCCACCATGTTGATGTGTTCATTAGCCTTCCTTCCTATTTTAGTGGAATCTCACAGGTGAAAATAAGATACACTATTTCCATGATATAAGCTATAGCAAATTGAGGACCTCAGGATTAGTATTAATCGTTTTGTAACAAATTATCTTATTTATAATTTGAATCAAATTCTGAATAAGTCTACATATTGTGACTATTCTGATACGTCTATGCCTATTTTGAAATCTCTTTAAGTTATTCTGTTTCTACTCTGTTCTTTTTTCATGCAATTTATTAGTTGAAGGAACTGGTGTTTTGTCCTATAGAGCTTCTGACCATATGAAGTTTTTTTTTAATGTTTATTTTTGAGAGGGGGGAGCGGCAAAGAGAGAGGGGGACGGGGCAGACAGAGGATTCAAATCATGCTTGGTGTTGTCGGTGCAGAGCCCAATGTGAGGCTCCAACCCACATACCGTGAGATCATGACCTGAGCCGAAGTTGAACACTAACCGACTGAGACACCCAGGTGCCCCCAAGAAATATTTTTAAAATAATATACATCATAGGGGCGACTGGGTGACTCGGTTAAGCATCCAACTTCAGCTCAGGCCATGATCTCACCATTCATGAGTTTGAGCCCCACATCGGGCTCTGGGCTGACAGCTCAGGGCCTGGAGCCTGCTTGCGATTCTGTGTCTCCCTCTCTCTCTCTGCCCCTCCCCCACTCACACTTTGTCTCTCTCAAAAAGTAAATAAACATTCAAAAAGTAATATACAGGGCGCCTGGGTGGCGCAGTCGGTTAAGCGTCCGACGTCAGCCAGGTAACGAACTCGCGGTCTGTGAGTTCGAGCCCCGCGTCTGGCTCTGGGCTGATGGCTCAGAGCCTGGAGGCTGTTTCCGATTCTGTGTCTCCCTCTCTTTCTGCCCCTCCCCCGTTCATGCTCTGTCTCTGTCCCAAAAATAAATAAACGTTGAAAAAAAAATTAAAAAAAAAAAAGTAATATACAGCATAAATTCATGCTGATACTTCAAACTACAGTTTTTACTTAAATTCTTTAATCTTATTTGTGTGTCTTACCCCAAATGGAGAATCCCAGTTCTCAATAACCTTCCTAATGACATAATTAGAATATTACATAATAAAACATGTCGTTTATCCCAGAACACAGTCACGATAGCCTGAGAATAGCACTACCACTCATAACGTCACAGAAATTTGTTCATTTATTTATGTAGTTCTTCAATTTAATGTTTTTGAGTTACTTAGCATAGATTCTCTCTGGCACTGTGCTACCAACTGCCGACATATGTAGGCTCATTTGTTTTAACTTATTTTCATTTTTAGGGATGGCCTTTTTAATATTTAATTTTTTAAATGATAGGTAAAAAGGTCACTCCCTTCCAAAGTCACATCTACAACACAAAATATAATCAAGTAAGTCTGATTTCTATCGCTGCCTCGTCCGTATCATTCTCTCCTGCTCCCATAAGTAACCGTTTAGAACAAATTCTATGCCTTTCCTTGCCGTTATGTTTTTTTCAGTTTTCTAGCATACACACATATATTTCTCCCCCACCCCCTTAGAGAATAAGTAATCTACTAAAACATTTCCATGAAACTTAATCTTTTATGGAACAACCAGTTCTGGAGAGCACCCCACCGCAGTATTAAAAGGTGATCACATTCTGTTTGGCACCTTGAATGTAACAAGCAATAGATATTTGGGTTTTTTTCCATCTAGTGCTTTACAAATGACCCTGCCACGAACTATATGGCACGTACATACGTTTATAGTTTTACCAGTGATTCCTTTGGATAGATCTTGAGAAGTTGGATTTATTGGTCAATATATATGTAATTGCGGTAAATATTGCTAAATTCTTCTTTACAGTGCTCTTACAATTTGTATTCTCCGGTGGTGTTTGGGATTGCCTGTCTCCTCCAGCCTCGCCAACCTCGTAGGTTGACCAACTTCCGGATTTTTCCAATCTGGCAAGTGAGGAATAGGATTTTAGCATAGGTTTGAGTTTCTCTTATTGTGAGAAGTGCTTTTCATACGCTGAACATCCATTTTGCATTTCTTTTGCTTTGAGCTGTCTGATGACTTATCTAGCCCATTCTTTTGTGGAGGAATTTTGGCATTTTTTTCTATCTTTAGAACCTAATTATATAGGAATATTAGCTATCTGTGATATAAGTTACAAATATTTTTTCCAAGTTTGTCATTTTTTGAACTGTAAAAAAAACCTCTAATTAAAAGAAGAAAGTTTTAGTTTATGTATATATATTTTTGGTTGTCCTATAAAATCACTTAATCTATATTTTTCCATATTGTTCCTGGATTCTGATTAATCATTAATGAACTTTTCCTCATTCACAGGCGACAGGAGAACTCACCCTTGTTTTTTACTTGTTTTATTTTTAAATACTTGAGTTTTTTTTTTCCTGTTTGTACCTTGAAATCCATTTGATTTTCTTCTGTCATAGAGGCTGCTGTCAAAAAGTCTAATGTCTGTCTGATTTTTCTATTACTTAAAAGCAACTTATGGGGCGCCTGGGTGGCGCAGTCAGTTAAGCGTCCGACTTCAGCCAGGTCACGATCTCGCGGTCCCTGAGTTCGAGCCCCGCGTCAGGCTCTGGGCTGATGGCTCGGAGCCTGTTTCCGATTCTGTGTCTCCCTCTCTCTCTGCCCCTCCCCCGTTCATGCTCTGTCTCTCTCTGTCCCCCCCAAAAAAAAAAAAAAAAAAAAAAAAAAGCAACTTACTATTCTTCCTTGGAAGTTCAATAGTTTTACTAGAAAAATGCCTCAGTTTGGACCTTTGTTATCCAGCGTTGTCCACTTTTCCCAAGTAGACGGTGTGCCTATTCAAAATGGAATTTCAGTCAACATTCAAGGTCTGCTGAGTAAGTACATCGGAGGAGTAGACTTACGGAGTCATAGGGTATGCACATCAAGCTTTAGTAAATACCCTCAGTTTTCCCAAGTGGTTGAACCTATCTGCATTTCAACCGGTGCTGTGGGAGAGTTCCGATGGCCCCACCTCCTCCCCAACACTACGTATCTCCACCTGGTCCATTCTACCTCTGGGGATGCCTGCACAGCCGTATCTCGTGGTTTGAATCTGCATTTCCCTGATGACTAAAGAATCTGGGCACATCTTCATACCTTTCTTTCACTATTTGGATACAGCCCTGTCCCCTACCCCCCCCCCCCCCATGATGTAAGTTACAAATATTCTCCTAAGTTTGTCATCTTTAAACTCTAGTTATTGATAAAGTTTTGGGGTGATGGTGGGGTGGTCCGAAGCTGATGGCCACGAAAGGATTCTTGAAGACGTCTTTGGTGCAACAAAAGGTGATTTTAAAATTTTTTTTTTTTTTCAACATTTATTTATTTTTGGGACAGAGAGAGACAGAGCATGAACGGGGGAGGGGCAGAGAGAGAGGGGGAGACACAGAATCGGAAACAGGCTCCAGGCTCCGAGCCATCAGCCCAGAGCCGGATGTGGGGCTCGAACTCACGGACCGCGAGATCGTGACCTGGCTGAAGTCGGACGCTTAACCGACTGCGCCACCCAGGCGCCCCAAAAGGTGATTTTATTAAAGCAGGAAGGGCTGCACTGGGGTTGTGGACAGTGACCAGTTATGAAGGTGGGAAAGGTAAAGTCAAAAGATAGGCCTCCAGAAGGACTTTGATATGTGAAAGAGGACTCCTAAGCTACTTGAAGCCTTGCTATTGTCAACCTAAGGTTGTTCTCCCTCTAGTAAGGCTTTCACATTAGGACGGTAAGGGGTCCCTGGAGAAATGTTCTACTCTGTATTCGCCTCAAGTATTTGTCCGTGGTCTGCAGGTGATAAGGAAATTTAATTTTACCTGCCATTTTTTTTCTTGCCTTTGTTCCCCATATCACTGTAGAGGGGTGATGTTGGGGCTCCGGGAAACCAAGTCTATGGGTTTCTGGAGATTAGGCTATTGATAAGATGCCTTTTTCTTGTAATTTAGGAAGATATTTGTAAACTGATAGAGACTCACATCCTTTATGACTGTGGTGTCTATCAGTTAACCATTGGTTTTCTCTCTTTTCCTTTGTCCTAGGGCAGCCAGGAGTGCCTGGGGAATATCACACACATCCCATCCCACCCTGGGGGTGGGGGTGGGGTGGGGTTGGGGGTTGGGGGGTTGGGGGGGTTGCTAGCTTGTATTTTTGCCCTCAGCCTGCCTCATGCTCCCTTATCAATTATGATGGCTTTTGTAAAAAAAAAAAAAAAAAAAAAAAAAAAAAAAGAAAAGAAAGAAAAAGAAAAAAGGGAAAGTTTTAGTTTTTATATATATTTTTGCTTTTTACAAATTTATTTGGTGGTTTTGCTCTCTGTAGTTTCAGTCACCTGTGGTCAATCATGGTCCAGAAACAGATGATCCTCTTTCTGGTGAATGGTGAGAAAGTCTGTAACAGCCTAAAATTACATCACAGCATCTGCATTTTTCACCTCCTTTCATTTTATCATCTCACATCATCACAAGAAGGATGAGGTACAGCGTAATATGAGATATTGAGAGAGAGAGACCACATTCACATAACTTTTATTGCAGTATGTTGTTATAATTATTCTATGTTATTATTAGGTGGTGGTGTTCATCTCTTACTGACCTAATTTATAAATTATCCAAGGTATGTATGGGATAAACGTGATATACATAGGGTTCGGTGCTATCTGAGGTTTGAGACATCAGCTAGGAATCTTAGCGTGTTCCCCTGTGGACAAGGAGAGCCACCTGTAATTCTCCTTTGTGAAGTGTTTATTCAACTTTTTGCCATTTTTTTCCCTATGTGAATTACCCTGGCTTTCTTTCATTGCATTATAGAACGTCCTTACGCATAATCTGCATATGAATCACCTGTCAGAGATATGGATGGCAAGCATCTTTCCCATGTTATGACTTGCCTTTTTACTTCTTATGACTTGCCAATGATGTCTTTCAATGAAAAGAAACTCTAAATTTTAACGCAGTGCAATTTATTGCTTTTCTACTTGTTTTAGGATGGAGACGAGGGTCAGAATAGCTTCACAGCTATTGTTCTTGCAAAGCGATTAACAAACACGGCTTTGCATTTTGAATGCTTTGTATTCTCCTTTTTAACACTGGTGTCTAAACCTTCTGCCTCCTTCACCCTTTTCTCCATGCTGCATTCGATTTCATTTCCAGTCATAGCAGTTTTTAACTTATGGGGAGGCGGAGGGGGGGGACTTTGTCCTAAAAGGAAGCTTCGGTCTATTGGTTTTGAGATTTGAGTGTTCATAGTACCGAGATGGCTCCAGCTCGCTCAGACCTTACCAGGCACTCGCCTAAAAATTGAAATGTGCAAAAGTCCCTGCTAGTCTCAAGGACTGCCATACCTCTGAGTACTTTTTGGAAATTTGAGTTGAGTTGTTTGGTTCGTTAGGTTTTTTTGTTCTTTTTTTTTTTTTTTATCTCAGATCCATCGGATGTCCCATGCCTACTTTGCTGATATCATGTAGGTCTTGAAACTGTCAAGTGTGTCCTCACCCATTTATATGTTGAAGTTCATGGGGATGTCATGTTACCTACTTTGGGTGACTTCTGTTATAGATAGGATTTGGTTATGCTTGCCTTCATGAAATGATTTGGAAAGATTATATATGTGTATAATATATATAGTCTTCATCATCTTCCCTGAATTTCTCTCACTACAGTTATTATCCTCATCGGGCAGAGGGGGAGCCAAGCCCTTAGAGAATCTTGGTCAAAGCCAAATAATGGAAACATGTGGATTAAGAATCAAGCCTATCTCTACGAACTCTAAGGTTTTAATACCTTGTACTTCTACTTACATTTTTACTTCCTCCATTCTATGGCCTACTTATATTATTTATATTATTGATTGATTGATTGATCGATATTTTATTTTTAAGTAATCTCTACACCCAATGGGGGGCTCAAACTCACAGCCCTGACTGAGATCAAGAATCGCATGTTCTACTGACTAAGCCAGACAGGCACTCTTATTTCTCCTTATTTTCATCTAATTAAAAAAAAAATTCCTGTCTGGCATGTTTCAGAAAGTATATAATATTTTAATAATCTTGTATAAACATATAATTTATAAATAAATAAAACGAAATTATTGGAAGCTGTTCAAAATACCTTAACTGCTCAGTATTCACAGGGTTTGTTGTTTTTTTTTTAATGTAAAGATCTAGTAACTTAATCAGGGTGTATTAAACTATGTAATAGGAAGTTTGAGTACTTGCTATCATGAAGAAAATAAGAATCCTGACAACAAAGATCCATTTTCATCTTCTTTATAATAGCCAGTTGTTATAATGTGAGGAAAGACAATGAAAATACATGAGAAATTATAAACAAGTGTTTTCATATTGTGGATTCTGATGCTGTAGATATCCAAATTTCGTATGCAACCGAAAATACAAATTACTGAAGTTTCGTATCACATTAGCTGAATTGGGAAAACAACATCTATTTGGAGAGATAAACATTTGATGGAAATTGGCTCAACACTACACACCAGGCTATTTTTTCCCTTCTTTCACTGTTGCTTAAAAGTATAATAAAGGGATGTACAGTGAGAATGCCTGGAAGAATAAAGTCTCCCAGAATCATTAAACAACACCAGTTGGATCATAAGCAGAAATATTCAGTGAGGTTTAATTTGGAGGCAGGGTTTCCTTTTTAGGTCAAAAATGATAGGATGCATTAAAGAGACTCCTTTGTGTTGGTTGCTATGGCTGT
Organism: Prionailurus bengalensis; assembly: GCF_016509475.1. Classification (NCBI taxonomy): domain Eukaryota; kingdom Metazoa; phylum Chordata; class Mammalia; order Carnivora; family Felidae; genus Prionailurus; species Prionailurus bengalensis. The sequence continues at coordinate 13,419,904 of NC_057355.1, forward strand.
TATAACAAATTACCAGAAATTTAGCGTCTTGTTTAGACATATTTGGGGGCACCTGGGTGGCTCACTCGGTTGAGCATCCGACTCTTGATTTCAGCTCACGTCATGATCCCAGGGTCCTGGGATCGAGCCCTGCATCGGGCTCCATGCTGAGTGTGGAACCTGCTTAAGGTTCTCTCCCTCTCTCCCTCTGCCCCTCTTCCCCGCTTGCATTTTCTCTCTCTCTCTTAAGTTAAAAAAATATAATAAAACATTTGGGGGCACCTGGATGGCTCAGTGGGTTAAGCGTCTGACTTTAGCTCAGGTCACAATCTCACAGTTCATGAGTTCAAGCCCCGCGTCGGGCTCTGTGCTGACAGCTCAGAGCCTGGAGCCTTCTTCAGATTCTGTGTCTCCCTCTCTCTCTCTGCCCCTCTCTGGCTCACGCTCTGTCTCTTTCTCTCAAAAATAAATAAACGTTAAAAATATATGTATAATAATATTTTTAAAAAAGCAGGACAAATTTGCCTTATAGTTCTAGAAATCGGAAGTCCCGAATGATCCCACTTGGCTAAAACCAAGTTATCAACAGGACTACATTGTTTTTTAGAAGCTCCGGGGCAAAATTGGTTTTCTTGCATTTCCCAGCTTCTAGAGGCCACTCCCACACCCTGGCTCCCGACCCCTCCTCTATCTTCAAAGCCAGCAATGTTGTGCAGAGTCCTTCTCATTCTACCTTCCTCTGGTTTTTTCCAATTCCCTATTCCATGTGCAAGGACTTTAAAACACTCTGTGTGTGTGTGTGTGTGTGTGTGTGTGTATTCCTATGAACAGCAACCTTGACTCCCCTTTGCCATGTAGCCTAACATAGTCACAGGTCCAGGAATTAGGATGTGGACCTCCATAATGGGTCATTATTCTGCCTACCACACTTCCTAAGGTTTTCTAACCTAAATTGACAAATTCTGATAGAAGCACATTTCTCTCTTGTTTTTTGAGGGGATTCCGTCATCCATATTTATTTTCAAAGCAGAATATCTTTTTCTTTTTTTAATTTTGTTAATGTTTTATTTATTTTTGAGAGAGAGAAAGAGAGAGAGAGAGAGAGAGAGAGAGAGCGGGGGAGGGGCAGAGAGACAGAGGGAGGCACAGAATCTGAAGCAGGCTCCAGGCTCTGAGCTGTCGACACAGAGCCGGACGCGGGGCTCGGACCCACACACCACGAGGTCATGACCCAAGGCCGAAGTTGGTCCCTTAACCGACTGAGCCACCCAGGCACCCCAAAGCAGAATTTCTTATGCTCGTGTCGATTAAGCCCATGCCTTCACATGGGCAAGTGCATGCGCACATATATACATACACACAGGCCTGCTTTATTTAGATCACTGAAAAAACAATAGTACATGAAAAAAAAACCACATCCTATTTATAACGAGAACGTGTCTTAATCGAGTCTCGAATGCAGTGTGGGAGGATATCAAGAGAATCAAACTAAGAATCAGAAAATCGATGTTCTCCACCCGATTCTGCCCTTTTGTAAACTTTAACGTGAAAGGTTCGTAGTAGCAGCACTTGAAAGAGCTGTGTAGACAGTCATGGGCATTTAGTTATCTTAGAGGTATTCCCCATCATTAAAACTCCATTAAGGAGGCTCCCAGCCAACTAATGGTCAGGTCCCGAGGTAAAGAACTGAAGGAAGATAATCCTGTTGTAAATTGAACCGAGAAGGAAATGCTTTCCTATGGCAAAGCCAGGATGGGAACCAAATAAAAGCCAGAACTCTAAAACTCTAATTCTTGATGTCATGGCTAATACTAACTCTTGAACTGTTGAGTACGAAGGTGCAGTACGTAGTACCTAAATTTCTCCACTAGGGTAATAGGATGAGATACTTAGGAATAGCACCCTACAGACTGGCTTTGTGCGTGAAACGTGTCCAGTTTTCAAGATCCTGGCATTAGATTAGCCTATTTTGTTGTGCAACAACGCTGCCTCAGTGTTCAGCCAAAGCACATGTTGAAACTCGTCATTAGATAGAGTTTCGGCTTCTATTTCCCCAATTTTCGATTTCACACACCCATGTTATGCTTGTCTCCTATCATTTCAGAAAATCCCAAATTGCCAATCGTAATTGCATAATTCTTTTTGAACACGCTGTCAAAACTAGAGGCTTAAATCTAAAAATTCAAGTCCTTTCAATTGATTCGTTTGGGGAATTTGTTCGCTGGATTTGGCCCAAGATTGGATTGAAGTCGTTGATTATCTTAATAGTATACTTAAATTTGAACCACACAGCTTCATTACTTTTGATTCACGCTAGGAAATGATTATGTCGGAACTGGAAACCGTAAAGCTAGAAATTGTACAATAATAGAAATACCACTTAAGCTGTGAGTGGCAGAGGCAGACTTGAACCTTGCTGAAACCTCAAGCCAACAACCAGCGGCATTTCTTTTGTCTCCAAATCTCTTTTCTCTTAAAAAATCAGTGAGCTGCACGGAACTCCGTCCGCCAAAGAGATATCAGGTGCGCGCATTTGGAAGTGCCCGTATGCTTTTCCGCAAACAGACAACAGGTCAGGCTAATGAGAAGTGTTCGCCTGAGGAATTCATCACGTTTTAATAGGTTTGTCATCTTGACGTGAGGGATCACGTTAGTCATCATTTCCCACACAGGTGAATCCTGCACTGGACAGCGGTTTTGCATTCTAATGCTTGATGAATGAAAATTCCACCGCCGGCGTCTACTCATGCCTCCTACTATCATTTAGGACATACATTTGGCCGGGCTCAATTTTGCAGATAATTTTTTTTTTTTTAATGCGAAGACCAGGAGAAAAGTTAACTTCTAGCTGTGTGAACTGAAACCAGTTCGTGCCACTGGGTCTTGCTTTTCTGATTTGTCAAATGGGGGCTTGGTGTGGAGAAAGTCTGGCAATTTCATGCAGATAGAAAGCGATGAGAGAAGAGAGCTAGACCAGCTGTTGAAGCAATTTGGAAAAGCGCGAGGTATTTTCTCTCATTATTGGAAATGAGACATTTTTGTGTCGGATTAGGATAATCCATACTGTTTAATGTATAGATTTCTATATTGTGAAGTAAGTCCAGGTTACATTTGAATTTTCTTTTTCTTTAAGCCTAAAGACCACATGCCTTTATTTTTTTTGTTCTGTTGATGTTAGTCCGTGTTTCAACTCCTCCGGGTTTGAGCTCAGGATGCCAGTGCCCCATGGGCACCCACCTCATTTCCCGCCCACCTGCTACTTCTTCTCTTGGGTCCTATCTACAGCATCCGGGGCCACATGCCCTTCTCTTCCTTGATTTTCTCTCTGGTTATGCTGAAGTATGTCTAGAAACAAACTTCTAAGACAGACTATATAGAAAGTTAAGTAGTGGAGCCTTTTACTGTCTCAAAATGTACTTATTTGGTACTCACCCTTGTCTTAGGTCAAAGGTTCAGTGTTGATTTCACGATACTCCCTTGTTGTAATCTCTGGGAAACTTCTCTGAGTTTCTGTTTCAATCTTTCAATTAATTGTCTAACTTGAGGGGCGCCTGGGTGGCTCAGTCGGTTAAGCAGCCGACTTTGGCTCAGGTCACGATCTCGCGGTCCGTGAGTTCGAGCCCCGCGTCGGGCTCTGTGCTGACAGCTCAGAGCCTGGAGCCTGTTTCAGGTTCTGTGTCTCCCTCTCTCTGACCCTCCCTCGTTCGTGCTCTGTCTCTCTCTGTCTCAAAAATAAATAAACGTTAATTGCCTAATTTGACCAATCACAGTTTAAATTTGTTATTTTTCCCATAGCATATATTTCTGTTGTTGTTGCTGTTGTCGTTGTTGTTGTTGTTGTTTTTCTTCTTTTTCTTCTTCTTCTTCCTATATTCTCAAATCTGAAGGTAATAGAATGTTTTCTGTTTTCAGTTTGTGCTTTTTTTTAACTTGATTTATTTTGAGAGAAAATAGATGAGTGGGGGGAGGGGCAGGGAGAGAGGGAGCGAGAGAGGGAGAGAGAGATGGAGAGAGAATGAGAATCCCAAGCAGGCCCCACGCTGTCAGCACCGAGCCCGATGCAGGGCTCAATCACACGAACCATGAGATCGTGACCTGAGCGGAAATCAAGAGTCGGATGCTTAACCGACTGGGCCACCCGGGCACCCCTCTGTTTGTGTTTTTATATGTCTTCCTGAGTCATCTTTTTCTTTCATGTTGGTTCTTCTTTCACATTACTTTTTTCCTCACAGGTCTGTGGATCCATTGGTGATTCGTTTTATTTTGGACCAAAGAACTCGATTGGCCGTTCTAGGCAAGAGCTGCAGTTTTCTCTGCTTAAGGACAAGTAGGTCCTTCTCAGGATAAGTCTGCCTTTGGAAGAAGATCTCTGTCTGGGAAGACTGTGCCCACCGGCAGCATGGGCTTCCGTTCGGGTAGGTAGCGAGTCTGGTCCAGCCGATGGGTCCTTCCAAACGCTGGAGTAAGAAAGACTTTGTTCTGAGCTTGCCGTCACCGCGCTCTGAATGTTGATGTTACTAACAGATGACACTTAGGCTGTTCTAAGTATTTCAAACAGAATAATTATTTAATTCTCAAAACAACTATGTGAGGTAGTGCTATAATTATCCCCCGTCTTACAGATGAAGACAGTGAAGCACAGATAGTTAAGGAAATCGTTCAAGGTCGGAAGCAGTAGACCTGAGCTTTAAATCCAGCCAGGCTGTCTCTGGAGCCTGTGCCCTTGACTGTTACATCTCCTGCCTTAAGAAAAATCCGTTGGTATTCTCACAAGAAGAAATCTTGAATTTTATGGGTCAAGACCATGCTGGCTTGCTGCGAATCCCCCTTCTCCCAGAACCTCTTCTCCTTCATGCCCCTTTGACACCTTGCCAACTTAAAGCTGAGCTTTCTGAGTATCGCCAAGGGCGGAATCTCTCCCTTCTCCAATCCACCTGTGTGGGGACGCCACTGGTGCCATCTCCTATTGGGCATCACCTCTACCCTGCTCTCAGCATGTTCCATTCACCCCCACACTGTTCCCTAGCTCTCGTCTGTGATGACTCCTCCACTCTCTCAGCTCTTTCGCGTTTATTCTCTCTTGCACGATGCTCTAATTTTATTAGCTTCCCGTTAAAGACGAGCCATCCCACCACGTTCAGTTAACCAGGTTTGATGAAACCAACTTAAACCCAACGTTTGGCCCTTACTTACATATTTATCCGTTCACATGATTTAAAAACAACCTGTGTCAATTAACACCACGACATTATTATTCTAAACTAGTAATTAGCTTTGATTAACCCGTGCTAGTCTAGTGATAAAGACAGGAATGTAGTTTATTGTTTCCAACACACCTAGACTTCAAGATGTGGTTTGATACGTCTAGAAGCCTAGGCATAATAACACGTCTGAAGACACTTGTAATTTTATTCGGAAAGGGTCATACTGTAAAATCGTATTCAATTTCGACTCGTTCCTTCCATAATTTTTGAATACCGACTGTGGACCTAAACACTGCGAGAGTCTTAGGATCTCACACGGGAGAAATTCTCTGCCTTTTAAAGCCCCATAATTTTTTGTCACAAAGCTTCATGATAGGTCTATTTCTCAGGTGTTAGAGAGAAGTCCTACAAATAAAATAAAAGCTAATATTTTAAAGTTTAAACTTTCTTATTATTACTTAACAATGAACCAGTGAAGTCAGTCCTTAGACATTTCAAGTCACTGAGTATTATTTTCTCCTAAGAGGGAAGGATCAGTAGAACCGTAGCCAGAAACTTTACTGAAAGTCAATGCCACCTCTTTGCACTTATCAGGGCCAATCTTGCTCTGCATATTTTTGTGGTATTCGCCATGCATTGTTAACGGTGATTGTCATGTAATTAAATCACTGCTCATCACAAGAGCCTGTTTTTATGCTGAGATAAGCATCAGAAGCCTGCTGCAGGACCCCCAGATCAATAAAGATGTTCCCAGTAGGATTACAAAGAGGCTGGGGTTGAGCAGGGCAGCAGAATTAATTAGGAATGATTTCTCTTTTTCTTTCTACTTTCAATATATTTTTTAATTGTTTTTCCATGTTCAATGGACTATGCCCCCCTCTTTTTTTTTTTTTTTTTTAATTCTACACTGATGCTCAGACACTTCTGTCCTGAGATCTGTGAAGGCTGAGCTCTTAATCTTTCTCACTTTTGAGTCATATCCGCAACTGACTTTAGTCCCATTTATCTCTGAGTTTCATCGTTTGGAAAGAAACTTTGGAAGAGAGGTGGCCATCCAGTTTCAGAAAGCTCTTTGAACATTAAAATACAAGCTTTGAACTGCAGGTGGATTTCTTGTTTTAGTTGGCATGCTCTTGAGAAAATATGACATCAAGTTTTTAGAAGTATTAGTGTATTCTACAATGAGACACAACTCAAATCAAATGTGAATTTTGTTTATTTATTTTTAATTAAAAAAAAAATCTTTATTTATTTTTGAGACAGAGACAGCGTGTGAGCAGGGGAGGAGCAGAGAGAGGGGGAGACACAGAATTCAAAGCAGGCTCCAGACCCTGGGCTGTCAGCACAGAGCCTGACACGGGGCTGGAACTCACGAACCGCGAGATCATGACCTGAACCGAAGTCGGACACTCAGCCGACTGAGCCACCCGGGCGCCCCTCAAATGTGAATTTTTTTAAAAAAGAAAACTCCCTGGTCTTCCATTCGCTGCGTGGGACACCTCCTTGGCGAGTGACATGTGAAAGTACCAGGAACGCGAAGGCTCATTTTTTTTTTTTTTTTTAGACGGGAAACGTCGTCTTCTAGCAATAGGTATGTCCCAGTGTAGACGGGGTTGCCGTAACAATGAGAGCTCCTGTATTCCTAATTTCAAGGATTATTAAAATTCCTGGCTGCAGCAAGGGAGACCAGAAAATCAGCAACGGCGCAGCTGCAGGGGGTAGGATTAGTGGGGAAAGAGAGGCGATGGTTTCCAAAGGGTGAAAGGTGATGGGAATATTTCCAGGAATTGAGAAATCTATTATAAAGAAGAGGAGAAAAGAAGGAAATAATCAGATATTTCAGAACACGGGAGAGAAAGTGATCAATTAATGGTGACCCCCCAATGCCCTGATGGTAAGATTCTATTGTCAGGTGGACATGGTCACAGATGGGCCTTGACAGAGCAATAGATGGGTCGAGTGGGGACTTTGATGCTTCTTATATATCCTCTGGTCTTCAATAATTAAATCATGCGTACATTCTTCCAATCAACCCACACTGAGTGCCCACTCGCAGGGGTTGATAGCATTTAAGGGGGCTATAGCACCCCCTTTCCCATCTGAGGTCAGACCAAGGGATAGATGCAGGAGTCAAACAAATGGAGGTGAAAATGTTTTTGTATTACTGCTGCTGAACAATTGAGGCTAAGTTTCTGAATACTGAACCCCAGAATTAAATAGTCAGACCCAGGGGCGCCCGGGTGGCTCAGTCGGTTGAGCGTCCGACTTCGGCTCAGGTCACGATCTCGCGGTTCATGGGTTCGAGCCCCGCGTCGGGCTCTGTGCTGACAGCTCGGAGCCTGGAGCCTGCTTCTGGTTCTGTGTCTCCCTCTCTGCTCCTCCCCTGCTCACACGCTGTCTCTCTCTCAAAAATAAAGATTAAAAGAGTGTTGGATGCCAGAGCCCTCCCCACATGGGGGTATTGTCTGATCCTGTAAGACTCAGGGCAGAAAGGAGCAGAGCCAAAGGCCCACTCGGTGTAGACAGGCAGATCCCAAAGAGAAAGAGGAAGTAGATCCGAGTGGCTAGATCTCCTTCTTCCTCCCTGGAGAGGCATGTTGATAAAGGTGCTGGAGGGAAGTCAGGAGGGCTACTCCAACAGAGCTCTCCTCAGGGCAGTCTCTTGAATAGTGGACTGGGGCAAAGGAGCGTTCCCATTGACTAGGCCAGACACACACCTAGATACCTGCCAGGCCGGAACCGGGTATATAGTTCATGCCTTCCAAGAGCTTTCAGTCCAGTATGGCAAAAGGAGAAGTGTGCAAACAATAGTAACACATGTGAGCAATTTTCTTTTCCAACACGCAGGGTGTGTTGGACAACGTGGACAATAGCTGGCCCCAACCTAGCTTTTATTTATTTATTAACAAAAAAATTTTTTTTAACGTTTATTTATTTTTGAGACACAGAGAGACAGAGCATGAACGGGGGAGGGTCAGAGAGAGAGAGAGGGAGACACAGAATCCGAAACAGGCTCCAGGCCCTGAGCGGTCAGCACAGAGCCCGACGCGGGGCTCGAACTCACGGACCGTGAGATCATGACCTGAGCCGAAGTCGGACGCTTAACCGACTGAGCCACCCAGGCGCCCCCCCCAACCTAGCTCTTAGAAGTATATAATAATACTGTTCCAGAAATACGGTCAATTGCACTCAAAATGTACTACCCTGGAATCCTTAATACGCACACCTGCTTTGATCTGAAATCGCCTTTTCTCCTCTCTCTTGTCCTCTCTCTCCCAGTGACAACCATTCATTTTCAGTGCTTTCCCCACATTGCACCTCTCTAAGGAACATTTTTTGAGCCTCGCAACGATGCGTTACCTTTCCTGCTTTTTTTCTTTCTTAAAACTTTTTCTTTAATGTTGATTTATTTATTTTGAGAGATAGAGAGCGAGCAGGGGCAGGGGGCGGCGCAGAGAGAGAGGGAGACAGAATCCCCTGCAGGCTCCGTGCCGTCAGCACAGAGCCCGATGTGGGGCTCGAACCCATGAACCGTGAGATCATGGCCTGAGCTGAAACCAAGAGTTGGATGCTTAACCAACTGAGCCACCCAGGCGCCCCTACCTTTCCTGCTTTGACGCCTACACGGCCTTGGTTCCTCTGCAATGACTCCATATTGTATCAGAAGAATGCATAGGCTCAGCTCAGCTCTTCTTGAATCGAGACATCCTCATCCCCAAATGTCTGGGGCACCCGGGTGGCTCAGATGGTTAAGCATCCAAGTCTTGATTTCGGCTCAGGTCATGATCTTAGGATTGTGAGATTGGGTCCCATGCTGGGCATGGAGTGTGCTGAAGGCTCTCTCTCTCTCTCTCTCTGTCTCTCTCTCTCTCTGTCTTGGTCTCTGCACCTTCCTCTAAAATAAAATAAAATAAAATAAAATAAAATAAAATAAAATAAAATAATAAAATAAAAATAAATGTCTTCTAACATCTAACACGGAGGCTTTGCAGGTGGACATATAGAAGGGATGTTAAGTTAAATGGAGAGAAGCTAAGCACCCCTCCATTGATGACCGGTCAGGCTTTTACTATCTTCTCAATTCGCGCTGGGTGCTGAGATATCCCTACACCCAAAGAAGGAAGCATCGAACCACACACTTGTGCAACTTCCCCAAGCCCTATGGCTATAGTGCCTTCATTTCTCCACACAGACCTGCAAGGGCCATTTACCATTTCAAGGTATGTAAATCTAGAAGGTGGCAGATGTGTTGTCCAAGGGAATTCGGGTTTTCTGAAAAGTTCCAGAAGAATAAGGAATGCCATTATTTGCTCCCTGTCGTCGTCGCGCCATCCCTACGTTTTGTATTTTTCATAAAACAAAACCTTTTCCCTTCGCAGTAGAAGCTCTGAGTGACCTTCGTGCTGTTTATTGCCTTCCTGGCTGTATTAAAACTCCAAGCTGTGCCGTGGGATTTCTAAAGGACATGGGCCTCAAACCTGCCAACCTATCAATTTAGCGGGGAGAAAAAAAATAAACATGAGTGTGCCTCTCACATGCCTGAGATTGTGTTTGTGACTAACCTTCAGCACAGACCACACTGTTCTCTAACAGGGACCTATTCTCGGAGAGTTTAGATCAACTTTCCCCCGCCCCTAGCCATCTTAGACCTTACCCCCGCTTGCTTTCGTCCCTCAAGGTGGAATTGTCCCTTCCCTGCCCACAAGTAGCTCTTCTCTCCAAGGACGGTGATATAATGTCTAAAGCAAACCACGCCAGCCCACGAGTCCCCAGTAGTGGCTTGGGAGGTGGCTTTCAGTGTAATGAGGTCCCGAAGAAAATTATGCGACAGAGTATACCCTTGGCAACCCTCCAATTTCATATCTGATGCTCTCCACGGGCAATCAGTTTCTTGGTTTGTGTTTGTTTGTTTGTTTATGAGGATTTGGGGCTTTTAAAATTTGATGAATCGAAAAAATACCCTCCCTGGTTCTTTCTTCTGCTTATGGAGTGTTACTCTCTATTGACCGTAGGCAAGAGACCCAAGCAGGACCGGAAGTTTCCTAGGTTTCAGATATAGGCATTGAAGAGAGCTGTTAGATTTTAATCTCAATTTGCCAGGCTGAAAGGGGCTCCTGGCAGCTATCTTGTCTGCCAAGTGGACAAAATCAGCCTGCAGAATCAAATCCAATAGACATGACACTAGGAGATGAGAGGGAGCTATTAGGACCCCCTGGGACCAAAGCAAGGCTCATCCCCAGATATCCCCGTTATCCGATTCAATCATTTCCCCCTCTGCATAATGTACATCGTGTTGGGATTCTGTCACTATGACATGAATCTTGACTAATGCAGATGATAATGCAAAAGTGCTTTCTCCTGCTAATTTACAGATCTTTGACTACATATAATACTGAGCATTAATTCGTGCTTCCTGGATATTTCTATTTCTTCCTTAATAATTTCTGCATGGTCTTCGCCCATATTTGACAATTTTCTTTTTGTTTTGTAATAGCTTTGTATATACTTAGAGTATTAGTCTCTTTTCTGTCATATGTGTAGCAAATATTTTTTTCCCCAATTGTCATGTTTTTTGACTTTGATAGGTTTTCTTGGCGAATAAATGTTTCTTTTTTTCTCTTCTGCATTCTGCCTTTGGCATTATGCTTTAAAAAGTCCTTCCTAATTCAACATTGTTTTTCAAGTGAGCAGGCAGAATAAAATTTGAAAATCAATAGCATTCGTCCATACTTGGAGTAAGCATTCAGAAAAGGAAATAAAAATTATGATACCTTTTAAAATAGCAACCAAAGCTCTAAAGTGTCTGGGTTTTACCTAATAAAGAATAAGCAAGCTTGTATGAAGAAAACCCTAACAGAATTGGAGGACACACACACAAAAAATAAAGGTTAGATTAAAGAAAGAGGTATTCTTTGATGGGAAAATTTAATAAGAAACTTAAGATGAGTTCATATCTACTTAAGGGGTATAAATGGTAGGTGTTTTCTTTTTTGTTTCTAAGTTCATTTTGAGGGGAAGAGGCAGAGAGAGAGGGAGAGAGAGAATCCCAAGCAGGCTCCATGCTGTCGGCACAGAGGCTGATGCGGGGATCAATCTCAGGAATCATGAGATCATGACCTGAACTGAAACTGAGTCAGATGCTTAAACAACTGAGCCACCCAGCTAATCCTTTCTTCTTTTTTTTTTTTAAGTTTATTTATTTATTTTGAGAGAGAGAGAGAGAGAAAGAGAGAGAAGGAAATGGTAGGTGTTTTTTGTTGTTATTCTTTTAACATTTATTCATTCTTGAGAGACAGAGAGACAGAGCATGAGTCGGGGAGGGGCAGACAGAGAAGGAGACACAGAACCTGAAGCAGGCACCAGGCTCTGAGCTGTCAGCACAGTCACCACAGACTGCAAGATCATGACCTGAGTAGAAGTCAGACGCTTAGCCAACTGAGCCACCCAGGCGCCCCTAAGTGGTAGGTGTTTTGAAAGGGCTTCTCACCGTGTTAGCATTTCAGATGCTCACTAACCCTAAGGGGGAATGCTATTAACAACATCAGAGTGGATGCTGGGTGGGGTTGGAGTGTATGAAGCCAGAGAAGTAGAATGGGAATGAAGACAGGGAGAAAAATCAAAAAAAAAGATGGGAGAATGTGTTTTTACAGACTGATGGATGACAGTCATGAACTAAGGAGTATTTTTTTTTAATTTTTTTTTTTTAACGTTTATTTATTTTTGGGACAGAGAGAGACAGAGCATGAATGGGGGAGGGGCAGAGAGAGAGGGAGACACAGAATCGGAAGCAGGCTCCAGGCTCCGAGCCATCAGCCCAGAGCCCGACGCGGGGCTCGAACTCACGGACCGTGAGATCGTGACCTGAGCCGAAGTCGGATGCCCAACCGACTGCGCCACCCAGGCGCCCCTATCAATCTTCATTTTAAACAGTTCCAGGCTATCTGTCCCAGCTTCTTCTACCTAAACGTTCAGAAGATTTTTTTTTTTCCATGCTCGAAAATATCCTACTGCGATTTCATTATATTCGTAAACTATTTGTGGATGATTTACAATCTTTGCGATACTAATCTGTCAATATGTGAACATGACATAATATTTTACAGCTTTAACTTTTTTTTTTACTGTTTATTTACTTTTGAGAGACAGAGAGAGACAGAGCACGAGTGGGGGAGGGACAGAGAGAGAGGGAGACACAGAATCCGAAGCAGGCTCCAGGCTGAGCTGTCAGCACAGAGCCCAGTGTGGGGCTCGAACCCATGAACTGTGAAATCATGAGCTGAGCCGAGGTTGGATGCTTAACCGATTGAGCCACCCAGGTGCCCCTATAGTATTGTTTTTTTTTACCTCATACGAATTCTACTCAGTTCCTATGAGGATTATTTACCCTTTATTTTATATTTTTGGTTGCAACTGGGTGCAATCTTTTTGGAAAGGAGGGATCCTTTTCTTATTCTGTTTTCAAAGTAGGTACATATCTTGCTGGTATTTTCTATGTTTTTAAAATGTATTTAAATCAAGCGTTTGTTCTAATTAATAGATCTCACTAACTTTTCTAGGTAGGCAGTCATGTAATCTATGGACAACTTATTCTTTTAATTTTTTTTAATATTTATTTCTTTTTGGGAGAGAGACAGAGACAGAGAGTGAGCAGGGGAGGGGCAGAGAGAGAAGGAGACACAGAATCCGAAGCAGGCCCCAGGCCCTGAGCTGTCAGCACAGAGCCCCACGTGGGGCCCGAACTCACAAACCAGGAGACCATGACCTGAGGGGAAGTCGGACACCTGACTGAGCCACCCAGGCGCCCCCGGGGCAACTTATTCTTTATCCCTTTCATTATTAGAACTATTATTGCATTTTCATATTTTATCTCATCAGTTATTATTTACACAATAATTTTAAATAATAATAATCAAATGAGATAATTTCATTATGTTTGTCGTCCCAAAGATAATTTATTTGTTCATCATTAAGCATGATGCAGTTACTACTGGGGCATAGATTCATTTTCATGCTAAAAAGCAATTTTTAGAGGCGCCTGGGTGGCTCAGTCAGTTAAGCATCGGATTCTTTATTTCAGCTTAGGCCCCACAACCGGGTGGAACCTACATGGGATTCTCTGTGTCTCTCTCTCTCTGTCCCTCTGCACCTCTCCCCTTCTCTCTCTCTCAATATAAATAAATAAACATTGAAAAAGCAATTTGTATCCCTTTTACAAAGAAATTTTGTATAAAAAAATGGTATTCAATTTTATTAAAGGTGCTTGAATCCTCAATACAAGAATTAGAAAGAACATGATTTGGGGGCCACAGTCTTGACCGTTCCAATCTGAGCGACCTCATGGACACCTTTTCTCTGATGACGATGTCGGGATCCACACAAAACACCACTGGCTATTAGCTTCGCTTACTTTTCCTGGCCTGCAAACCAAGTTCACTGGTTCATCGGACGCTTTGCCGCATGCTGGTCTCTTCATTATGTTTTTCCTCTGATTTGGCTACGATTTAGGAAAGGGCCGCACCTCAGATGTTCGTTTTGCAAATAAGGTGGCTGAAGGAAAAAAAAAAAAAGTGATGTTAAGTGTCACATTTCGGAGATACTTGGGCTTCTTCTTCACTCTGAGATAGAAATGTATCTTCCAATTTGCTCGGCCGTCTAAGCTCCTGCAACATTAAATGTGAACATTTCCGTGAAAAGTAAGTGATTTTTTTTTTTTTTTTTTTTTTGCTGGCTTTGTGTTCCTCTTTGTTAATCTGCTCATGTGGCCAAAAATTACACAGAAAATTATTGCGAGAGCTACAGCTCTTGGAGCATTTTTGTCCCAGGGAATGGATTCCCTTTTCTTCCTTATTATGAAGAGTATTGAGTGTGTGTATGTGTGTGTGTGTGTGTGTGTGTGAGTGTGTGCGTGTCTGTAGATGCATTTTGAAGCAAAAACTAAATCACAAGAGCCATCCCACAAAGGCCATCCTGCCAGGGCCCACAGTTGCATGGACCCATCTCTCTCTCCTCCCCCCACCCCACCTCTCTCTCCTCCCCCCACCCCACCTCATCTCCACCTCCCAACCCTGCAAGTAACTGGCAGTGCTCTCCCCCTCCTCCCTGGGCCTCTGTTATCCCAGCGGCCGCCGCAAACTCATTCCTCACTTTCACCCAACTGATTTCTGTTTGCCGAGGAGCTTTCCGAGGCCAGGCGCTGCCTGAGAAGCAAGCCTGCTTCCTTCCACGGTCAGGGGGCTTTTAGAAATAACACCCTCCTCGGAGGAAGTCAGAACAGCAACAGGAAAATAAGTAAAACCTATTATAAAACAGTTGTCCCAGAACTTGGGCACGGCGCTGGGTGGAGATCGATATACTTGTGAAGGTTAAATCTATTTTCACACTGTGTTCTATTTCACAGTTTAATGGTGTTTTAATGTGTCTGTCACCGAGCCCCTTCATGTTATGCAGGTAGGGCCTTTACAAAGGAGAAAGAACCCGGCTTTTCAAGCTTCGCTGTAACATCTTATTTACCAGCTGCGATCTGACATTTTCTTTTCCCTTCCAGAGCGACGGCGGGGTCTGGCTCTCCCTCTCAACCCCTCTGGCTCCCCTTCCAATCCTCATTTGTACTCCTAATTTTGCAAGGAGGCAGAGTTGAGACCCTGAGAGAGACTCTTAGGTATCTCTCTGAAAAGCTCTCCGGCATAGTTAGCCGTATTTAAGAAGAAGGTAACTAAGACCTTTCTGATTCGTCCTCCCCGTGTCCTCAGTTGGCTTCCTACATTGTGTGGGGGATCCCAGCTCGTTCTGGCCAAGCTCACTGCCCTCCGTCTCCCGCTGGGGTTTCCTGCTCAGCCCCCAACTTTGTCTCTCTCTCTCCACCTTACCCGTCAGTGAGCACGTGGTCAGGGGTCTCGCTTTGCTTCCCCACCCTCATGAGAGAAATCCTGACTATCCTTGCCCCCGAAGAGATCTTTCCTTCCACCTTGACACAAGTCAGCCATGGGAACTGTGTTAGTTTTTCCCAGGGCTGTTGTAAGTAAGTGCTGTAAACTTGGTGGCGTAAAGGTAACAGAAATGTGTCCCCTCGCAGATGTGGAGGCTGGAAGTCTGAAATCGAGAGCAGGCAGGGCCACGGTCTCTCTGAAGGCTCTACGGGAGCCTTTCAATTAACTTCTAGTGTTACGGGAAATCCTTGGCTCTCCTTGGTTTGTGGACACCTCCCTCCCACCTCTGTCTTTCTCATTATACGGTGTTCTCCCAATGCATTCTCTTCTTATGAGGATACCATTCATGTTGTATGAAGGGCCAGCCTACTCTACCATGACCCCATCTTAACTAATTGCATCTGCGATGGTCTTATTTCCAAAACGTGGTCACAGGCTGAGGTCCTAGGAAGGATGTGAACTTGGGGAAACGCTATATGTGATGGTTAATTTTATGCATCAACTTGACTGGGCCTCGGAGCCCACCTTTCTGGTCAAATATCGTTCTGAATGTTCCTGCGAGAGTGTTTTTGATGAGATTACCAGTTAAATCTGTGGACTTTGAGTAAAACTGATTGCCGTCCATAATGTGGGTAGGCCACATCTAATCAGTTGAAGGCCCAAATGGAACAAAGGCCTGCTGTCCTCCAGGCAAGAGCAAATCCTGCTAGCTGACTGACTTCAGACTTAAACTGCATGATTAGCTCTTCCTGAGTCTCCAGCCTTCAAATCACCCTGCAGATTTGGGACTTGACAACCTCCATAACTGCATGAGCCAATTCCCTAAATCTTTCTCCCTATTTATACACACACACACACACACACACTGGCACACTGGTTCTGTTTCTCTGGAGAACCCTGGCTAATATATTATCTAACCCAGTACAGCCCTGTAGATAAAGTATATAGAAAGTGTCCTGTGGGAAAACACATATTATTTAATTATGCTCGATAAGGAACTGACAGAATTTAGGCACTCAGATTTCTGGGTTAGAGTAATGGAACCAGCATGACATCTCCCTGTTTGTCATGAATTCCAAATGGCTGGGTTTTCAGTGGAATTCAAATTATAGGGAGGGGAGGGCACCTTGACTAGGTATAGCTTATAGCAGAAATTTCCAAAGGATGGTCCTTGGGGATATCTGAGACTGTTGCAGAGGATCCACAGAATTAAAACTATTGTCATAATGATAGGGTTTTTTTGCTTATTTTAATTGAAATTGACCTTTAAAATTTTTTAAAAATATTTATTTACTTGTGAGAGAGAGAGACAGAACATGAGCGGGGGAGCGGCAGAGAGAGGGAGACACAGATCTAAAGCAAGCTCCAGGCTCTGAGGTGTCAGCATAGAACCTGATGCAGGACTTGAACTCTCGAACTGCAAGATCATGACCTGAGCTGAAGTTGGACGCTTAACCAACTGAGCCACCTAGGTGCCCTTTGAATTGACCTTTAAACTGATGAAACCGACGTGTAATGTGTCTGAGCATGAGTCAATGCATTCCCCCCTGTCCCCAGGCATTGTTTCTTTACTAAAGTGGACTTTCAGGGCAATAAAAGCCAGTTTTATTTGAGAATGCCATTAGGAGAGCAATGAAAATTAATAATTGCGTTAATTCTGACATTTTTTGTTGTGGCAGAATCAGAAGTTTACCCGAAGCAGTTTTGTGTCTTATCAGGTATGATGGTTACCTGGAAGAAAAGGCCTTGTGTGATTGAGTTGCTAGCTGAACTAGCCACTTTTTTCATGGAACAGTATTTTTACTTGACAGAACAATTAACAAAGTGTACTTACTCAGACTTAGGCACTTGGCAAACATTTTCTTGAAAGTGAATGACGTGAGTCTGTCACTTAAAGGTAAATGAGAGTATTTGTTACAAATGATGAAAGGCAGACTTTCAAAAGAAAATTAGAATTTTAGGGGTGCCTGGGTGGCTCAGTCAGTTAAGCCTTCAGTTCAGGCCATGATCTTTCAGTCTGTGAGTTCGAGCCCCACGTCAGGCTCTGTGCTGACAGCTCAGAGCGTGGAGCCTGCTTCCCATTCTGTGTCTCCCTCTCTCTCTGCCCCTCCCCTGCTCACCCTATGTCTCCCTCTTCCTCTCTCAAAAATAAACAAACATTTAAAAACATTAAAAAAAAAGAAAATTAGAATTTTAGAGAACTTGTGTCTGCCATTATGAGCTTAACAGCTCTCTTATGAGGCTCACAGTGATGTTGATTGTTGATGAACATGATTATTACTGTATCATGAAACATATCAAGATTTAGAATGTTTGCCTAACACAGTGAACTATTGTTTTCCAAATGACAAAGGCAAGATATTACAAAAATCACATGTGAGTAATAGATCCATTCAAACAAAAAGACGAACTAATGTATGTTAATGTTCATTCATATAATTTCAGATTCCACATTGCAACTCACCTTTAAAAATTATTACTTGTCAAGTTTTGGTGTAATATGATAAAAGAATACCTATAATTATCAAACAGGCTATTACAATACTCTTTCCTTTTCTAACCAGACAGATGGTGAGACCAAACATTCATCATATTCTTGAACCAAAACAATATATTGTAATAGGCTGAATACAGATGGAGGTGGAAGCCCCAGTTGTCTTCTATTAAACCAGACACTAAAGAGTTTAGCAAAAAATGTAAAACAGTGCTACACTCCTCATTAATTATTTGAAAATACAAATATGCTATTTATTTTAACATGTAGTAGATTTGTTATTATTTTAGATGGAGACATAACTACTCATAAAAATTCCCAATTTTAATTTCCAATACAGCAAATATTGATATAACCCATATAAACAAAAGCTCTTTGGAATCCCCCCCCTCAAATTTTAGGGTGCCTGGGGGCTCAGTTGGTTAAGAGTCCAACTCGTGACTTCAGCTCATGTCATGATCTCATGGTTCATGGGTTCCAGCCACACCAGGGCTCCATGCTAATAGTGCAGAGCTTGCTTGGGAATGGTAAGGACTTTCAAATAATTGAATCAGGCCCACCAAGATTATCTATTACAGCTCGAAGACAGATTTTCTAGGATTATCTCCTTTGCTTCAAGTGAACAGATTATGGGATTTAATGACATTGACAAAATAACTTCATGGCAACACAGATTTTAGTATAAACAAATAAATGAAAGCTATTGTCTAATCAAATTGACACATAGAAAAAGACCATCACAGTCCACCCCTTATCAACCTGGCGTCCATACACATCTCTTTAAACCATACTTAAAATCCAAACATTCATTCCTGAAGGGTTTGAGCTATTTGCAATCCTACCTCACTGGGTTGTGGTACTTTTCCACTGACTTCAATCATAGAATGTGGTAGTAATAAGAGATAACCCTAAGGGATCTCCCTTACTCCAGACATATTCTTACATCCATTTTGTAACTCATTTACACTTGTAATCAGGAACAATCCTGCTAGCCAGTACAGTAGCCTCCTTATTTGTCTATTGATCCAGACCCTTGAATTGCCCAGTGGCTGGGTGACATCTTGATTATACTGGACTGCTTATATCATAGATGGAACAGCACTATGTTCTTATTGGCAATAGATAATTAACTCTACATATAGATCTGTCTTTCCTGTGTGCCTTACTCTTGCCAAACTACCATCTGTGGGCTTACAGAATACGTATTGTCCTTTGTTTTACTTGGCATCCTTACTCTTGGGATTAAGACCCAAGCAATGGTCACTCACTGAGACAGCAAAGACTCGGAGAGGAATACTTCGTAATCAGTTGTTGGACAAATGAGTTGCATGTTACTTGGATAGGTCAAAAGATGTGCAGAGAATCAATATATAGAATGTTTGAATCATGGGACTAGATGACAGAGAGAGAGAGAGAAAAGTAATAGAGAGCTCCCCCCGCCCCCTCCCCCACAACCCTTGAGGGGAGATATAACAGAGAGAAAAGAAACAACCAGAAAGATTAAGAAGTAGTTACCACTGACCTGAGGGGCTAAAAATATGTATCTTTCTGAAGACTAACTCACTTTAAGTATTTTGAATTTTGTAGTGTTTCACAAAGAGAATCATGCCTTCTGCTGGTCTGCCATGCAAACAAATGTGGGAATCATGGTAGAAAATTTTGTGCTACAAACCAAATATTTATTGATCTCTGCTACAAAGAAATGAAAGAATAATGAGGGCTTAGGATAACTCATTCATTCATTCAATAAGAGGTTTTTCAGAAAATAATACATAAGTGACATTAGTTTAGGCATGACAAATACAAAATTTAATAAAATTTGCTTCCTCGCTAAAGGTAATTAAGAAACGTTTTGGTGAAAATATAAGACCTGACTCAGCATTTTATTTCGATGGGGATCCAGGAGAAGACTGAGAAATCTCAGATTTGGATTTAAACATCTCATCACAGGGTTTAACAATGCTCAGTGAATATGAATTTGGGAGAATTAAGGGAAAAAATGACCAGCTCAGTTAACTCCTGGGATATTTTGAAACATTTCACTTCTAGAATTGAGACACTTTTTTTTTTTATCACCATTTTGCACTTTCCCAGGGAGGGTATGAACCAGCTGCCTATTGAGCAAAAATATTACCATCCAATTAATATTTTGGAAGCAATGACAGACTATTCTAACCTCCTGGCTCAGCAGTCTGTTCTGAGAGTCTGATCATACAGGAAGTGAGATAAACGTGGGGCCAGTCAGTTCATCAGGCCCTCACCACAAAGAGCAGAGGCCATGTACTGAAGTCTGTGAATCACAGAAGGCTGCAGCAGGGGATTTTGCATTTGAATTATGAATATTTAAATAGGCTTATTAAAACTGTGTCCACAGAGAGCAAAAATGCATTTGCTTTTAAAACAGTTAAAAATATAAGATGTAGTGCAGAACAGTTTCTAACTCATGGAATTTGGAGGCAGAAGACACAGAGTGGATCCCTATCTCCAGCACCTCCCAGCTATGTGGCATGGGGAAATGAATTTGACCTCTATAGGTTTTACCCAACACTCCACTTCACTTATTCTCCTTGATTTAGTAACAACAGCAGCAGCAGCAACAACAACAACAAAAGGAGCATGGTCTTTAGAGCCACTCTGTCTAGATTTGAATCCTGGCTCCATGATTTCATAACTGTGCATGTTACTTAATCTCTCCGTGCCTCGGTTTACCTATCCATAAATGGTAATGATGCCAGCAGCTATGGCAAGGCCTTTTTGTAAGATTACATAAGTTAATTCATATAATATGTTTAGAACAATGTCAAGCACATAATAAGCAAAAAACAAATGTCAGCTCTGACGGGAAATACTGTGTCATTAGTGTATGCTAGGTCTGTGCTTGGTGATCAGACGAATTAGTGAACACGATGGACAGTCTTTGCCCCCGTAGAGACAATTAGACACACAATGACAAAAGAGGGGCTATGAACATTTAGTATGGAGACTGTAATGTTAAAGAACCTCCTAAATTAGTGTTAAGGGGTCATGGAATGCATTCAAAGAGAAGTGAAGTTTAAGCTGAGGCATAATAGATAGATAGGAATTAGCCAAGAACAAAAAGGGGAAGGATATTAGAGAGAAAGAAAATATGAATATGGGTGGGAAGTATGGAGGATGGGCAGAGAGAGAGAGGAAGGAAGGAAGGAAGGAAGGAGGAAAGGAAGGAAGGAAGGAAAGAAAGAGGAGAGAAAAAAAGAAAGAAATGAGAAAGAAAGAGAAAGAAACAAGGGAAAAAGAAAGGAAGAAAGAAAAGAAAAGTCACATGTCAAGTTGTAACATGGAAAGGCTTAGAATGAAGTTTGAAAGGCCAGGTCACAATTCACCTCGAAAAACATATTAAGGAGTTTGAACTTTATTTTAAAGACATCAGAGAGCTCAGGAAGGAATGATGATATTCCATTTTTTTGAGTTTATTTATTTATTTTGAGAGAGAAAGACAGAGAGAGAGAGAGACAGAGAGAGTGAATCGATAGCAGGCCATGTGCTGTCAGTGCAGAGCCTGATGCAGGGCTCAGTCTCACAACCCTAGGATCATGGCCTCAGCTGAAATCAAGAGTTGGACGCTCAACCCACTAAGCCACCCATGTGCCCCAATATTTCTGTTTTGGAAGTACTCTGGACTGACAGGGATTAATGGGAAGCATGACTTGGAGTGGTCAAGCAAAAGCAGGGATACCACTAAGGTGGTTGTTACAGCAAACCAGGCAAGGGATGATAGTGTCTTGAGGCATGATAATTCAAAGATATATTCGAATCATTTTTAAGAAAGAGAAACACAAGTCTTTGGTGATTGACTGGATATGGGGACTAAGAAAGGGAATACTCAAGGCTGGCTCCAGACTGATGGTTTGTGCAAGAGGTGCCTAGTGATGACCTTCACTGGCATAGGTGGGGGGACATCAAATGTAGGCTAGGTGTGGCTTGGATGGAATAAGAAAAGAAAATGTGTCTTATTTGGGATCTATTGATTAAGGATATCAAGGGCAACAACCAACTAGAATTCTCCAATGGGCAAGGGAAAGGTCTGGGCTGGAGACACAGGGGATCTGTCCATATGGAGGTCTCTTACGGGTAATACAGAGAATGAGAGAAGAAGAAGGCCTTCCTGGTGGGGAACCCTGGAAGATACCATCCTCAAGGGTGGACCTAGGAAGAAAATTCTGGAGAGAAACTGAAGTGTTATTGCAGAGAAGTAAGAAAAGTGAGAACGTTAAATGCCATGTAGGTCAAGAGTTGAAAGCGTTCTTTAAAGTGGGAAGGAGGAGTAGTCAAAAATGAAGAGGGTTCTACAGCTTGGAGGCCATTGACAACTCTGGGTAGGGCAGTAGTAGTGAGTTGAGGAGGTTCGTGTTGTTGTTATTGCTGTTGTTATCATTATTTTGCTACTAACTTATATGAGTTCTTTATATCTTTTGAATATTAACTTCTTATCAGACACATGGTTTGAAAATATCTTTTCCCATTTCATAGGCCGTCTTTCCATTTTGTTGGTGGTTTCTTTGGCTGTGCAGAAGTTTGAGTTTGTTGTAGTTCCAAAGGTCTATTTATTTATTTTTTAATTTTGTTTCTTGTGCTTTAGGTGTCCCATCCAAAAACCCAGCATCAAGGCCCACATCAAGTTGCTTTATTCCTGTGTTTACTTCTGGGACCTCCATGGCTCCGGGTCTTACATTTAAATCTATCATACATGTTGAGTTAATTTTTTGTGGTGTAGGACATGGGTCCAGTTTCACTCTTTTAATTTTTTGTTTTTAAGTTTTATTTATTCTTGAGAGAGACAGTGAGACAGAGTGTGAGCAGGGGAGGGGCAGAGTGAGAGAGGGATACAGAATCGGAAGCAGGCTCCAGGATCCGAGCTGTCAGCACAGAGCCTGATGCAGGGCTCGAACTCACGAGCCATGAGATCATGACCTGAGCTGAAGTCAGACGCTTAGCCGACTAAGCCACCCCGGCGCCCCCAGTTCGATTCTTTTAAATGTGAACAATCGATTATCAGAGCCCCATTTATTGCAAAGACACTCTTTTCTCCATTAAGCGTTCTTGGCCCCCTTGCCAAATACTAGTTGACCGTTTATGCTTGCGTTTCTTTCTGGGCTGTCAGTCGTGTTCCATCTCAATTCTGTTTTACACCACCACAGTAGTGTTTGATAACCTTAGCTTAAAATCAGAAAGTGTGATGCCTCCTGCTTCGTTCTTTCTCAGGATTGCTTTGGCTATTTAGAGTCCTTTGTGGTTTCCTGTAACTTTTAGGAATGTTTTTTTCTACTTCTGTAAAAAATGCCATTGGAATCTTGGTAGAGGTTGCATTGAATCTTTTGGTAATATTGACACTGTAACAATGTTAATTCTTTCAATCCATGACCATGTAATACCTTCCGTTTATCGGTGTCTTCTTTGTTTTTTTTTTAATTTTTTTTTTAAACGTTTATTTATTTTTGGGACAGAGAGAGACAGAGCATGAATGGGGGAGGGGCAGAGAGAGAGGGAGACACAGACTCGGAAACAGGCTCCAGGCTCTGAGCCATCAGCCCAGAGCCCAACGCGGGGCTCGAACTCACGGACCGCGAGATCGTGACCTGGCTGAAGTCGGACGCTTAACCGACTGCGCCACCCAGGCGCCCCTATCTGTGTCTTCTTTGATTTCTTCCATCAGCATCTTGTAATTTTCAGGTTAGAGATTTTTGCTCTCCTTAGTGAAGTTTTTTCCTATGTATTTTATTGGGGTTTTGTTTTGTTTTGTTTTGTTTTGAAGTAGGCTCCAGGCCCAGCATGGAGCCCAACATGGGGCTTGAACTCACAAACTGGGAGATTGTGACGTGAGCTGAAATCAAAAGTCAGTTACTTAACCAACTGAGCCACCCAGGCACCCCTCTTAGTTTTTGCCTTGTATGTTGGATACTCTAATGTGAGGCATTATCTATGTCTCTTTTTATCATTTTTAGTTTAAAATCTATTTTGTCTCATATAAATATAGCTACCCCTGCATATTTTTGTTACCATTTCCTTGAAATGTTTTTTTCTCCCATGTTTTCACTCTTAGTCTATGTGTGCCTATAAAACTAAAGTGGGTCTCTTGTAGGGAGTTTATTTTTGGATCATTAGAAAAAATGATTCAGCCATTCTATATCTCTTAATTGGAGAATTTAATCCATTATGTTTAAAATAATTATGAATAGGTAAAGACTTACTATCGCAATTTTATTAATTGTTTTCTGATTATTTTTTAGGTTCATTGTTCCTTGTTTCTAATCCTTTTGTCTTGTTTTGTCTTTTGATGTATTTTGATATCAGTATGCTTTGAATTATTTATCACGTTCTTTTGTGAAATCACTACAGGACTTTTCCTTGTGGTTATGGTGAAGCTTACATAACATATCTTCTTTTTTTGATAAAACTTTCCTTTTTCTGTTTTTAAGAGAGTAGGGGGAGAAGGAGAGGGAGAGAAAGGATCTTAAGCAGGCTCCACACCCTGCACGGAGCCCTAGGCGGGGCTCGATCTCATGACCGTGAAACCATCACCTGAGCTGAAATCAAGGGTCAGACACCTAACTGACTGAGCCACCCAAGTGTCCCAACTTACATAAAATATCTTAAACTTATAACCCTACTCTAGTCTGATAAACAGAATTTGTAAACTGTATGCTTTTACTTCACCTCTTCCTTCACATTTTAGGTTATTGCTATTATAATTTACATGTTTTTTTAATATTCTGTAACAAATAGCAGATTATAGTAGCTATGGTTATTTTTACTATTTAAATTAAAAAACAACAACTGGGGTTGTAAGCGAATTATGCACCATTATCATATTCCAGAATCTAACAGTGACTATATATTTACCATTACCAGTGAAATTTATACTACCTTTTTATGTTTTTATGATGTCAGTTAGCATTCTTTTACTTCTATTCAATTCCTTTTAGCATTTCTTATAAGGAGATTCCTTTAGTGTCTTGTAATAAACTCCCTCAGTTTTTGTTTGTTTGGGTAAGTCTTTATCCTCCCTTTATTTCTGAAAGATAGCTTCACCAGTTATAGAATTCTTGGTTGACAGTTCCCCCCCCCCCCGCCCCAATATTTGAATATATTATTCCATTTTCTCCGGGGCTAAAAAGTTTTTGTTGAGAAACCTGTCATTAATCTTCTCGAAATTTTCCTGAATATAATTTCTCTCTTTTTTCTTTCTGCTCTTAAAATTATTTGTCTTTCAGTTTTGCCTATTTAATTATAGTATATATTGATGTATCGGGTTCAGGTTCAACTTATTTGGTGTTTTTTAGGCTTCATGGGTCTGGATGTCCATTTTTGTTCCCAGGTTTAGGAAGTTTTCAGCCATTATTGCTTTAAATATACTTTCTCTCCCTCCCTCCCTCCCTCCCTTCATCCCTCTCTTCCTCCCTCCCTCCTTCCCTTCCTCCCTTCCTTCCTTCCTTCCTTCCTTCTTTCCTCCTTCTGGAATTCCTAAAATGTGACTATTGTTTCTTTGCATTGTGTCCTATAATTCCCATAGGTTTTCTTCACTCTTTTTCATTATTGATTTTTTTTTTCTCTTCTGACTGGGTAATTTACAGTGGTCTATCCTCAAGTTCTCTGATTCTTTCTTCTACATGGTTACTTGAAACTTTCAATTAAATTCAATTAAATTTTCAGTTATTGTATGTTTCAACTCTAGAATTTTTTTTTATGGTTGCCATTTCTTTGTCAAACTTCTCATTTGTTCATTCATTGTTTTCCTAATTAACTGTACCTATCTTTCTATTTTTTGTTTTTTCGTTCATTTGTTTGTTTGTTTGAGTTTACTAAACTTCCTTAACGGGTTATTCTAAATTCTTTGTCTGGCGGTTCATAGATCTCCATTGTATTTAGGGTCGGTTATCGGAGCTTTATTAGTTTTTTGTAGTAAGGTCATCTTTGCCTGAGTTTTTATGATTCTTGATTCCTTTCATTGTTTTCAATGCATTTGGATAACTGGGCTCTTTTTCTGAACTTTACAGGTTTGCTTTGGCAGAGACAGTTCTTAACCAATCAGCTCAGTTTGGGTTTCTGGATGTGTCAGCTAGTAATGTCTTTGGGCAGGTGGGGTTTGCTATTACCGTCTATTTTGGGGTGAAGTAACTGTTTGCGCTCTGAGGATGGGGATGAACGGAACATGCCGTGGGCTGAATACAGTTGGCTAGAATTGGCTGCCTCTGTTCCATACCCAAGTGAGGCTGTAGGACAGGCTCTGTATTTGTCTGCATTCATGGTCAGGCTTACCAGATGGTTGACACCACGTACTATATTCAGTATTTGAAGGGACGACGAATTAGCGTCCCTGCCCTGGCAATGCAATAGCACAGGACCCAAGGCCTTTACAGGTCTTGTTTGAGGATCCAAATCAGGCCAGAGTTTGCACTGAATTCCCCGGCCAGGTGAAGCCATTGTTTTTTCCCTGTGGATGGGGAAACTACAAGCTCTACACTCTGTCAGGTTTCCTGGATGGACAGGGTGAAGGTTGTATTCAGTGATGAGTCGAGCTATAAATTAGATTTCCTGCCCAGGTACAGCAGAAACAGCTCTAAAGCTGGTAAACTCTCTCTCTCTCTCTCTCTCTCTCTCCTCTCTCTCTTTTATTTTTTAACTCAATCCAACTCACACCCAAATTCTCTGGCTGAACAGGGCCACTGGCTTTTATCTGCAAAGTATTGGCTCTGCCCCTCTGCTTC